>NC_044285.2:5135257-5435257 GCF_004027225.2 Strigops habroptila
CAGCGGCGTGTCCCGGTGTGCGTCCCCTCACCGCCTCCTCCCGCGTCCCTCCGCTCCTGCAGGCAGCGCCCGCCCGTACCGGCAGCACAACGCGTTGCCCGGCTGGGGGCAAAGCAGCAACCCCGGCCCCTCCGTACCCCGCACCCCCGGGGAGGGGGGGTACAACCCCCGAGCTCTTCCCGGCGCAAACCCCGCGGCCGCGCTATCGCCCGCCCTCCCTCCTTTCCCTCCCTCCCTAATTAGCAGCCGTGGGGAGCGCCCTGATTAGTTTAAATGCTCTTTGTAACACTGTAAGGGCGAGAGATATGTCTGTGGCTGCAGACGGGTTATATTATTTTCGGGATCGCGTTTCGGCGGAGGGAAGGGGGGAAGCCGCGGTGGGACCGCGGAGGATGCGCTGGCACTTCCCGGGAGATCACGTCGCCCCCAGCATCGTCCCTCGCTCCCGGGGGAAGCGGTCAGGCTTTTCTGGAAACTTTGCTCCAAAAGGGTATCCTCGTGTTGTGTAACATTTTCCGAGGATTTTCATTACACGTTCAGCCAAAGGTAACACAATCATAGAGGGGAAAGTTTCTTTCCGTGGCCTTTTCCCCGGCGTCGGGGCACCCCGAGGCTGCCGGGCCAGGCGACGCGCTCCAGCCCCAGCCCCAAGCGAGGGCAGCTCTGGGTTGGTGGTGGCCCCGACGGGGGTGCAGGGGAAGCTGGGCCGCGGTCGCCCCTGCAAACTTCTACCGTAATAATAAATCTTCTCCTGCCGCTCTCTCCGTGCGAATAAACCTCGGGAAAATCTCCCCGGAGTGCCTGGAAAATACACGCGGAAAGGGGGTGGGATAAGGGGAGACAGCGCTTCAAACTGGGGTTCAAACTGAGGGGGACGGGGAATTAGTGGGGGACTGTGAACCCAGATACTTGCAACAGGTACGGAAGTGTTTCACCTTTCTCCCAAGCTCTTCCCTAAAGAGAGAGGTTATTAATTTTCCGAGAGATAAAAAGCTTCATGCAGCGGGATCAATTGCGTTTGCAAAAACAAAAAAGGGAAGCAAAATGTATTTGTGTCTCAGTCTTTTTCTAGGTTGAATGATACTTGGGGAGAGCAAGAGACAGCTCCAGCTTTGGAGAGCGCGTAGTCAGCCAAGAAACTTCAAATAAAGTCCTTGAGCGGTAAAAGAGAAAGTGCAGAAACTTTCCCAAAGGTCACCTTTACAGTGAAGCTGACGCTTCTCTCGCCGTTCTCTACTCTTACATTTCTCAGGGTAGGGGGGTGATGAGGGCGCCGAGACTTCCCTAAAATCGATCGCACCTCTGCCTCTCGCCACCTTAGAGGAAAAATAGGCAGGACTGGGAAAATCAAGAGAAGTTAATAGTGCTGGGAACCGAAAGAGCAGCGCTTTGATTTACGCTGTCTGCAGGAAAGAGAAAGTGGGGGAAAATAGCAATAAAAAAAGTCTGTCCCGGACCTCTATCACAGACGGGGCTCCCGCCGTTTGCTTCGCTATTTGCAACTTAGTTTAAAACCATTTTACAACCCCAAATGAAAATGTCGGGGGGGGGGGGGGGGGGGGGGAGAAAAAAAAAAAAAAACCCAAAAAAACCCCCCAGGGAAGCGTTTCTATTTTCCAGAAAGACAAACGGTCGGTACCGGCCCGGTCCCGTCCCGGGAGCCCGTGGTTAGGGGCGGGAGCCGGCAGGAGGGAACCCTCCGCACATGTAATCACAGGCATTAATTCAATCATAATAATTCATTAGAAAGGAGCGTTAATTACTTCCTTTGCAATACTTTTCGGGTTGCAGGCGAGCCCGGGAAGGGACTGGCGATGTTCTGCCCACACTTGGACTTGGAAGGAGAGAAGCTTCGGCAGCGAAAATTGTCTTTTTTTTTTTCCCCCACGAAAATAATCCATCTTTTCCTCTTTTATTCCTCCCGATTAATTTCGTGTCTTTTCTTTCTTTCTCCTTTTTATTTTCCTCCCTTGCCCACATGGTGCCTTTTCAGCCTGCAGGTAATAAATTAATCAGGTAAAAGAGAAGAAACGGACCATATTTATTTTGAAAACGTTCCTGCATTGCCTAGCAGAGGTGGTGGGTTCAGTACTCAGATCAGTTTGGCCTTAAAAACCGGTAACGCGGCGAAACTTGCCTCAGAAGGCCTCTAAAAATAAAAATTAATAGTAATAACAAAGTAAATAAAAAAGGAAAAATATCAGTTGCTTCCTCTTTCCCAGCTGGATGTTTGGGATTGTTTCAATATCCCTTTTTCCCCTTCGAGGGTCTATAATAAAAGGGGTGAAAATGACACTGCTTTCCGCACGAGGTGGAATATTTGCTGCTTGAAGGGTGGTTTTGGAGGCTCGGGGAAGGGCTCAGCACCCACTGCCGGCTCCGCTCCCCGCAGCTCCTGCCCCGACACTGTATTAACTCCTAGTTAAGCCAGCAAATAATATTGTTCATTCATCTTTTTCAAACTTGATTTATAGCAATCGACAGGTTAAAGCGTCATCTGACTTCATTACTTTTAAAAGCTGTCTATTTCAGAACTGTCACTTTTCATCACTTAAACCGAATAAAACGGTTGAAGAAATGAATGGAGAGAGACTTGGAGATCGTGTTTATAATTCTTTGTCTCGACGCTAACATTCCTAATGACCTGACCTGTATGGGGAACCTGTGTGCCTAACGCGGCGATTAAAAACAATAATGAAAAGAAAATCAACACACCAGGCTCCAAAAGTTACAGGCAAGGTGAGAAAGTGGCAGAGGGGACGGAAGAGGACCAGGGCAGGGATGCAGCACACACACTGCCAGAGCACCATATATGATCATACATGTACTACCCACCCCTAGAGAGGTGGAAGTTAGCGCTGAGTTAATAGTAAATCACTCTCGTCTTCGTTTCTTCCTCGCATTCCAATTGCAGCTGCTTAAAATATGGGGAAAATCGAAATAAAAACATAATTTTAAAAGGAAAAGGTATCTCGGATCCATTTAATGTATTTTTCATGCACCGTTAAGGCATTATTTATTTTCAACTCTCCAACCGATCATTTCAGAGACAGTTGAGGGTGTTGTAGGGAAAAGAGAGACCCATAAAAGATCTTTTTAACTGTTATTATTATTTTGTAGAGCTGTTAAAACAGTAACCAAAACTCTCACAAATGCAATCCGAAATGACAGCTCTCGTCCCACCGTTCAGGAACTTCGCTGGCAAAATAAAACCCGGCCACTCTGCCTTCACTTTTGTGGGAGTTTTTCTCCCTGAGCCTTCAGGGTGTTTTCCTCTATCAAACTATTGCCGATAACGGGCGTTTATTAACAAACCTGCCACCCAAGTGCAGCGCCAGCGGTTTGCTTTCAGGGGGCAAAGCTGGGAGGGAGGAGAGATTACTCCCAATAAACTACACGGGTTGTTCCCCTACCTCTGCTCTCCCTGGGAGTGATGGCTCAAAATAACAGTGGCCCCGTAAAAATGGAGCCGGGGTCCCGGGAGGGAGCCGGTCCGCGGCTGAGCAAGGGGGTAGCAGGGCCAAGGTGGGGAGGGCAGGGACCGCGGAGTGTCCGCGGGTGCGAAAGGCGGGTTAATGAGCACCGGCATGGGAAGGTGGGGGGGTGCCGGGCGCGGATAGCTGTGTCCGGACGGGCTTTGTTTAATAAAATATATATGGTTTTGACTGTGATGGTTATTCGGTGGTGGTCGCTCCCCGCTGCGCACCCGCGGAGCGCCGCGCAGCCGTCCCAGCGCCGCCGCCGGGCCGGGCCGCGCTCCCTACCGCCACCTCGCTGCGCAGGGCGTAACTGCAGGCGCGTAACCGCCGCCCGCACCTGCGGGGCCGACCGCGCCGGGGCCGCGCTGAGGGTGGTTCGGGCAGAGACCAGGGGGGTTCGGCTTCACCGGGTAACACAAGCCGCAGGGTTTCAGGGAAGCTGTAAACAAATAACGGGGAGTTTTTCTCGCCTGCCTTATATGAGCTTTGCTTTTATTCCTTTCCCTTTTTTTTGACAGTGGTGCCTAACCCTTTGGGGAGACTGACCCCAGGAGCGTCCTGTAACACCAACAGCTGTGGTAGAGATGTACATTCAGTTAAAATCAGGAAAATAGGGATCACTTCCCGGCTATGGGAGTTCCTGGCAGAATTTCCGCACAAAAATGAAATAAAAATAAAGGTATTTAACTACTTTATTTTAGATTGACAAAATGGGATTTAGAAGGTGGAGTCATTTCTGTAACTACATGGAACACATACAACTATGGCATTTCTCGGGATGCTTTGAAATGTTTTAATCTCTTTGTTTTCCCTAGGAAAAAAAATAACAAACGTAAATGGTGAAAAAAGCCCACCAGCTTTAGCTGATATAGACCGAAATTTCTGCAGGGCTTAAGGGAGTAATAAGGAATGAATAAATAAATGTAAAGAAGAAGAAGAAGGAAAAGTCTCGAAATAGTTTTAGCACTTGGAAGACTCTTTGGGGAGATTATTGTTAAAAATATAAATGAAATAAAAAGAAAGCTATCCCCTCAGGCTCACCATGGGGATAGCAGTGCCACAGCCTGTTCCTAAGCACGCCGCTGACCTCTGCACGGAGACTGGGATTTGGGGGGTCCCTTCCTTCTGCTTTCTCTGAGGAGGGAGCAGAGGCACGGGCAGGGAGGGAAGGGGCAATGGGGAGGCAAGTCCCCATCTCCCAGGGCTCGCTTTGGGTGACAAGGGAAGACAAACACCCTCCGGTTCCTCCTCGCCCTCCTGCTTACAGAGAACTGCCCACCAGCGCACACGGCAGTTGTTTAGCATGAACCGTGCTATTAAGTATTGATTAAGAGCATCCACATGTTATTCCGAGAATATAAAGAGCTATTAAGAGCCATTTGACTTTACCAGAAAGTAGTGAATATTAGTTAATGAGTAATGGAGAAAATAGAGAGATGCGGGCCCCCGGCCGGCGGTACCACGATTGGATTCGTTCAAAGAAAGCAGAAAAAGAAGAGAAAAAATCGCTCTATTTTTGAATTCCGGCGAGAATTTCTACCGGGAACAATATAACCCAACAGCTGCGACAGGTGGAAGGGAGATAATTGAGCAAAAGCTGCTTTGGACAATTAATATTACGGGGAGATAATGTCCCCGGTCCGGGTTTGTAAAGAGCCGGGGTGCGAAGGGCAGCGCGGGGGGATGCAGCAGCACCCAAAAATTATGACAAATACTCCGAATTAGGGGTAAAAAAAAGAGGTAAAAAGGCAGGAAGGAGAAAAGATTGCTAAGAAATTCCCCCTGTACGGGCAGCGCATCCCACTGAGAAGTTGCCTGGTTCCCCCTTGCCCGTCCGACTCCTTTTTTTCACTCCCTTTTTTGGGGGGTTAAAAAAGGGTATTTCAGGTAGCCAACTTAATGCCCGGAGTCTTTTTTTCTTTTCTTTCTCTTTTTCTTTTTTTTTTTTTTCCCCCTAATAGCTTTTATTGCTATTGCACTTCCTACCACAAGATGCAGAGCAAGTCAGCGGAGTTTGTATTACAACTATGTCATAATGTTTCACTGATGCAAAACATGTAGCCAGAGGGGGTTGCTAATGATTCCTGGATTAGAGAGAGGGAGAGCGAGGAGTGAGAGAAAGAAAACCTGGTTTCTTTTCTTGGGTTTTTTTCTTTTTTTTTTTTTTCAGGCTACGTAAAACCTGCCCATTAATATCCAGCACTTGCAACATCTCGGTATCTCGCACAGACACGCGGATCTGCCATGAGCCTTTTAAACACCTCAAACGTTTTGCGTATTCCACCTGTTAATTATGTTTGCAGCCTATTAATTTCCAGGAGGTTCTTTTCTAGAGAAGACAACTTCCAACTTTATATGAAAGCGGGGGGGAATTGAATCCTCCAAGAGCCGGGCGTTTCCACTCGGGATGGAGACAGCTGCAAAGTCACCTTAACCCAGACCCCCACAAATCTCTCCCCTCTCGCCAGGACACATAGAACCCATGCCCTGGGTGTTCAAGGCAGCCGACCGGCTCCTCCCGGGTGTGCAGCTCCCCTGAAGCAATGAGGAGGGGGTTGGGAAGGGGAGATGCTGCCGGGATTAAGGAGCATCCCGCCGAGATGCCGCAGGGCACTGCGGGGCTTTCGTCGCCCTCCTTCTGCACTGGGCTGTAGGCCCGGCCGCGAAAGCTCCCCAGGGCAGAGTGGGACCTTGGGGAGGAGGGAGATGAGGCCAGAGGAGGGGCAGAGCCCCCTTGCATGATGAGCAAGGGGAGACGATGGGGGTCTGGATCATCCCGGCCCCGGCCGCCCTGGAGAGGAGAGGGGCTGCAGGGCTCCGGGTGCCCGTTCCCGGCTGAAGCCCAGCCGCCCGGCCCGTTCGCTCCGCAGGCTCTCCGGCAAGGCTGCGGCCGCAGCTGGAAACGATTTTGCCCCTTTGACAGAGCACATTTCTCTCTTTTCTTTTTTTTTTCCCCCTCCCGAGAGCGAACCTCCGAACCCCGTGCGGGGAATGACGGGGACCGCGGGGGACCGAGCAGTGCACAGGAGGAGGGACCATGCGTTGCCACCTCCAGTGTCCCGATACCCACGAGCTGCAGCCGGGTACGTCCCCCCCGCAGGCTCCGGGTGGGACCCCCGCTGCCGTCCTCATCCTCCTCCCATCCCGGGGCTGCTCTCCCAGTGCTGCTGCTGCTCATTGCCACCCCTGTCCCCAGGCCCGGCCTGGCACCATCCTTGCAGCGAGGCCGCATCGGCGTCGCGGGGTGCCGAAGACCCTGCGGAACCTGGGAGGGGCCGAAGAGCCCGAGACCTGAAGCACTTTCGGAAAGAGGCACCGGAGGAAGGAAAGGTTTTGGGGTCGTGATTACCACCCCGAAGACCTGCCGGCCAGGACTGAGCTTTGTACCTAAACCGT
The DNA here is from genome assembly GCF_004027225.2 of Strigops habroptila. Lineage (NCBI taxonomy): Eukaryota > Metazoa > Chordata > Aves > Psittaciformes > Psittacidae > Strigops > Strigops habroptila. Next base: position 5,142,133 of record NC_044285.2, read on the forward strand.
CTGTGCAGGACCAGCGGGCTGCCCCCAGCCCTGTGCCCGACCCTGGGGCTGCCACCGGCCCCGGGCACCCCATAGGGGCAGGCAGCGGTTGAAGGTGTCCGGCCCTTTTATCTCCAGATTTCGCTTAGAAGAGACGAAAAATAAAAAACTTTCAAATGTGACCTAGTTCCATCTCCCCCTCCCCCTTCCCTTTAGATATTCACGTCATCTATTAAGGGAGAAGGAGGGGGAGGAAAGAAGGGAGAAGCTAAATTTACGAGGTCTGGTGGGTTCTGGAGTCTGGGTGCTGGGAAACAGGTGTTGGCAGTTCGCTAGAGTGTCAGTCAACTTTTGGAGATGAAGTCATTAGGGAGGTAGTCTCCTCGGAACAATCTGGTGGTTTCAGTATGAGTTAATTTATACCGAAAAAAAACCAAAGGGGGGGGGGGGGGGAGAAAGGAGGGGGGGGGGGGGGGAAGAAGAGCCTGTAGAAATACCGAAGAGGACAAACATAACGAGAACAGATTCACACTCCTACAGATTATGCCACTTGGAAGTCACATCCTGAGAAAAATAGCCGCTATTGCCCAGCAGCGGGGAGGGAGTTATGAGGGGTGCAGACCCGGGGTGCGGGGGGTCCTGTCCGAGCTCCCGCAGCCGCCCCACACCTTCACCGCCTCCAAAGGTGACCACTGGCCAGGGGGTGACTGGCTAAGGGCCACCTTTCGCCTGTGTCGTCCCCCCTCCTCCGCTCCCCAGTTCCTGCGTGCGGGGCTGGAAATTGCCAGTGACCCTGAACTGTTTCTCGGCCGCGTTTGAAAACGCCGGCGATCCGCGGCCGAGACAAAAGGTTTCATGTGCACAAATACAATCTGCTACAGGCCCAAGCCCGGCGCTGCTCGAAGCTGCCGCCGCCGCTCCGCGCCCGGGAGCCGGGAGGCGGGGGGTTGAAGCGGGGACGGGGTGGTGGCTGCTCCGGTACCACCGGGGTGGAAGAGCCCGGCAAAGGCGTGGTGTGAGGCTCTGCCTGTTAGGCAGGCATCATGGCATATCATGTGCTTCAAAAGACGGGGAGGGGGGGGAGGACTGATGCTCCGATCCGATCGCCCACCCCCCTTTGGAGCTGGGTGACAAATCACCTCCGTTGTATCAACCACTTGTTTCTTTTAGTATCGCGGGGAAAGATTTCATTAATGCTTCTCCGGCCCCCCCTTCCCCTCCCTCCAAATCTCTTTTCTTGCTCAGAGTGTGTCTTCTAATCATAATTAAAATCGTCTCATATACATCGGCGTCTCTTGTGTGCATATTGAATTGCAGGTGACTGGGTGGAATGTTATTTCACTCTGGTCTCTCATTTTTACATTTCCACAATAAAATATAATAACAACAATAACAATAAGCATCCCTCCAACCCCAGCGCTCCCCCCCGGCCGCAGATAAGGCGTATTGCGAATATCGATAGAGAGAAGAAAGGCGATATTCACAATCGATCGGTTAACGGGCAGCCGTCATGCATCATGTTCAATCCCATGGCAAACCTGCTACTTCACTTAATATAATTAAGATTAAAACTCGAGTGGTGGCGGAGGCAGTGGCTGGGGGTGTTTTGCAAGGGCAGCAGCCTGGGTCGGGTGCCCGAGTGGGCAGGGTCATATAGTCATATATATATACACACATGTATGTACACAAACTGTGATTTCCACCTTGTAGCCCATATACAGGTGGGTAGGTGCGGGCTACGCGGTTGCGCAGAGGTGCGCGTTGGTTCCGCTCCGGCACTGAGCAGGAAGCTCACCCAAATGACACTTTTTAATTATTTTTCCTTAAAAGCAGAGGATTTACTGTTATTTACAGTTCCGTAATTAAGCCAATATGATGGGTTTTGAACCAGAAACCCAGTGGAGGTGGAGGGAGAGGGGCTGAAGCCAAGTTTATTGTCTATCATTTCGAGGGGGGAGGGGGAAGGTGAGTGTAATTTACGTGCTATTATTATTATTTCGGTGTGTCTGAGGCCACAAGCAAAGCATAAATCGAGGTTCTGGGTGTTTATTCCGGGCTATGTGACAGTCTGGATGGAAGGCAACGAGGTACTGTGGGAGAGTTCAGGCAGGGCTGAAACTCGGGTTTTCCTCCAGGCTTACGCAAGGGTTTATCATTCGTTTCTTTTTCCTTTCTGATTTTTTTTTCCTTGTTTTTTTTTTTTGTTTGTTTTTTTTTTTTTTTTTTTCTTAGACCAAACAGACACGCTTGGTTCATTTTATTTCGTGGCACAGTATTAAGCCCCTGCTCCTCAAAGTCCTCTAAGCCATAGGTCCGCGTTTACCTCCTCTGGAGCCAATGCAAAATACACTTCAGCTTAAGGGCTAGAGAGAAACCTTCTCCGAAAGCAGAAGCTCTGCTGAGTAGCCTGGTGCTGCTGATTATATCGTGCAACTTGAAATGATCTCAGCCGGTGGAATATTAATCAAATCAATCAGGGTTGACAAATGAGAAATATTTGAGGGAAGGTGGTAATTTACAACTTTGTTATTAGTTAAGAATCTCCCGCCTTGTAAGAGTAATTAATAACTCCTGGATGGGAACAATTTGGAGACGGCAAGAAGACAGCGTCTTGAAATAAAACAGGATAAAGAGAGGGGTTGAGAAATGAACTGCGCCTCCGTGGAAGAGAAACTGCAAATGATTTTTTAAAAGATGTCTACGGGGGCATTATATATATATAATATGTATCTAATGTATACACACGTATAAATATGGCATAATCAGCGAGAGGGCGAGCGAGGGAGACTAGACAGGAGATAAGTACTGAAAAAATAAATCATAACATTGGTTCTTGTGGTCACATCTCCCATCCAAAGATTAGACGCAATTCTGGGTTTCAAAGTACTTCAAAGAAATTATACCCAATATGCAAAAGTGCAAGTCAGAAACCAAAGGAGTGACTCCAAACTGACTCGAGAAATGTATTTTCTCCCACCTCCCTCTCATTCACACACACTCCCCCCACAATGCCTGATAAATGTGAAGACCCCTTTTCTCCCCAAGTCCCGCTCAGATGGGAAAACTCAATTGTCTGCAATGTTTATAGTGTTAACCCTACTTATCTGCAGAACCCTCCCCTCCCTACTCCTCCCTTTTCACTTTCCAGAGGCACACATTGATTATCAGACTACATGGACCCCCCTCCTCTTCCCCAACCCCACCCTCAACAACTGACCAAAATAATGACTTGTTGGAAAACTATAAATCATTTTCGTGTTTGAATCCCTGAAGACTCTATTTAAGTAAATAGGCTTACTGTGAAACAATGCATAGATCCGAGTCCTTCTCCGGATTGCTTCCAAATGCTGCCATCTCCAAAACTTTTATTTACAACAGAAGGGGAAGGGAAAAAAAAAACAACAAACCCTCAAACAACCCAACACCAAACTTTGGCAAACTTTATCTCTTCTTTATTATAAGCTTCATCCTTGCCTTGGTAAGCCCCAGCCTGTTCTACAAAAGGTGGCTAGAGATTGAGATTTATTGGTTTCCAAATGAAAAGATTCATTCGATATAAGAGGTTAACTCAAAGTTCCTTAAACCGTGACTAGCATTGGCAAGGAGCTTTGCCTAGTCAGCACAAAGGCAGTTCAAAGAAACCTTTAAAAATACACACAGATATACATACACACAAACACACTCTCACACTTTAGCCTCAACTGCAATTTTCTTTTCATTTTTGTTTCTTTCTGCCATTACAAAGCCCTGAGCCCCTTTGTAGGTAGCTGGAGGTTTTTCTTTTTCTTTCTTTTTTTTTCCTCCTTTTTTTTTCTCTTTTCCCCCAAGCTGAACTTTGCCATTTTGGTGTTGACCAACCCCCTTTTCTTTTGCAACCAGTGAATGAAAAGGCTCAAGAAAAAAAAAAAAAAAAAAAAAAAAGAAAGAGAAAAAGATTAAGAAGTAAACGGGGTGAGCAAAGAAAAAAAAAAAATCCTTCTAATTTATAGCGGGCAGAACAACGTTTAAAAAATAATAAAACACAAAGGAAACCCCAAATCTGTACAAAGAGAAGGGGGTCAGGCAAGGTGACACGGGAGAGAAAGGCACTGAGCCCACCCCAAGTTTCTGAGTTTGCTGGAAGTGGGGTGCAAGGATTCGGGGTGTCCGAATGTGCGTATCCGTGTGCCTGTGTGTCCATGTGCGTGCCCGTGGGCCCGCCCGGAGCCGCACACACCCGGCGGCAGCCGGGGCTCAATCCTGCGTGTGGAGCCTGAGCTATGCAAATGGTAATGAGGGAAAATTAACCCGGCCGTTTGCTACATCGCCGGGAGATCAGTGCCCGGCCCGGGCTGGGGGATCGAGTACTTCGGTGGGGGAGATGAGATAATCGCTCCGAAACGCACCGGTGGCGAGGGCAAACGGGGACCCGTTTGAATATCGCCTTTAATAGTAATAGTGAGAACAATAACAACAATAATAACAGCACTACTGCTCTCGCCAGAGCGTGTTACGGATAAGAACGGGAGATGTTCCCGGGCAGCTCGGCTCCGGGGCTCCGGCCGGGGCTGCCCCGGGGAGGCTGCGGGGCGAGGGCGGGGGATGCGCGGCGGCCACCGGCTTCCAGCAGCCCCTCTTGGCCCGATGTGGGGGGTGGGCACGGCAGCAGCGCGGGGGGGCCGCAGGGACGAAGCTGACCTCTCCGGGATGGGATGCTTTTAGCGAAACGTCGAAATAAAACATGAGAAGATGAAGGGATTGGACAAATTCAGCTGGAGGAGAGCGAGCTGCTGCCTTAAAAGCAGCCAGCGAGGGCTAATGAGCCCTTTGGGCAGGAACAGTGTATTTTTTTTTGTAAGTAAGACATCAGTAAACCCACAAAATTGGAAGTAGTGACAGTGCAAAATGAATCATCCTCCTATAAAGGGAATAGGAAATACAAAATACGAGCGGGGAGGGGGTGTCTATCAGGCGTGGAGCACAATAAAAATGGGTTTTTTTGCTTCCAAAGGCAGCTGAGGAAGGTGGCAGGGTTTTCCCCATGTTCCAGGAGACAATATGGGCAGTGTGATGTGCTCTGACCTGTCTCCTATTGTACAAGTCCGTCGCTGGCTTCAGCGAGGGAAAGATCGAGTTTGAGCTGAATAAAGTCCAGCAAACTTTGCTGGATGGCTGCCCTTCCTCTCCCTTCTCCTTTGAGCCTCAGTCAGAGTCGATGTAAAACTAGTCTGGATGTCAAATGTCTTAGGGCTTTTTCCGCAAGATATTTCACATATGCTTCTCCCATGTTGTTATTATTATTATTATTATTAACTGTCAGCCGGGAGGATGAAATTTTAGGTCACTGGACACTTAATTTCCAGGGGTCGTTAATTAGTAATGTTGCAGGAGTTAAAGCAGAAACTTGTTGGCTGAGATTAGATTATGTAGGAAGGAAAACCTGCGGGTGGACTCCGTGACATCTGCAACCGGGGACGACTTTCTTGTCCAGAAAAATAAACGTTGCAAAGAGTAGGGACAGACAATGATCTCCAAAGGAAGACAGGGAGGGCGGTGGGATGAGCTGGGATACCCGGAGCTGAGCCACAGCCCCAAATCCACGGCAAACCGCAGCCCTGAAAAATGTGCTGTGTAAAAGGCTCTGGGACAAGGGGGGAAATAAATGGGGAGGGGGAAAAGATCGCACTTCAGATGACTAAACAGTTTGTGATCAAGGGAAGAGAGCGGCTGGTGAAGCCGCTTTCAAAATTAGGATTATCTTTAAACCCGGGAATTAAGAGTGGCTGCGGGGCGGTAGTTTGTGGGTAGCAAAGGATGAAGTTTTAACCCTAGTACCTGACAAATGGGAAGAATCATCGGAATGGTTAAAAGGACACTGGGAAGAATCAAACGGGGAAAAAACTTAAATAAATTAAAAATATCAAGTCGCGAAGCTGCCCAAAAAGCCCGAAAGGGAACGGACAGGGAAAAAAGGAGAGAAAAATGTGATGCCTTTGATATTATGACAGGAAAAAATGTAGAAATCGGAGAAGCGAGTCTGTGCAGCCTGTCTGGTCTATATAGCAGGGACTTAAAAATTACATCTGGAGCAGAGCTGTCCTTGGCTGGCCGTTCTTACACGTTGATATTATATATATATATATTTTAGCAACAAGTATCCAAGTATCTAAACTAATTGATTCTGGAGTTCCTTGGAATTTATCCAAAGAGTAATATAGTTTTAATTGTATGTTGCTTAAAACTCCATTTCTCGAACAGTGTGAAACAAGTCATAAAAGTCATAAAGCGTAGCACTGTTCTTTCCCCCCCACCCATAAATACTCAGCTGACACTCGCAATTCTCTCCTCATACTCCTAAGGGGTGCAAAAATAATTTCGAAGACATGTAACTACACCATAAACTTGGAAACTGTTAATCTGTTTTAACTGATTTAGAAGGCACTTCGGGTTTTATTTTTTGTAGGGAATTTAAAAAAAAAAAAAAAAAGAAGGAAAATAATCTATAAAATGAAGACACCCTCCCGGCTATTTCTACTTACCCACCGACAAGAAAGATTTCGAAATCTAATTTTAAACTTGACCACTAATGTTCCAGTCCGGCTAAGGGGGTAGAACTGCGTTACTGTGTAAAGTATTTGGGTGGAGATAAAAAGGCCTGTAAAGTTTATATACATTTCTGTTTTCTTCATCCCTCACTTGGAAACCCAGCCAGCAGCATCACTCTCTAATCAGCCAGATCCAACCTCAAAAAGGGAACTTTCCCCCCCCCCTTCAATTAACAACAATATATTTTCATCGTTAGAGGCCACGGCTATAAATATCTGACTATTTCTCTTAAAGAAAAATATACGACAGAAGAGCCAGTGCCTCCCTCCTCCCCCCTTTCCCTGCACACCCACACTTTTCGTGGCTAAAATTAGCAGGAAAAGTATGCACAGGAGAGAAAGTGCAATGTGGCTGAAGCAGAGAGGCTTCATTAGTTCCTGCAAAGGCTGGGGCTGGGGCCGGGGAACCAGGCATCAAAGGAAGCCAAACTGCATCTTTGCAGATCATTTTGGCGCTTCAGAGAGCGATTCAGGCTGGAAATCTGTAAAATCCACGCAAACCTTTCTCTTCTCGCTACTAGGCACCCTTTGACACAGTTGTATTGAAGTTGGGGCTGGAAGGTCCTTGGAGGTCTCTGAGTGTGACAGTACTTAGAATAGCGGGTAGATGGCACAATTTTCTAACATTTAGAGAGAAGAACCCACGCTGGGAGCAATAAGTCCATTTAAAAGCCCTTTATTTAAAAGGAACAAAGATAACTGACAAACAAAGTACAGAGACATCTCAATGAAATTTCTAGAGAAGAATAAAAAAAAAAAACCACCCAACTCTCTGCAAAGGAAAATACAAGTTCTCGGGTTTATTTATTGTTATTTTAAGTACAATACCGAAATTAACTTAAATTAAATTAGAATATAGATGTATCTAACAAGCTCCTGGAACTGCGGATGTTTAAATCGGGGGTCCAGGATAGCAAAATACGAGCAGCTAGTTGAAAGGAAGGAAATTCAGAAAATAGGGTTAATGTTTCAGGATGAATACAGCTCTCGCATGCCCGTTGTTTAAAGGACTCCATCAAATCAGCACATGCATTTCTTTCTCCTTTTTTTTTTTTTTTTTTTTTTCCCCAAGGCGAATCGGAGAAAGATGTGGTCGGGGGGCGGAGGGGGGGGAAGGAATAAGACGAGGGAAGGGGGGTGGGGGGGAAATCTGAGGTTAGGAGCTACTTTCTAGGAAAGGGAAATCATCTTAAGGGCTCTATGTGGCTGAATTTCAGTAATTCATTTTTTTTTTTACAGTGCTTGAATTCAACAATGAATGGTGGTTCTTTCTCAGTTCGTTCCTTTTATTCGCATACAGGCTAATGGGTAGGGTTCAAAGCAAGGGCTAAGAAAAAGGAGAGGGAAATTTCAGCAGAGGTAGGCAGCATCTCTTCGGGGCGGTGGGGTCCCGAGAGCCGCTCGCAAAGAGACACACAGATAATTCGGGGACAATTTCCCCTCCTTTCATCATTCATCTTGGACTCTGAAACTCGGCCAGTTTTGATACCGAATACACATACCGTCGACATTTTGGGGGCTAAAGGAAAAGAAATAAGTGAAGGGGAGGAGGGGTGGAGAAGAAGAGAGAGGGTGATACTGAGAAATTAGGCATTGATCCGGGTTTGATCGAGGCTGGGAGCTTCCAGTAGCAATAAGCAGGCAAACACTCCCAAAACAGAGACAGACACACGCTCCCAGCTCCAGTGATTGTGTTTAAAAGGGTGAAATAAAAGGAGGAAGGAGGGAAAAAAAATAAAAGGAAAAAAAAGAGAGAGAGAAAAAAAAGGCAATAAGCGGTATGCTCCCTCGAATCCGTGATGCTGTAAAGAAATCAGTTTCCGTATAAATGATTGTATTTGGGTGGGTGCTTTTCCTACTTATTTGTTGAGTAAATCTCCCTCACCGCGCTGAAGGCGAATCCCTGTTGATAAATCCATCATTACCGTTTGGATACAGGGAGACAGCAGCGCCACTAAATTTATCTTACATTTGTAGCGCTTTAATAGACATTTATTAAATGCTTTCAGAGAGAGACATGGGGCGCCTGATTACATCCTAGTTATAGACAGAACATAAAGACACACGTTAACAGCAATTTACAAGAAGAGGAAGAAAAAAAGAAAGAATAAAGAAAACAAAAGAAAAGGCAAAGTTTAGGAGGAAAGCTGCTGGGGAACAGTCAGCGTGCGCCTTTCCGTATGGCCGGCAAATAGCAGCTTTTTCTCCTGCGTTTCTCAGAATATTAATCGTGGCCTATAGATGCATGTGCGTGTCTACATATAGAGAGTGTGCGACACACACCCGCGCACACGCAGATGCGGCTGGAACAAGGCGACGCGTATTTCTGATCGCTCACCAACACATAAGGATACAGGAGAGCATTTACAATAGATTCATCACCCTCTTTCACACTCGCCCTCCACCCCCTTATCCCCCTCCCTCGCCAGCTTTTAACTCTAATTTCAATCTTCTTCAACTGGAGAATCTCCAGGGACCTGGGCAAACTTGTGTAAAATAGTTAAACCAAGCGTGTTTCAAAGAGGATTGCTGAGTTCCTCTTCCTGCCTTAATAAACCGAAAGGCCCAGTTCAAAGCAAACACACTGGAATCAAAATTCAAAATATCTCACGACTCACAGGGATGGAGCAGGCTCCGAGCAATGTGCGCACTTTCATGCCTTGGTGGGCACGCAGTGACAAACATTTCCCCCTGCTTCTTGGGTCTGGGAATCCTTCCTTGGGGCTTTTTCTCCTTCTCTTTTCTTTTATTGTTATATATTTTTTATAACCTTTCTGGTTTTCTTTTTAAAAAACCCCTTCTTCCGCTGTCTCTCAGGTACATGTTTAAAGCCACCTCTTGCTTTTGTAAAGTTAACCCGCTCCTACAGAGATCTGAGCAAATTCGGGTTAACGCCACTCATCACCCTTCGCTCCGCACCGCAGCGCGGAGCCTCCGCCGTAGCAGCAATGATTTATTTATATATATATATATATATTTATTTCTATTTTTTTTCCCTCGGGTGTCTTGCGAGGCTCGCCTCCGCGTTATCTTCCCACCATCCCAGTTATGCCAAGGATTTCACATCATCGCCCGGATTTCACATCTAGCTCGGAGCTTATCCTCCTCTAATACCCCCGTGGGTCGCCTTTCGCGGGGGGACAGGGGCACACTCACTCATCCACACAGGCACAGCGTTGATCCCCGCACCTCCAGGAAAATAATAATAAATAAATAAATAATAAATACCACGCGAAACCTTCCCCCCCCATCACCACCTCTGCCCTTTCTCAAGAACACTTCTTCTATCTAAAAGTTTCCGAAAGAAAATAAATATAAGTGACACTGTGCTGGGGGAAAGCTCATTAGTTCGTTGTCCAACTCTAATAAAAGAACAGAAGTGCAAATTATAGAGTTCAGCTTCAACACACGCTCTGTCAACTAAAATCAACCGGGTGCAGCCTTGATTCAAATAGCTGCGAAGTTGGTCCGCAATTCAAAACCACCTCCTTTCCCCTTCCCACCCCACCTCCACCCTCCGCCCTGCCGCAGGGACATTCACTTGGAAAAATATTGTTCCAAGGAAGGTAATGATAAAGCTTAACGTTAGGAAGAGGAGTGCGCAAACTCATTTCCCCATCGGTAATCCCAATAAAAGGAGCGTGGTGCTTCCTTCGCTGGGAAGGGCTGGGATAGGGGCTCTGTGTGTGTGCGGATGGGGGGGAGGAGGAGGAGGAGGGACAGGACTCCTGAAATAACATCTTCTTTCCAGCAAGGTAGAAGAAGAAACGGCCCCTTTGTTTTGATAATTAGCTAAGCCCAAACTAGGAAAGCAGATGTGTTTGCTTAGCTAATCATAAGACAAGTTTCTTTCAAAGAACTTCATTGAACGATTGCAATTGTGAAGGAAGGAGAAGGATTTCATTTTCCTCCCCCTTGCCTCCCACCCCCCTCTATTTTTATTATATTTTTAACCTCCATAAACTTCTTCTGATATGATATAAACTCTTCCGATTACCTAGATGGGAAGAAGGGGAGCCCTCCTCAGCCCAGCCCCGCCAGCCCAGCTCTCCCTGCTGCACGTTACCACGCCAGATCTGTTGACATTTTACTTGGGGGGGGTGGGGGTGGGGGGGGAGAGAGAGGGGAGGAAAAAACAGAGAAGGGGGAAAAATAAAGTTTTAATGACATGTATGACATATTAAATTAGGCAGTTTTACAATTGGGTTTGAATGCGATGCTAACTGATTACAACTGTGTTATCAAAAGGGTGATAAGATTTATAACTTTGCGAGCACAAGCCTCTCCTCTTAATGACAATAGATGTTCAATAGCAGAAATCTGGTTTCTATTTCCCAAGAAGAGACGCTGTGTGTCTCCGTTGCCCCTTTATTACCGCGGGATTCGAGATCCTCTCTAAAACAGCTTGGCACTTGGAAACCCACAGGCCAGGAATACCTTTATGGTCCCTATTAACTACTGTGTTATTTACACTTTCGCTGGTGCTTCTCACTCAATACCCGTATCACATACGATGGATAGCACAGCCTCTCCCCTTGCCTGTCTCGGGGTGTTTTGGGGTTATATTTTGCATTTCTTTGCTTTTCAAAAGGAAAAAATAAAAAGGGGAGAGGGGGGAAAATAACCCCAGAGCTCTGTCTCTTACACCCCTCTCCTCCCCAGCTCCCTAAACCAACACATTAAGCAAACTTTAAAAACTGGGTTCCTATTACAAAGCAGCGCCCAGGACTAACTGCTTTAAAATTACTGCATAATTAGATTTAGTTGAATTTCACCATTAATTAGGCAGCCGCACTGCGGGGAGCCTTTGAAATCTGAGAAAATGGGAAAAATCATCTGAAGCACGTTTTTTAAACCCAACTTCAATAAATCCTGACAAGGCCTGCATTTCTCCGTGTATCTCTTTCCATTCTACAAAGCAAAGCGAAGCGAGCACGATCCCCAGGACCCACTAAAGTTTTAATTAAAAAAAAAAAAAAAAAGAAAAAAAAAAGGAAGAAGAGAGAGAAAAATAAAAATAAAACCCATCTCCATTTCCACATCCCGCTTGTTATCACCAGCGGCGGCGGTTGCGGAGCGCCTCGAAACATCCCTTTTTCTCCTTCCCTTCTCCTACCCTCTCTCTTTCCCCCCTCTTTTTGAGGCACCTTCCCGAGGATCCCGCTGTCCCTGCGGGCGCAGACCCTAAACCTGACCCCCTGGGAGGGGTTCTGTCTCCGCTTCAGCGGCCGCGGAGCCGCGCTCGCCCCGGGAGATGCTTCCCCGAGGCAGAGACCCACGGAGGGAGGCGGGCTCCGGGGGAAGCCGCGGCCGCCCCGCAGCTCTCCCCGCCGCCGGCCCCGAGCGCTCGGGCACCGCACCGGTACTCGGTGGGGGGGGGGATCACCGGGTCCCCCCCCATCCCCGGCCCCGCGGAGCGGGCGAGCCGCGCCGGGGCCGCCATGTTGGCTGAGCTCATCGGACCCCGCCGCGGACTTTCCCACGCGTCACCTCCGCGGTCGCGCAGCGCTCCGCGTCCCCCATCTCCTCCCCTCTCGCCCCACACACCCCCTCCCCCTCCGCCTCTTCCTCCTCCATCCATCCGGCCCCTCCGCGGCCGCCGGCGGCGCGGCCCCACGGGCGAGCCCCGCGGGCTGCGGGCGCTGCCCGGCCCCGGCAGCCCCACACGCGGCTGGCACCGCCCGCCAAGCGCCTCCTCTCGCCCCAGCCCTCCGCTTTTGTCTGAACTTGGGAGAGCCGCCTCCCCTCCGCGCCCCCTCCGCGCCCCGCGTACGCGTTCTCTCCCCGGCGCTCTCCCGGCGGGGCCGGAGAAGGTTTCGGCGAGCGGCGGCAGGGAGGGAAGCGGAGGAAGAGGAGGAGGAAGGGGGGTGAAGAAGACCTTTCCCGAGCTGTGGCTTGCACCGCGGGCGGCTCTGCAGCTTTCGCTGTCGTTCCGGGTCGCCTTTAGGTCTTTCCCCACGCCGGTGGCAGGGGCGGTGGGGAAGGAATAAAGCGAAGTGAGCTCAGATTAAGGGGGGGGGGGGGGGGGGGGGGGGAAGAAGGGAAGGTTGGGAAGTGGGGGAACCGCAAGGAAAAAAAATAAATTAGAGACTTAAAGGGAAAGAGTCGCCATGTTTAGCAGCTTCTTCTTTTTTTTTTTCCCCTAAAAAAAAAAAAAAAAAAAAAAAAATCTCCTCAATTCCACATAGAACAAGCTTCTCGATCCCAACCCTCCTCTTTTGTCCAATTCAATCTTTGGATAGATCTTTTGTTCTAACTCAGCATGAAAAGAAAAACTTTCTTTAAATGCTATAAACTTAAAACTAACTGAAGTCCCTAAACAAATCCTCCTCTGAGCATTCCAAACATATATACATGGGGCTTGTGTGTGTGTGTGTGTGTGCGTGTGTGTGTGTTTTTATTTAACCCTGGTGCATTTTCTGTTTACTATTATTCTCTGTGAACCAAAGCTCGCTGCGAGAAACTTATAAATACAGAGATAGCTTACAGGCTTTAAAACATAAAAAGCAGAGAATGTTTTGGATTTGAAAATCATAAATTATAATTTAATGCCAATAACAATTTACAACAAATGGTTGTTTACAATAAACTAACACAAAACAAACAAGTCAAGATCCTGTGTTCTTAGTAAGCATAAAAACTTCACACACACACACTCACATGGATAGCACTTGCAATAGAAAAAGCTAAATCTAGAGGTCAGCAATCCCCTGCAATAATAGTATATTTATATATTTATATATATTTATATATTTATAGAAAAGGAGCCATGATTCAGATGTAAAACTCTGCTCAAATTCACAGTCATACGCCCCTCAGCCCCCAGTACAGATGTGTCTAACTGGAACATACTAAAGATCAGGGTTTAATCGACTTTACAGAATGATCTCCCTCCCTCCCTCTCTCTCTTTTTGTGAAACCACAACATGGTGTAGTTACGTGTGGTAAAAAGGGAGAGGGGGAAGCCTCAGACAAGAACAAAATTGCAAGCTTTCACATACAAAGCATCTGCTATAGACCTAGGGGAGGGTTGGGGAAGGGAGGTGGGGAGAGAGGAGAAAAAGAAATGACACGCACACACACGAAACAAAATATCACCCCCTTGCAAAACCACATCATCTCGCCTTCCTTCAGATTTGGGGGTGTTTGTCTCTGCCTGCTCGGGATAGCATTGAATTCCCGGACGGCTTGTCCGGTCCTATGCCATGGCACCCATGGGAGCTGTGCGGGTGCGAGGGCTGGGGAGAGGGCCCTGGAGCCCCCCAAGAAAGATGCATGTGCGCCTACACATGTATGTATGCAGGGATACATACAGACATATATGCCATACGCAAAAGATAGAGATGACCTGTGGTCATGCTTTCACAGTCTAAGGTAAAAAAGAAAAACCCACTTGCGAGTATATATATACATTAAAACCCGACTCCTCAGTGCTAGAAGCTAAAGCCACTCCATTTGAAGACCTCTCAATGACAACGATAGATGGCAACTACGGAGTATTATAAAAAATCACACATACTTAAAGAAAACTCATTGCAAACAACTGACCTATATTTACAATACTGCTATTACCTTGCTTGAATGATCTTGTGCGCCTATGTCAGACATTTACAAAAGATTTTTTCGCCCCATTCTGATCATAAAATAGATACTGATCTCCAGATTTCTAATACTTTTTCACAACAATACCTCTCCTACGCAGGCACTTAAGTGTGACAAAAATAAGGGCCTTTTTTTTTTTTTTTTTTCCCCAGAAAATCCATTTTTAATTAACAGGAGGATTAGATGAATGGGGGTTGATGGTTTACCATTTCAGCATAGTACTTCCTAAAACCAGAGATAAACCACGAACTTAAGTCCTCCGCCCCCATCCCGGAATTAAACAGGTAAATACACTACAATACATCTGCTACAAACTTACTGTGACAAGTAAACAAATCAATCGCCTATGGACTTAAATGACTGCAAACTAGAGAGAAGTAATGTGGTTTCTGAAAGACATTTATGACAGCCAAACAAGTTTCAGATATCAAATAATATTTTAATTTCTGAATACTTTCAATTTTCCTTGGAATATAACACACAAAGACTCGACCAAACAGTTCAGTTATTATAACTTTTACAGTATACAGAAATGTTGCACTTAAAAAAAAAAAAACCTTCAGTTTTTTTAAACACAAAACTGTAAACTCTAAGATACTGAATCAATCACGTTATCTATAAGTGCCAACAGTGTTATTTTGTCATGCTGATTTCAATGGTATTTTTTAAAAAGGGAAAATATCAACAATTATTATAATACAAAGGGCTTGCAAATATACAAACAGATAGAGGAGTTTAATAACAATTCATGATGAACTATGTGGAACCCAATTCAAATTACAAAAGTTCACTTTGCTTGTTTTTGTATATTTTTTCTTTTTTTTTCTTTTTTTTTTTTTTAAATCAAAAACCGTAATGTGTCTTGGACACAAATTCCTTCTACCTATAATAAATCCCCACAGTTCATTTTCTGACCGAAATATCAAAAAACTTAGATTTGGGGGTAGTTATATGACACGTGTGGTTCATTCGGGTCTATATAATTATAGCTCTCTCAGCTTCAAGCTAGATTTTGGGTCACCACCTTAAGTGCGCTTCCATCATTGTGTTGTTGAGGGGTTTTTTTCTCTTTTCCTTTCTTCCTATGATACTTTCGTGGACTCAGTTTTAATTCTTTCAGAACATATATTTTAAGGATACACAGTTTATTTATTTATTTTTTTTAAAGAAGCCAAGGTTATATCAAAAATTATTATAGAACCACAGAATAAACTGGTTTGAAACCAGAAAAATACAAAAAAGAACAGCTATAGGTACATAGACACATAGGACAATTAATAATTTGGAAAAAAAAGACTTACTTTCTTCCGTTCTGCTAATTTTTTTTCTCCAAATTTCCTTTAAATGCACTTTAAGCGAGATTTTTTTAAAAAGTTTACCCCAGAAAAAGAAAAAAAGAAAAAAAAGGAAGAAAAAAGAAAAAAAGAAAAAGCCCAACATCACTTCCTTGCTTCTTCTTTCTCCTTTTTCTTTCTTTCTTTTTTCTTTCTCTCTTTTTTTTTTTTTTTTTTTAATTTTTTACAAAAAATGAGAAGTAGCAAGTTTTTTTTTCGGAACAACACGGGAGTTTTTAATGCATTCTGTAAAAGTTCATTTGACAGTCTCTCCTTTTGTTTTGTTTTTTTTTAATTCACAGTCCATTAATTTTTTTTCCTGTCTTCTCTTAGCAAACTTGTAACATCCTTTTACATCCTTTCTTAGCAGAAGGAAATTTAAGTAACAATCAGAACCCAAATGTCATTTGCTTTCCTTTCACTCTCTTTCATCTCCCTTCTCAATTTTTATTTTTTTTTTTAAGTTTTTTTTTCTTTTCTCTCTCGAGTATTTTATTGAATGGACATATAAGGCCAGTTAAAACTGCTGCCAGACAGTAACATATCCCTGATTAGGGTTTCTATGGGGGTTTTACCTACCAAACGGACGAAAAACAATTGCTCTATGACAGAAGAGGAGACAGTGCGAAGGGAGGGGAGACGTAGTAATAGCTTCCCGAATCGTGTTGGCTGGTTGGGATACTGGCTCCTAACATACTCTTCCAAAGCACACTGTGACTTCTCCTGTAAACTTTCAACATGGGCTACATCAGAGAGACCACAGGCATCTAGAAGAAAGTGTATTAAAAAAACAAAATTAAAAAAAAAGAAAAAGAAAAGAAAAAATAAAAAAAAAGAAAACAATCATCAGATTAAAAAGTGGTTTATTTTTAATTTTTTTTTAATTTGATTTTTTTTTTAAATGGCTAGAATTAAGCGTAGATCGTGCGCCATCACCTCGCCCCCCAGTTTCAGTAGGTTTTACCAAAAGGGACAATCTCTTTCTGTGCATGCGTGTGGGGTTGTATTTCTCTCTCTCTCTTCTGGAGGGTCTCCTTTAGGATTGAGCCCAGCTCCCAGAGTCGAGATTTCTCATGGCACGACAGACCTGAGGGGCTGACAAGGAGGTGTTGGCCAAGCGGAATTTCGTGCGTCTATATTTTTAGGGGGAAAAGGCTGGGGGGAGGCGGGGAAGGCTTGAGTCGAAAGGGGAGAAAGGGAGCCACTATTTCTCCCCCCTCCTTGGAAAATAATTGGGGAGAGCCTACCCATGTGATGAGAAGGAGTAATAAGAATAGTGATAGAAATCATAATCATCATCATCATCATCATCAAAAACTGGCCCAGCCAAAGATAATGGCGCCCCGGATCCAGCAACAGATTCTCCCCCAAAGAAGACAACGCGTTTTTCTTCAGTCTTTGAAACTGATTTAAGTGGCCCTTTAAAACTGATCTTGTCAGTTTAGCCTATTCAGAGGCAGCCATGCAAACTGTGATCTCTCTGTTCATTTGAGCTGTTTCTTTTCCCCCCTCTTTTCTTTTCTCTTTCTTTCTTCCCCCTTCTCTACTCCCCCCTCTATTCCCCCCCCCCCCCCTTCTTCTTCTTTTTAAACCTAAAGGCCCTTACAAGAAGAAAACTCCCTGATAGGGTCTGGACATTTTTTTCCCCTTTTTTTTCCCTGATACGCTAAAATACAATAAGTTCCCTTTAAATCAGAGACGTCTGTGCTGAAAGAGCACAGGTTGTGACCTGACCTCCCTGTGGCTTTCCTAGGCGCAGGGCTAACACATGCATATTCTGCGAGTCATTAGAACCCAGATTTCCCCCCCTCCCTCCTCTTAAAAGAGGCTGCAGCAAACATTATATGCATCTATCTGCGTCTGCTTTACATCAGAGTATGTTATTGGGGTGCTGCAGGAGCTGCGGGCATCACCCTATATTTATTTTATTTATTTCTTTTCCCTTGCATGCGGCTATCTCCCCCAGAATCTAGATAACAAGAAACGTTTATCTAGTTGGGAGGCAATTTACACGCCAGGCCTCACATTTTGAAAATAGTAATAAATTAAACAGTTACGACAGGATCGGACGATTGTTTTCTCAGAAGGCAAAAAAAAAAAAAAAAAAAAAAAGGGAGGAAGAAAAAAAAGGGGAAAAATAAAAAAAGTGATTTGGGAGAAAAGGCAGGATTGGAAATAAACTCCTCTGTGTGAGCGTGAGCTGGCCAGGGGCTTGGGGAGGGATGTGAGCGTGTGTGGGATCCTCGCTGAGCGAGGGAGAGAGGAAAATGCATCCGAGAAAACGATAGGGAAAAAAAAAAAATCAAGTGATCACCCCACGTCCTCCCCCTTCCCACTCGGGATCCCTGCCGCTGTGGCTCCATGCGCCCTGCTCATTGATCACCTCAGGACTTTAGCACGAGTGATTTGGGGGGGAGGGGAAAAAAAAAGGGGGGGGTGGAAAAGGAGAAGTTTTTTATGTGTAAAGCAATAATATATAAAAGGAAGTTTAGGTCACGACCCAGAACCTGGACAAAGTCCAGAAAATGACTTCGTTCCCCAGACCCCCTTTAACACAACAAGGAACGGATTGTGAGCCCTTCTTTTCCCACATAAACTACATTTTTTTCCTGTTTCCTGATATCAGGCTTTAAAAAACTCCGATGAGTAATTATTTTACAGGTCCTGCTTCCATTCATATGTTTATCGCGTGGCCACTTTCCCAAGCTTTCCAATGAGTTACAGAAGAAATCTATGGATTTTTAAACTTAATCCCCAAAACTTCTAGGGCTCCAGCACATTGGCTTGCCGATGCAGCATTAAAGTTAGCAATCTGAGATAACGTATTGCACAAATTAGCGAGCAGAGGAGTTTTTTTTTTTTTTTTTGTTCCTTAAAAAAAAAAATAAGAAGAATAAAAAAAATTTAGCCTCCAGAGTTAATATCAGGATTATTACTCACCCAGGTTAAACTCTAGTGCAAGCTAATTAGATTTCACAACGCACTCAATTATTGCTTTATAACTCATGCACTATTTCTAGGCAGCAAAACTTGACACGTATTTCCCCCCCCCCCCCCCCTTCCCCTTCTCTTTGATTATCTAAGAAACACCTCGAGGTCTTTTCCTCGGGAGAGGCATAGTTGTGCCACCCCGGAATTATACTGCGGAGCAGCAGCTCCACTCGGCTCTTACTTTTCCATACTATCCCTGTCTACTTATGGTAACGATCTTTTCGCACCCGCTACTCGCTTTGGACCCTGCAGTTCCTGCTGGGTACAAATGCAAACTTTTCCCCTTAGCTTAAATGACACAGAACTGCTCACTGCCACGTTCTGTTTAAATCAGAGACAGCTCTTTGGAAAGCTGATTTATTTTATTTTATGGGATGGCAGGGAACATATTTTAAACTCAGCTTTGTGCATTTAACTTCTTTTTTTTAATTTAATTTTTAATCCTGCAGGGCTTTTTTCCCCTTCTTGGCTGCCCATAAAATGCTCCTCTTTTTTTTTTTTTTTTTTTTTTAAAGTGTTTTCACTGATAGGACGACTCGTATTTAACAACATCAAACAGATTTTGCTGCTATTCGGATGCGTGTCATTAAATGCAACAACCCAGAGCTATACTGTTAAATAAAATATTCTTTTCAATGGGAAAAGCGCAGTCTTTCGTGGCAAATGGGTGCCTCTCCCCGAGCCCCCTCTTCCCTCATCCCCACCATTACTCAACTAGGGTTGGGGTGTCTTTAGGTTGTCTATTTTGTGTGTCTGTGTGTGTTTTATTTCTTTATTTCTTAATTTATTTTTACTTTGCACTCCCCCAAAGATGGGATGCTCAGATCCGAGGCCCTGAAGGGGAGACCACAGGGCACCGTGTCCTAAAAGGAAAGAGAGAGCGCCGGTTCTTGGGGAGCAGGGAGCGGTGGTGGGGTGTCAGGCAATAACACTTTGGAAGAGCAAACAGTTCTCGGGGAGGGCCCAGGGAAGGAAAAAGGAAGAGCAAAGAAACGCTGCCTACCTGAGGTGAAGAGGACTATGGCCTTTAAACAGCTATATTCTGCGGAGTCGACATGCAATGCTTTCAGTTTTTCTACTTGCTCTTGGAAGATTCGTATGTGGTCCATAAAGGCGACCACTCGGTCAGCAGACATTGGCGAAGCGTGGAGGCCGGCAGCTGCCAGGAGCGGAGCTACGTGGAGGGGCATGGAGCACTGGGCAGCGTTGAGGACAAATAACTCGCTCCAGGTCAGCCTCAGGAGGGCCACCTGGTCTGTGATCTGGAGGTCTGGGAAGAAGGGGATATTCCTGGCCCACTCCACCGCGCTGAAGAGCATCCTAGCTGCCAGTTCACAAATGTTCTCGATGCCCATGATGTTGTTGGGTTGCATGCACTGACTGCCAAAGCGGGAGGTGGGGTAGGGCTCTGCTCTCAGAAGAAGGGAGATATATCCGGATAGGTAGGAATGGCAGTTGAGAGGGTCCCCGTTTGTCAAGGCGAACTGACCATGAGTTGGCTGTGTGGGTGGCATTCTGCCCCTCTGGACCGCTGCAGTAAATAAAGAAGAAACTACAGCTATTAATATCTGAATTGCGACCATCGGTTCCAATACAGCCTGCTTTGTGTGCTTGTGCGTGCTCGTATGACACCGGACCAAGTCAGCTTAAGAGGGAAACATGAATTTTTCCAGCCAGAGTACAGCCCGAACCCAGCTTTAAGGCTCTGCAGCTCCCGGGTCAAGTCAAAGCAACAATAAGACCAGCGCAATGCTGTCCGCTCGGCCAGGACTGCCTGCAGGAGCCTGAGATCCTCACTTCCCAAAACACACCACAAGCCGGTTCTTTCCCCCCCTTCCCAATCCCTCCACAGCCACCCCTCCTTCAAGAGATGCAGGATACATCTTTGTGTGCTCGGGTATTTTTCTTCATTACACCTCAACCAGCCTATTGATTTGGGGCTAGGGGAAAAGGGATGGGAAGGGAGGGAGGGGAAGAGGGAAGAAACGCTTCAGTTCAAAATCCCCGGCGCTGGTCCCACACGCGTTTCTCGACCACTGAATATATTGTTGCTGGTGTTATTATACACACCCCCCCTCATAAAAAAATATCAGAGGAGGCGAGATCACCCCTTAACATCCCGGCAGATCCCCTGGCGAGGCCGGGGGCATGATCCAAAGGCACCTTCCTCTGCTGCCCATGGAAAGTGGGCCTTTCATTTTGTTAATAAATTTACACGGTGACAGCGAGAGAAAAAGGAGAGAGGAAAAGGGCTCAGAGGCAGAGAGACGGCAAGAAGGGAGAACGCCTAAAAATGTGCTTGATTTATATTTGTTATCGCCACTATTACAAGGTTAGTTACTCTTGCAGAAACACAAAGAGAGGAGCCCAGCAAGTCCCAAGCCCCCTAACCCTTAACCTACATAGCAGCGTCCAGACACAGAGCACGCACTGGAAAACTGCAGGCTCACATTTCCCGTCTAATTTTATATCACAAAGACTCGACTTGCAGAGACCCGAGCACCCCACACTTACTTCTGGGCTGCTCTTTCCTTCCCCCCCGCCATCCTCCCTTTCTAACTCCCCTCCTGCCTCTCCCGGTGGAACGAGAAAATAAGAGGAAGAAGGGAAAAGTGGGATAATAACAACCAGGAAAGGCAGGCACACGGCAATATACATATATATACATACACACACGCACGAATATGTGCCTGTATATGTATTTTTAAAGGAAAAATCCGGCTGGGAATCCACAGTGGAGTGCTGTAGAGCCTCGGTAGGGTGAGTCCCATTGTAACAGTAATTTGAACCGCCTGTGTAAAATTGCAATCTAAGGCAGGGTGCTGGAGGAGATATATATATATATTATGTGCACATATATGTGCGTGTGTGTGCATCTCGTGTGTGTGTACACACTCACAGAGACACACATACACATGCCCGGAGCAGCTAACTCGGAGCATGCAGGAGGAAACATGAAGTAACCACACGTCAGAATCCTCATCTCGCTCCTAAGCAGCGTGAAACTAAAAATCCACTTCCAATAAACCTCCATCAGCAAAATCAAAACAAACACAAATCAATTACGAGTGCAGGAGAAAAGCATGCAAGAGCCCCTGCCCACCCTCCCCAGCACCTCTTTCTTTAATTGCGAGAAAGTTTCTGTCTGTTTATTGGGGGTGAGGGGGAGGGTGGGAGAAGGAAAGGTTCTGGTTGGGTTTGGGGAGGGAGGTTAAAAATAATAATAAATATATATATTAAAAAAAAAAAAAAGAGAGAACAACAAAACCCAAAACGCAGCGAGTGAAAAAAAAAATTGCAAAACAAATGAAATCCCAATACCTTCCCGTCTCATGCCAACTTTGAGGCATTTTTTGAGGCGGCAGTACTGACACTGATTGCGGTGGTGCTGGTCAATGGGACAGTTCCTGTTGGCACGACAAGTGTAGCTGAGATTCCTCCTTACACTCCGCTTGAAGAAACTCTTGCAACCCTCGCAGGTAAACTGGCCATAATGTTTGCCACTAGACTTGTCCCCACAAACCACACACTCAATGTGCTGCTGCTGCTGCTGCTTGTCTCCTTGGCTCTGCTGGCTCGGCGGGTTGGGCTGGGCCGGCGTGCTGGGGGGGCCGCCGGGGCCCGGGGTCTGCGGGGTGTGCGGGGCCCCGGCCGGGGGTCCCTGCACCGGCGGCGCTTGCGAAGGCTGCGTTCCCTGAGCTCCGGGCACATCGTCCTGGGGGTCTCGCCACGCACCGACTACCATTGCCATATCTATGGGACACCGTTGCCAAACTTCCTGTTCCCCCTTTATTTTCAAAGTTTGTTTGCTTTGCTGTTCAGATCAGCTTTGCAGCAGTCTTTCTCTCTGCTTTTTTTTTTTTCTCCTCCTCCCCTCTCTCTCTCTCTCTCTTCCCCCCTCTCTCTTCTATTGTTTTGCCCCCTTTTTCTCTCTTTTTTTTTGTTGTTTCCTTGGCTTTTTTTCTCAGGAGGCTCAGGGCGGGGGGGATCTCCCGGTACCGGCGGAGGTGCAGAAGCACGGGGCGATGGAGGTGTGTGTGCGGGGGGGCGAGTTGCGAGTCGATTGTCTGGGCTCCAGGAGAGCGAAGTAAAAGGGGGTAGTGGGGGGGTTTGGGGAGGGGGGGAGGGAGAAAGGGGGAGAGAGAGAGAGAGAGGAGGAAAAAAAAAAAAAAAATCTCTTCAAAGATCTCCCTCTCTCTCTCTTAGAGCTGATCTGCAGCAGAGTAGTTGAAGGAGGAGAGGCGGGTGTCTGGGGGCCAGGTCCAGGGAAGCTCGCAGTCAGCCATTCAGGAAAGCCATCAAAATAAGAATGAATAAAAGGTTAAAGATTACACACACAGCGGAAAAAACCACGCGCGGCTGCGGAGGAGACTTTTCTCGGCGCGGAGAGAGGCGGACGGTCTCGCCGTAGTTTTTGGAAGTCCAGCTTGCAGCAGCAGCAACATCAACCGCGATCGCTTTGTTTTTGTGGGCTCTCTTTTTTTTTTTTTTTTTTTTTTTTTTCTCCTCTCCTCTTTCTCCTCCTCCTCCTCCTCTTTCCTCCTCTCTCTCTCTCTGCTCTGTCTCTCCTCCCTCCTCCTTCGCTCGCTTTAATTCTTCCTCTCCGCCGCTCCGCCCGGGCGCTGCTCTCTTTCTCTCTGTCTCTCCCTCTTTTGGGCTCGGGGGTGGGGGGGCTGGCTGTTTGGGTTTGTTCTTCCTCCTCCTCCTCCTCCTCTCCTCGCTCTGTTTTGATTATTATTATTGTTATTATTATTAATTATGATCGTTTATTCGCTCCTCGGTTCGCCGCTCCCGCCGCGCCGTGTCCCCTCCGCCGCCGCTCCCGCCGCCGCCGCCGCCGCCGCCGCTCGGGTGCTGCCGCTGCCGCCGCCGCCGCCGCCGCGCTGCCTTATGCTGCTTCTGCCGCCTCGCAAGTGGGCTCTCGCCTCCGCGCCGCCGGTGCTCACGGCGCGGGCGGGGGGAGGGGGGCCGCGGGGCGGGGGGGAGGGAAGGAGTCAACTCGCCAGCACAGCAGCGCCCAGCCAGCCAGGATGATAAAAGAGGGGAGCGGGAGGAGGAGGAGGAGAGGAGGAGGAGGAGGAGGAGGGAGAGAGGGAAGGATCATAACCCAGCGCGCAGCATCGCTCCTCAGCCGGGGAGGGAGGGAGAAAAAACCACCGCGGGGAGGGAGGGGGGGAAACAGCGACAACCCTCTCTCCCCCCCCCCCCCAATTAAAAGAGCGAAGCGGGGGCTCACCCACCCCACCGGCCCCCCACTACCCCCCCCCCCGCCGGCGCGGAATGGGAGGGGCGGGGCGGGGCGGGCGGCGCGTGGGCCGTAGCGGCGAGCCGGAGCCGTAAAGAGCGCGCGCGCTCTCTCTCGCTCTCTCGCTCTCTCTCTCTCCCTCCCCGCCGGCCGCTCGCCCCGCTGGCGGGAGAGTGAACTTTGACACGGCTGCTGCAACTTAGCGCGCGTTGCCATGGCGACCGCGAGCCTTATAAGGCGCAGCGCAAACCACCCCCCCCCCTTTCCCTTCCCTCCACTCCCCCCCCTCCCTTTCCTTCCACCTCCCTTACCCCGACCGGCGTTTGACTGGTCAAAAGCTCGCGCCCCGCCCCTCGGCCCTCATTGGGCCGCGACGCCTCCTGCGCGGCCTAAACCATGGCCGCCGCCGCCGCCGCCCGCGCGGTCCTAGAGGCAGGCGCCGCCCCGCTGCTGCTGCCGCCGCCACCACCGCCGCCGCCACGGGGGACAGGGTGTCCCCCCGCGCACCCCGCTCCCCTCGCCCTGCCCTTCCCCTCTTCCCGCTGGGGCGAGGGGTTAAGGCGAGCCCGGCGACGGGAGCGGAGCGCCGCCGCTTCACCTGGGGCCGGCCGGCGGGGCACGGCCTCGGGGGTCGTGAGGGGGCGGCGGGTGAAAATCAGAGGTCTGACGCGAAACTGAGGTAAAACTGCACAGAACCAAGTGAAAACCAGCCCCGCCGCCGCGGGGACGCCAACAGCCGCCGTCCGGCTCCCGCCGGCGCTGCGCGGCGCAGGTACGCGCCTCCCGCCCGCTGCGGTCCCGCCGCGGCCGGCGTTGCCCTCGCCCCCGGCTCGGCCTCGCTCCGGGATGGCCGGCGGCGGCACCTGCGCTCGCCCCGGCCGCCCCGGCACGCAGCGTGCGGCGTGTCCCCGGCCCGGCGGTGCGGGACCGGCCGCTCGCTCAGCCCGGCCCCGGCCGGGTAACGGGGCTCCACCGCTCGCCCCGGGCTCTCCGCCGCGGCCGAGGGACCGCGGTTCCCGCAAGACACCATCTCCCCCTGCCCTGTGCTCGGAAAGACCTCGCAGCCTGCGCCGCTCGTGTCTTTCTCTCGCCACCTCCACAGTATCTCTGTAGCGCAGCTCATCTCGACCCTTTCAACACTGTTTGGGGGGTTTGTGTATTCTTTTTTTCCGCTTTTTTCTTTTCTCTTGTGTCACACCTACCCTGACACGGTAACACAAGCTCTGTGCCCCAGCGGGAGCACCGGTAACCGGTCTCAGCACACGGGGACAGTTGTTTATTTCCCGCCGAACAGAGCTACCGGGCAGCGGAACGGGGACCGGGGGTTCATCTCCTCGCGAAAACGGCCAAAAGACATTGGGACAGGCGAAGGAACGCAGAGACAAATAAGAAAACACTTTAACGTAGCCGGATAAAAGCCCGGCCGGACGATTCCTCCAGTGCAAACACCGTACGCTCCCATCCGAGCCGGCCGCCAAGTGCGGGCGAGGGGACACGGACCTGGGCACCGCTCCGCAAAGGATTAATTGCCCCTCACCTCCTCACACTCACTTTTTCATGTTGCCACATGCACACCCCGTGTTCCTGCCGCAGAAATAATATATGTGGCTAAAGCCGCAGGTGCTGAGGTGACTGGGAAGTTGTGAAAAGGCACCGAGACTTGACAGTGTCCTGCTCGGAAACCTGGTGTAGCAAGACCCCCCGAACGGAGATGGGCTGCGGCTCAATTTCAAAGACAAGGCTGCAGCATTCCCACTGATCCTGAGAGAACAAACCCGACCTTTCCCCGAAATAGGGACCAGGAGGGACTGGAAAGACAGAAAAGGGGAAAGGAATCTTTGCCCGTTAAAATGTGGGGAAACTGCCTTATGATTTCCAAATAACCCAGAGCCGAGGAGGTCACCTTTCGGGGACGGTGGGCGTTCAAAATACAGAATAGTCACAGATTGTTGCTGATGTTGAATTTCTTGAGGAATAATAAGAATAATAATAAAACCGCCCAAACCCCAACCCAACACCAACCTTTCCTGCCTCGAACCTGACAAAGTAAACAGGATAAATTCACCATATGAAAAAAAATACATTAACGCCGCCTTAACAAACGCAGAAATCAGAGAGAAAGCGGGTTTAACGGACAATATTAATAGTTTGAACGTAGAATCGTAAAAATGAAAAGCCATTGATACACGCTTAAAAGCCGCCGTATACGCTGATTGCTCAAGCATTAATGAAGAATGCCCCAGATTAACTATTTGCTCTTCGAGGGATGCTGCAATATAACTATCTATTAGCACCATTAGATGCTTTGCTATTTATTTGAAAACACCCCTGCGAGTGGGTTGAGGCAGGACAGATGAATGTAAAAATGAACTGCAGCTAATTTCGCTCAATAATCCTCGATACCTGAGCGCCTCGCAGAGCAGGGGGACATTCTCCGCTGTCCTTCTCCCAGCCTAATGACAATAGGAACGCTCTCTTTTAAAAGTCAGAGAGTATTGGTTTTCCAAATAAACAAATGCATCCCTCCTGCCATTTTACTGCAGATGTAAATTTATTTTAATGAGAGGGAGTGGAAGGATTTATTTTGCTAAAATAGAGTTGGGGAGATAGCCGGTGTAAATCTTTAGGTTTAAAAAAAATAGAGAGAAAGGGGAAGCTGCTTTCCTGGCAGAAAGCTGCCTAACAGTCCGCTAATTCTTTCTAGATTAAATCGCAATATGAATACAGCATCGAACAAATACCGAGTTTCGCTCTGAACTCAGTGGAAAGCAGTTACGTCTAACAGAATTCAATGAATTCCTCTTCTCCCTCAATGTAGTATGTGTGTGTTTTTCTCTTCCACCACACTGAAGTTCCATGAATAGGGAAAGTGGCTCCTATTGTGTGCCTCTGAACTTCCAAGTCAATGCAATTTTTAACCACTGGCTTGTGGTACTTTGAAAATCACCAGGGGCTGTCAGAGTTGGGTCCTCTGAAAAATTTACAGTGCTAAATCAGAGCATATGCTGTGAGAGAGGAAAAAAAATTGCTTAAGATTGGAGCAAGTACAGTATCCGGCTGCCCCCTAGTGTAAGTCTCTTATCTGCCTAAAATTCAACTTTAAAAGAAAAGGATCTCTTAAAGGGAAACGACTTTTGGCTCACGTATGCGTTCGAGAATGAAACTTCTGTACATTTTAATCTGATTAATTCCTAAGGATTTAAAATTAATTGGCTTGGGCACTCCTAGACCGGACTATAAGATTTCTGCAGCAGGGTTTCTACGAGCGCTGCACCGAATAGGTATTTTTAAGGGATAGTGGTAAGGGAAAGGGGGGGGGGGGGGGGGGGGAGAGAGAGAGAGGGAGAATCCTGTTTTGTGATTTTTTTTTTTAAACGACGAACCGTGCCTCGCATGCTGCTGTCAGAGCAAAACACTTTTGCTGCTTAAAGTCACATCTACGCCTTTTGCGATAATCCTTTAAAAAAATATATAAAAAAAATAAAGGAGAAATAATTGCTTTAAAGCCTCAGCCGAACTGCCAACCACACCTTCGGATGGTGAGTATATTCCAGCTTTTTTTTGCATTGTACTTGCTCAGCCGGAGAAGGGACCGGAGGGGAGAGGGGGGTCTCGGCGCTATACCTTCACCACCGACCGCTTGTATTTATTATTTTATTTCTCTCCCCCTAAATAAACGCTGCCAGCTGCACCCGGCGACACAATTCCGTGCGGTTTAATACCTATCACTTAACTTAAGAGCCTTGTCCCCCCCCCATTCCCACCCTCCAGGGCAGGTCCCCCCCCCCCTTCCTCCCGGAGCCGGGCAGGGGAGGTTCGGAGCGGGCTCTATCTCCCGGCCGCCGCTTTGGAAATGACTTTGAGAAGCTTTTCCCTCGCCTCGGACCTGGAAAGCAATTCCGGTCGTTGGGTTTGTTCGCTTGTTTGTTTGTTTGCTGCTTTGCTTTATTTAGCTAAAGGACGTGCTAACTGATGGTGCTGCAATTCCACCCGCTTGGGTCTGCCCCCCTCCCCTCTTCCCCTCCTCAGAGCAACCCACGTAACCTTAGAAACGATCGTTTAAGACGCACGTTAGCTAACATTTGCTTTTTTGGATTTTTTGTTTTCCTTAAAAGAGAAACACAAGAATCACAACACATTGCCCGAAAAAAAAAAAGTGTCAAAGAAGAAGAAAAAAAACTAGAAGTAAACATACCAAAACCATATTTGCCTTGTTCAAGGTCCCAAATCGCTTGCATCTTCCTTTTTCTACCTCTCCTTTAGTTTGGCAGGTGAAACAAACAAACAACAAAAAAATAATCAGACCGCTGTTTGCCCCCCAGAAAGATGTGCGTTGGGTAATTAAAGAGAAGTCTCCTTCTTGGTGTTTATCTAAGCGATTGTGCAAACTGATAAAAAAAAAAGAAAAAGGGAGAGAGAGAGAGAAAAAAAAAAAAAAGTAAAGTTACAGCCTTCAGGGGGGGAAAAAAGGAGGCAAGGTGAAGGGAATAGATTTCCCACAACCTAAAGGGAAGTGCTTTCGATGTATTATTAGCGATCAGCCTTGGGAGAGAGGAAAAAAAACACCACCCCACAAAAATCCTGGACACACTCTAACTTTACACAGACAAGATTTCAGGGGGGGCTTTGTACATAGCTGCTTAGGAATGTGCGCCTTGCCTTTAAGAAAAAATCCCCAAGCCCAAGGTAGGAGATGTCTTTGAGTGATCCTTGTCTCATTTCATTCCTTAGAAGGAAGAGCGTCTCGCTACACCTTGTTTGGAGCTGGAAAGGCGAGACTTAAAAAAAAGAAAGGGGGAAAAAAATATTCACAACCCACCCTTCCAATTGGGGAGGAAAAAAAAAAAAAAAGAGAGGGAAATCTCTAACTTAATGACTGGGGGGGTAGGATGGATGCGACCGACTTCAGCCCCCCCCTCCCCTCACCCCCTCCTTTTCCCACCTCCCCCCTCCCGGCAGGAAAAAGAAAAAAGGAAAAAGGAGGAAGGAAAAAAAAAAAAAAAGGAAAAAGCCAACCGCAAACAACTACAGGCTGAACTATCAACACATGCACCGGAGGGGAAAAAATATATAGTGTCCTGTGTAGGGTCGGCAGGGAACGCAAGCACACGCTAAAGCAAGTTGGGAAAGAATCCGAGCTAATCAGCAATCTCTTTCTCTCTCTCTCTCTCTCCTTCTCTCCCCCTCTCTCTCTCTTTCACTGCCCCTGAGATCCCAGCTCGCAAGAGGTACTCCACATTTTTTCATTACCAAAAATCCGTTGCAATAATCATTTGTTGCTAATTGAAACCCTTGGAGACTTTTTTTTCCCCCCACCCCCTTCACAAACATGGCAAGTTTTAGACATGGGAAGCACGTTTAGTTTTATTTTATTTAAAAATATATATATAAATGACGGTTAGGAGGAGGCTGAATCTTTAACCCAGGAGAAATATCAGCTCGTCAGCCCCCCTTTCCCGGGGAGGGTGGTGGTGGGGGACGGGACCCCGGTACAGTGAGGGCTTGGGAAAATTTGGAATACATTATACCGCCTTTGGCAGGAGAATACTCTCCAACTAATGGATTCCTGCTCCTTTTTGTGTGTGTGTGTATCAGTGTGGGGGGTTTCTGGAAAGAGGGGTGGTGGTCGTGGTGGTGGGGAGCTGAGCTTTTATTTTAAGGAACTGTTAGGGTAAGAAGTGTGTCATACTTGACAAATGGAACAAACGCTCTTCCATTTCTTGCTTGTCCTTGCCTTAAAACAGGAATTAAGTTAACCACAGTGCTGCATGTTAATTGCATGTTTACTGGGCTAATGAAAATTACAAAAGGGTTTTGCCACCTCGATCCGCGATGATGAAAAAGTAGGAAGACGATCGTCATCGCAGCCTTCGGGGAGGGCCGGGCCGGGGCGGGGGGGTGGGGGGGCCGGGCCCGGGCAATATTGATCAGAAGAAGGATAAATCTTTTAACTGCTCGTTAATACCATAAATATGGTCTGCACAAGTTTCCACTCTTGTTAAGTCTAATCAGTACATGGAAGATGGAGACAGAGCCCACTTGAATGAATTTTTATTACTGCCAGAGGGGTACTTGCATCTGTGGGCTCTCTCCCCTCCTCACTTTGTGCCCCCCACCTCCCCTTTCCAAAATCCCCCCTTGCAGAGGAGGATAGCGAAGGTGCACAGAAAACATAGGAGGGAAATCCAAGCTTTTCAGCCTTTCTCCCCTTTTCCAAACCCTCTTTTTGCTGTAAAGCTGAACGGGTCGTGGTGGGGAAAGCCTAAAGGGGAGACACCTCTCCCCCCACCCCTCCCCGTTCTATTCTTGAGATCCGTGGATGAAAGGGTGACCTAGTAATTCAGTTTGATGATAACCATTTTCATGCTTGAAAACAATCTGCCAAATTAAACCTAAATGGAAAGAGCAGTGGGAAAGGTAGTGGAGCAGGGCATTTCGACATTTCCCCCACCTCTCCGAAAGGGATTGTTTGGCAAAAGGAGGAGGGAAAGGCAATTAAATAGACTAAAGATGATTTAAATCCCAACCAAAAATAATTCCAGGGAGAAGTTTCCCCCCTCCGGTGTTGCCCAGCCCTGGATTTGAAAACTTTGGCCCAACTTGTGGCGATAGCTACAACTTTGCTCCGCAGGGGTCAGAGGTGAGGGCTATTTTAACCCTAAAAGCCTGCGAGTGACCAAGGTTGAGGCTGGGCTCGCAGCACTAATAGCCATAATTACCTCCTCCCCTTCCAGGGACATTCCTCGCTGCAGCAGTGTTAGACGCCGAATTGAAGAAAATCCTGGAGTTGAACATATCTTGGGGCGTAAATAACAGCAATATGAAGGAATTTCAGAGCTCTCCCTTTTGCTTGGGGGGATTGAAGCCTCTTTTTTTTTTTCCCCCTTTTTTTTCCTTTTTTTTCTTTTTTCCCCTTCCTCCTTTTTCTCCCCCCCTTGCCAGCATTCCCAAGGCGCTGAGTCTTTGTCTTAGAAGGAATGGAGTGTCTGAATGGTGTGAAAGGGACAGAGAGGGTTGCTTCAAATCGATTTTACTTGTCCTCTCTGTCTTTTCGGATCAACGCCCTTCAATGGACACATAGGTGCTCTTTCAACCAAAAACTTGTGCAACATTTTCTGCCTGTATTGGTGCTAAATACAATAAATGCTGGGCAGATTTTTTTTCTTCTTCTTTCTTTCTTTCTTTCCAAAGCAGAAAGCACCCTAATTAAATTGTTTTATATGGACAGTCAAGACAGACCAATTAAGTATGCATTAGTATAAAGATATATTCGAGAGATAAGCACTCTATAGGAGCCCTGTCTAGGCAAGGTGTGTAAAGTGTCCTCTCGAAGAGAGGCTGTAAGCAGGGTTTCATATGGATTTTTCCCCTCCATTGCCTCCTATACTCGAGTAACGGACTGAATAAGTTAGCGAAAAGCCATTAGTGGAAGTGGTTTCTAAACAAAGTTAACAGGTGGATGTAGCTGGGTTTAGATTTGAATAACAGTCGCACATCTGTAATACACAGCCACATATTTATGCAGCACGGATGCGTGCAATGTACATTTACAGAGATAAATGCCTTCAGCCCATAGCTTATGTGCAAATGCACACACACGGAAATAAAATAAATAGCTGGGCACTTCTGTAGGCTCCAGGACGTGATGTGAGGAAGCACACACACACAAACACACCCCAGATATAACCCTGTATCTATTGTGTAGAGGCACCCAGCCCTGTATCAGCCACCCAACGCATAGCGGTCTCGCCTGGGTGTGCTGCACAGACACCTAACTCGAGACCAGCGGGCACACAGCACACGCTCCTGGGGTAATTACACGTGGAAATGTTTCCTATTCGAGGCAGAGGCTTTCCCAGGAGTGAAATAACTGATCGGGATAAAACATACATGCACAAACGCACACAGGAACTTCCCTTTCTGTCCATTTTATCACCCTGGGAAAGCTCTGGTGTATGGTTAACCACAGGAACCGGGCTTTAAGCTCTTCTCTGTTTCATATTCCATTGCCATTAGTATTTTTTTTTCTGTTACTGCAGATTTTCCATGTCGTTCAAAAACCCCCATCCTAAACAGACAAACAAAAAAGGCGATATCTTCCCCCCCCCCCGCCTCTGCCTCAGCCCTGATCCTGGGTCAGGGAGAGCAGCGGGATGCGAGGAGGAGGAGGAGGAGGGAGGTGGGCTGGAAGTAGCAGGGGCACCCTCCATCTCCGGGCACTGTGTTACCCACCGTCGAGGCAGAGCCCTGGGACAATCCCGGTGCCCGGAGATACTGCAGGGAATCGGGGAATCACCCTTTTATCGTGACATTGCACTGCAGGGACAGGAGGGGGCTTGGCTGGAGGGGCCGGGGGTGCGGGGATGGAGGGGTACAGGGGTGCGGAGCAGTGGGGCGACGGCTGCCCGGGGTGATACTCTGGGTTGTGTTAGCCCATCAAAGGGAGAAGGGAGAGGGGGAGGAATAACCCATTCCTCGCTTAGGTGCTTTAATGTCACGGTAAACAGGTTAGAAACCGCCATTTATAAAGCCTCAATTTCTCTTTACTGGTTACCCTTCGAGGACAAATCATAACAGACTGTATGAGGGGCAAAGAATTCATCTAAAGGAGATCTCAGCAAGTCACTACCCGGACAATAGTCCACCTCCTGTTGGGTTGGGTATTGATCAGGAGAGGAGCTGAAGATGTCGCCACACTAAATATTTACTGATCACACACAAATAGCCGCGGCTTGAACGATTTTCTCCTGTGAGGAGAGCAGAGAGAGAAGGGTAAATCATTTTATTAGTGTGTATAAAGCAAAGAGCACACTCTGGCTTGGAGTGTTTTAAGATGTGTCTTCAGCTGGATGAAAAGAGTTAGGGAAATCGATATGGAGTGATTAGACGAGCCAGTCGTGTCAAAGAGAGAGGCTGCGAATTTCATGGATTTGGTTATACCGGGAGGGGGAAAATATATCGAGAGATTAAAGGGAGGAACCCATTGTAGCAGAGCCAATGAAAAAATAATATCTAATCAGTCCCGGCAAAGGTAGGGATGGGATAAAACCCACATTTCTAAAGAACCACATCAGCTGGAGAGGGATCAGGGAGACACATGAAAGCGGCAAATGGGGGGAGAGCTGGCGAGTAGGAGCCTAGAAATGCTAGGGAGCAAAACCTAGGGAGGCACAGCAAAGTCGCCTCTGTGGAGCAATGCTGAGACACCACGAAAATGGGGACAAAAGCCTCGAGGGGAAAGCGAGGGCTGGAGCACACGGGCTTCGAGGTGAAGTCTGGGGGGTCTCCAGCCAGGTATCCACCAGGCAGGGAAGTCTCTAAGCAGCAGAAGCGAGGGCACATCCAGTTCAGGTGCAAGGGCTTTAAATCCTTCTCCAGTAAGTTTGTTCCCCCCCACAACTCTCCCCCCAAGCAAATGTGGTGAGTAAAATGGATTTCAGCGTTTAACCACCTCATTTTATCCACGTAATGACAAGGCTCGTAATATGTAATCTACAGATTACTGCCATTCGAGGGTGACCACAAGTGGCATAAAGAAAAAATATAATCAGCGTTTCTGCAAATGACAAAAAATAAAAAAAAAAGGCTAAAACCAGCCCGTGCTTTAAGCATTGGAGCTGGGGAGTTGCTGCTGCAGGATTTTATCGGTCGTAGGGAGCAATTCAGCCGTGGCTCAGGTACAGCCCTGGGCTGTCTCGGCGGATTAAAGAAAACTTTGCTGGAGACGAGCAAATGTCTCAGTGCCAAAGGGCAGAAAGCTTGGAGCAGGGTAGGGCTTTGCCAAGCGACGTTAAAACATGTTCTTTAAGAGATGCTCGGGGTTGTTCTTATTATTATTCTATTGTTTTTCCTCGAATCACAGATGTTTGGGCCGTGCTCAAACGCTACCTTCTCTCCGTGTGTTTTTCTTTAGCAGAAAATCGGATGCGACTGCAGAACTAAGTCAAAGGAGCTAGAGAGAAAGTTTGAGCCACACTTTTAAGTGATGCTGATGGCTGGGAGGGAGGAAAGGCATCTAAAGCTAGGAACCGAGGCGTACAACTGATGTGAAAACAGCTTTTCACTTCTCCTCTAAGTGCTAATTTTGCTACTGTAAACAAACACTGAAGTTAGAAACAGCTGCAAATAGCCTTGCCGGGCACCCAGGGCTCAGGGACAGGGGGTAAAAAAGACTTTTGTTCGTCTCTTGGGTTGAATTTCACCCCAAATTTTGCCTTTCCCCTCCCCCCGCCCCGAAATCAGTGGCTGATGCTGGGTTTAGTGGTGGAGAAGGGAGGAAAAAAAAGTAAAATAGGCATATTAAGAGCATTTCATGTGAGCCTATAGAGTGCAGGCAGCTCGGCTGGATCACTAATGCAACAGGAAACCTCGGGATAGACTCAGCCTAATTAACAGTTTTCCATAGCTGAAGCGATTTTTAAGAATCCCAGTGGATTAGCCCAATATGTTCAGGTGTGAGGCTACGAGGGCCTATAACTCCTTTCACTATAATCTTATAACCTCCTTACCTAATTCCTTAGATTGCAGATAGGAAGAGTCTGACCCTGGAGGTCGCAAAGAGCTTGGCTGCATTAACCCTTCCCTGCCCGGCGCTGCCCCAAGGTGAATGGCGCCGGGCGATGTGTCTGGGGGAGGGAGGGCAGGATAAAGAGGGTTGCAAGAGGGATCGATCCGACTTGGGGTGGTGGTGGTGGGGAAGGGCTTAAAATGATTTGTGCTGCCTTCATTCCCCTCCTTTGAGCCAAAGGGAAAATGGAAAGGGAACTTTTCTCTTTGCCATGCACTGGGAGGTTCATAAATGCACGGGATTTGTGAGACAATTCATTCCCTTTATATCATTTCAGCGTTATTTTATTTTATTTTTAAATCATTCTTTTACTTTCCAAACATGGAGGAAATGAAACATTCTAGAAACATCAGATATTGCAGAAAGCAAAGCAACCTCCATCTTTAGATCCAGCAGCAATCACTTGAGCTTCTTGCCCATGGTAGAGCTGTAATCTTTAAAGAGGAAAAAATAATCTAGAAAAGCTTCTTGGAGTGTATTTGCCTGGTAACACACCTGGTTTATGTTTTAATAGGTAGTTATATTGTATTGATTCAGGGTACATCACGGATGCTGAAAGTTAATAACTCTCAAATTGTATCTATCTGCCTACATACATAATTACATACACAGTATTAACACTGTAAGGATTTGCATTTTGCAGCACATTCTTTGTCCTTAAATCTTTTAACACGTTGAATTGTTCCTTTGAAGAAAATGTTATTGAACCACATGTTTAAAGAAAAGATGCTTGTAAACTATGTGTTTTAGCAATGGAATTGTTGAGTGAAATACAGATTTCTTTGTATTTCACACAAATCTTGCCATACACCAATCTTAACCTATACATCCAAACTGCCTTTTTTTTGTTGTTCTTTTTCCCTTCTCCCAGTCAGAAGGCAGAAATATGTGAGCTGCTGAGAGAGGTGGGTACTTTTTGGTAAGTATGTTTAGATATGATCTTCAGATACATTTATTGTACTTTCAAATTCTTTGGCTACTCATTGAGCTAGCAAACAATATCCCAGCTGAACGTCTCAGCTCCTTCCCTATTTAACAAGGTTTTAATATAGAATTATACTGTAGCCATCCTTCTGCTAAACAATATAGTTGAGGAGTCAGCAGAAAGAGAAAAATATGTTAAAACCAAATTATAATTGCTGCCTTATATCTGACTCTTCTTCCTTTCTGCAGTCCTAATGAACTCTTTAAAGTGGTGGGGTTTTTTATTATTTCTGAGTGACAGATCAAAAGTAATTAGCAGAATCAGAAGCAGCCGGAAAGCTTGAAATAATGTGTCTAAATATTTCATATTGCTACTTCTAATACTAGCCCATCAGTTGTAAAAAAGAATCATTCCCTATTTATTCTGCAGCAG
This sequence comes from Strigops habroptila, assembly GCF_004027225.2. Lineage (NCBI taxonomy): Eukaryota > Metazoa > Chordata > Aves > Psittaciformes > Psittacidae > Strigops > Strigops habroptila. The sequence continues at coordinate 5,177,792 of NC_044285.2, forward strand.
TTTATAAATACAGAAAGATAGATTCCTTTTTTTTTTTTTCCAGGGCCTTCCTCAGACATGACATAAATAGAGATTGAACTATCAGGGAAGAAAAAAGAAAATAAACCCAAACCCCTGGACAGGAACAGACACAGGCAGATATATAACCACATATGAACAATGTTACATACCGTGTTAAGAGGATGTTAAAAAGAAATAATAAATAAATTGCATATTTATAACCTCATAATTAAAATACATTCTCATCTCCCTCTGAAAGGTTGCAGCTTTCTTGGATATATTTTGAGTGCATATTTTAAACTCCGTGTCCCGAATTGAATTGAGATGAGCTGTTTTACCCAAGAGTAAAACCCTTGTTTACAATTTGATGTTTAAGTTTCATCTGCCTATCAATTGCCATATCATTTCCTTCATATTTTACCTCCTTACATTTGGAAACCTTATTTAAGATGGTGTTAGCTTCTAGCAAATGCTAATTTCTGTTTATAAGAAATTAGCCAATATTATCCAAAACAATCCCTGTGTTTGACTGAGGCAAATTGTATGAGAATTTTTTTTTCCCATTCAAAGGGCTAAAGCTTAACTGAAAACTTTAAAGCAAAGGGATACCAGCAAACAGTAAAAAATGGCATATCTGCTCTCTCTTGACAAGCTTGCATTATATCACATGTAAGGAAGCCCAGTTTTTTGAATCTAAGACCAGTTTTAGTTTTTAATAGGAAATAATTACATGGAACTTTATTTCCAGAGAGAATGTCCCTTCCAGCTACAGTGTTTTGCTTTGATCTAAGTATTAACTGGTAATAAAATAACCATATTTTGGATCCTAAGCATATTGATGCTTAAAGGAATGTTATGCTTTCAATCAAATTTGAACGTGCGATTATCCAAAGGTATTCATCCTTCTTTTGTCAGAAACCATTTTACTCTCTTATTCCTACAGCTGCTCACATGTGGTTTAGTATACTTTAGCTTTTTTTTTTTTTTTGTAGTAGAATTTGCACCATCAAGGTGGAAAACTTTTAAATGGAGCTCAATCATGTTCCAGCCTGGTAATTTGGACTGTTTCTCACAGAACTCCCCGCTCCAGCCCTGCTTTACACTTGTTGTACACCACCACCATTGCCCATCTCCGAGGGTGACTATCATGAGTGTCTCTGCAGCAGGATTTTGGTTTAAATCTTCAGATTTTTTTTGTTTCTTTCTAAAACCTGAAGAATCAATCATTTGGACCCATCCTGAACAATTAACCTCGCCTTTATATTACAGCCCCAAGCTCAGTACTTCATAAAGACATGAAAAGGACATCCCAGACAGCAGGACCCGAGCCCAGGCTTGTCACAGAGTATAAAAGGAGAGAGAAGGGGAGTTTTTATCTCTTTGCCCCACCAATTCTTAATAGTTCTAAGTTTCAGTGGTACAATAAACCAGTTTTGATAACATAGCTCATGGGTTTCCCTGCCACATAAAGTTTTCTTAATAATAAAAAAGAAGAAACTTTATCCCTGCTAAATTAAAATAGGGCAGATGTTGGATATGGTTCGTATTAGCCAGCCTTTCACCCCTTTGCCCCTGGCACTAAAGTTCTGACTTTTTCTTTCTACTATGTCTGTTTCTAACTGAAAGGTATTATTCCTGCCCTAGCCCTCTTCTTCTATTTATTTTTTCAGCACCTAAAATTAAACCTATTCATTTAGTAATATACATTCTATTGCAGATTGCTAAATCTGGGCACAGAGGGGAAACGTTTTCCAAAAAGTGATGCACCACTGACCTTAAAAGAAAACACGAGGCAGGGAAAGCTGTTCTGAAAAGGTTTATTTCTAGCGAATTTTGTAGCTCTGTTGACATTATAAGGATAATGGCTGTGTTGCAATGGGCTTTCAAGGCCCAAGAGGTTTATGTTTTCTTCTGACCATAAGTATAATAAAATTTTAAAGGTGCACAAAGCCTCATCACTTTAGATATTTGAAACTAGACTGAAAAAACCCTTGGGAAACACACATTATAGTGGACAGCTCTGCTGAGGGAGCAGGGGATAGGGAAAAAACAAACAAACCCCAAACCCAAATAAAACCCCCAATTTTTGTCATGCTAGCTCTATGAAAATCCTGGCTATTAAACTCCCAAGGATAGCACAGCTCTTTTCTCCAGGGCTGTGAAGATAGAATTTATTGTCCATTTGGAACGATCAAGTTTAGGCTAATAAAAGGCCCTCTGTAAGCAGAAGTGCCCAAGTTGACGTTTGGCAGAGTTTTCAATGGTAGAGTTTATATAGGATGGGGGCTCTGTGCTATTAGAAATTACTCATCTCTCAGCAGCCGAGGATGAGTTGACGTACAGAAGTAAACGTTAGTAGGCAACGGCTGAAGGTTAATCAGTGTTGCTTTCTGAACTGGAGGGTTCAAAGCAGGAAGAAGTGAAAGCTGCTCTCTCCAGCCCTTCCCTTTGCTAAGGTGCTGCTAACTTTTATGATTTTTCTCCCCCCCCGCCCCTTCCTATTTTACTATCTGTCTTTGTGCCTGAGGGCCAGTGAAAGAACACTGCAGATTCTAGATTGCTTTCAGAGTTTCCCTTTGCTGATGATGGATTACCATGTCAATTTAAACGGCATAGGATTAATTTGTTTCAATGATTTCTCTTTAGGCTGAATGCCAGTCTTTTTTTTCCTGTCTCTCTCCTTACTCTTAAGAATAATAACAATAATAATAATAATAATAAAAAAATCCTTAAAAACCCCAAACACTTTTGATCTCCCACATTAAAAAGACAATAATAGAAATAGACAAGTTAGGTATAATGTTGCAAAACAGTTGTAGGTTTGAGTGTTTTTATCTCATTCTAAGGGGCTGAAGCATACAGTCAGTCACATTAAAATGAAATTGGATCCAACGTTTATTCAATAAATACTTGTCTTGTAGGTAATCCAGAGCAGAGTGCTTTTGACACATAAGGACTTAATTTGTCTTGGATAACAAGTTATTAATATGGCACATTTAAACTTGCCACCTACAATAAGGTCATTTAGATCTATAATATGACTCGCAAGAGAACTTCATAAAGCCAGAAACAAAGTTTGAGGCTGCCTCTGAGTTGTGGAGCAGAACGTGGTTTGCTCTTTTCAGCAGAAAGTTCAGAGCGAGTAGGAGCCACCCAAACCCAAGTGGTGTGCATCTGCTCTCCTTTGAAAGGCAAACGTAAATGGAATAAGGAGGGGAGAGGGGAAAAAGAAAGTACCCAAACACACGTTTTTGAATGAGTAAGCTTTAAAGCTGTGCTGCGTCTGCTAGCAAACTCATCGCAGCTTTGGGAGTGAAAAAACAACATTTGGTTCCGAGTGGAAATTCGCCTGCGTTTGCACTCTACCTCTTCCATGTGCTTTGCAATTTACTTGCTTTTAATAATAAGTGAGGAAGTTGGAACATAATCCACCCATAAATGTTATTGCTGTAATTTGACTGTGCTGTGTTTGTTCATGCATTAGCCGTATATGTAAAGCGAAGGGGGGATGTATGGTGGTGATCCCCGTGCAGCCTGAACAAACAGAGATGTTTTGGTACGTACTGGATTTCAACCCCCAAATGCTCTGCAATTTGGGAAGCTGGAGGTGGGGTGTTTAGTTTCAGACCTGTCCTAACCAAACAATGCCTGCATGAGGTGCATCAGGAGGTGAATATTGTGGGCATGTGATGCAGGATGTGTTCTGTGGCTGGCGACTTGGTGTCCACACTGTATGCACGAGCTTTATTATTCTGCTTTGATGTATTAAGCTCTTGGTTGCTCTTGCCCTGGCAGATTCTGTCTCTTTAAGTAACTAAATCTAATTTTTAAGCTCTTCCTGGGAAAAGGATGTTACACATGAGTAGAAAAATGCAGGCGAGAAAGGCTAATTGAATGAAAAGAGAGAATTAGGTTAAAAATAGAGTACAATCTAGTATCACATTTTCACTAGTGTAACCTGAAATGAAGGTGTCTCCAAGTCCCTAGTGATGCCAGAGTGTTTAGATGTTGGGCACAGATGGAGACACCTATTGAAATGTGTCTGAAGAAGATTAATAGGACTTGTCAGTGTTGGGAAAGCACTGCTTTGCTGTAAATTTCTACTAGCACAAGATGAATTACCGATGAATGCTCAGTTATCAACCCCATCACTATCATTGGACACTAAATCAAATTGAGCAGCTATCTACAATCAGAAAATTTCTTTTAAAAATAGGCATACACCTTTAGGCTTAAACTCTTTAATAAGACAAAATCCTCTATGGTATGTGTGTGTTCACGAAGGGATATGATTTAAAGTTTCTATACAAAAAGCTTCTGTTCAGAAACAAACTCCAAGTTTAGTGTGAAATCTGGGTTGTCAAACAATAGAAGATATTCAGAAAATACTGGTTATACGATATAATGTTCTGCTGGAGGCCTGATCCAAAATGGATTTTCATGCATGTCACTGAATTTTGGATCTGTCCCTATTTGTGAGAGGTTTTTCTTTCATTCCTCCTCTCCCTTATTTTTGGTAATGGTAAAAAAAACTTCTGTCTACCTTAAAGACTGAGCATCCAGATCATATATGAATGCAGAATAGCTGTCAAGACTCAGGATATATATATCATAATAATACCACCCCCCAACATGTTTATGAAATTACAGCTGAATATAATGAAATACGTGATGAAAGAATCAATGAATAATATTTTAACTGAGAATATTTCCTTCTATCCTTTATAAAAGGGGAAACTGTCACAAGCAAAACTATCACAAACGTTTACCAGCCCACTCCTGAAGTATATTATCTGTATTTACCGTGTGATGTTGATGATGACAATGATATTAAATAAGCATTCTCTATTTTTAGTTTCTATGATGTCTTTCCCTCTCACCCAGGCATTGTGCTACTTTATCCAAGGAGATTTATCGTGGCGTGTTTTCAGAAGTCAATTTTTCCCTTTTATTATAGACAAGGGCAGTCATTTAGGGAGGGAGACAGGTACAATGCCTTTGTCAGATCTGTATCCCCAGCCACAGCTCCCTTCTTAATCGATGGCAAATTCCCACTCTGGAGGATCAGGCCCTATCTGGGCCACTTCTCAACTCAGGAATGTATCCTTCCCTTCACCTCCACATATCTTACCTGTGATGTATGCTACTTTTTGAGGAGGGAATAGTACGCTATTTACCACAAAGTACAGCTTCAAAGCCTTTGTGTGTTTCTCATCTCCAGCCAAAAGCTTATTATTTACCTCCTTATAAATTTACCCGGGCAAGGGATAGTAGCAGTTATTGTCTTCATTTTTACATCCTGATTTTCACACAGCAAATGCCCTGCACTAGGGCCAGATTCTCACTCAGATGGAAGTTATTAACTTTAAGCAGAACGGAGCCGATTTCAGCCAGCCACAGCCCGTGCCCTTCCAACACAGTTGCTTTACAGCGTCCCCTTGTTTATTTTTTTCCTTGGAGGGCATGATTCTTTAAACATGTTTGTTTTACACAGAGCAGCAGTTGATTCCTAACTTTTTTTTTCCCCCACAAACATGTAACGAGAATATTAATAAGGAATATTAATAGAGCTGAGTGCAGCATGATGCTAGTTAGATTGTAGTAGCTGAGAAATATGAACTAGTGAACATAATCCATAAACTCCATTTGGTTACTATAATACTCCAATCTGTATTTATTACAACCCCACTCTGATGCTTATACAACTGCAATTGCTAGATTTATACACTCTAATGGTTTCACAATAGGAAAAACCTGTGTTCTTTATCTTTCTTTTCCTGTCCAAAATAACCCCTTCCACATATACTTCAGGCTTCTCCAGACCTTGTCTGGGTTTAATCACAGGCTCTGGGACAAAACGCGCATTATTAAGAAATATAAATATTTTCAGAAGCAATCAAAGGGTTGAAAGATTGATTCGGCATGTAGATTGGATTTAATTCGAAGCAGCTTTGTTCTAATGAGGACTACTGGGATACAAAGACGGCAGCCGCTTATGGCCACCAGTTGGGAACTTCGACTCGCTGCAGCAACCTGTCAAGAATTTCAAGGAACTGCCAGGTATTAAGCAGCAAAGTGGTAGGGAAGCTGGTGGTCTATTGTTTTCAGCCTTCTTTCGAGGCTGGATTAAGGTTTCATAGTCCCTGTTTTACCAAAATGACAATTAAGGTTAATTTCTTGCTGCCCGCAGGACCAAATCCTGCTCAGGGGGAAAGCCCTCTGGACTTTATGGGGGGCTTTGCCTAAGGGAGAGGTGGCAAAGCTTGGCTGAGCCCCAGGTCCAGCAAATTTGAGAGCCCCATAGTGATTTGTTCTGCTTCCAGACCTGGTGCGGCTGCTTTTTGTGACTATTCCTGTTAAATTTTGCTACCTGCGCTCCTAGATGCGGCAGGATCTTTTTGCATAGGTGGTGTATTTTCTTTATGGAGAAATACAGCTCTGTGTTGGCTGGGAAGCTCTTGTATCCTTCTTGGGCGACCTGGACCTGTCCTGTTTCCCGGGGAAAAGCATGAGACGTGCAACAAAACATCCTTGAGGTGATGCTGAACAAAACGGGACACTCGATAGCTTTACCCTTAGGCTTAAAGAACCCCCCAAACAGTGAGATTTCAGTGTGCACTGTGGGGGGGTGTCACGTCACAGGTATTTGGGGAGCACAAAACCCTGGCATCTTTCCTAAGTGTTGAGCGTACAGTCGGAATCACAGTATATACAGGATCAAACACTGACTAGTTTCTCTCTCCCCTTAGCCCCCCTCCCATGCCTACTTTTGTCCATAAAAGCAAGAGAAAGAGAGAAAGCTTGAATTTTCTGAACTGTTTCACCCATCCACAGCTGGAATTCCAAAGCGAAATGAAAATGCCTTTAAAATCAACCCTACATGGGAGCCTGAGAGAACAAGTTTTCCTTTGTTGTAGGGTATAGTATTATTTGCTGTAGGTTTTTGATATACATTCTAAATTAGGCCTGCAAAGGAATGCTTCATCTTTAATTCATCACTCTCAGCTGAAAGAGATTAGCAATGTCTAGCACGCACCCTTCGTATGGTGCTGACCTCATCAAGTATGGCCTGAAATTAATTAGCCTCATTCATTCCAAATGGAAAAGGATAATGGAGCTGCATTTTAGAGATGACCATCACAAATTGTATGCAGCATATTTAAAATCCCTCCCCCCACTTCTCGCTCCCCTCCCCATTAAAAAAACTATGTAGATTAAAATTCTTTCCAGAACTTGCAATATGCCAGAGTTATCGAGGCATTAGGAGCAGAAACCACTCCGTTTTTATTTGTGGAACTGGGAGCCACATTTTGTATGTGTAGCTGTAAAAGCAGCAAGCCTGTCTTAAATGACACAACACCTGGAATTAATCTGATATTTCCAGGTGCTCTGGCAAACTGGGGCATCAAGCGCTTGGTGTTTAAACATTCTTCCACTGGCTTGCTTAAATCAATATGAAAGTGGTGTCCCTTTGTCATTCATAGATGCAAAGTGCTAGCACAAACTCCAGCTTGGCTTCAGAGTCCTACATCACTCATAATCTAATTAGAAATCAGAGCAGAGCCGAAGCAGCATTCTTTGTGGATTCTTGAGCAGCAAATAGGGATACTTGTCTTTTGTTTCCCTCCTCGATTGCATCGTTCACAAGCTTTCACACCACATCTCTAAAGGTGGTTAGGTGCCTCAAGATGTTGACAGGCATGAAGGACAAGATTATTTAGGTATTTAGGTGCCTACCCGGGGTGATTTCAAATGGAATTAAGCAACTGGATGTTACTGGGGGAAAAGGAGGCGGGGGGGGGGGGGGGGGGGGGGTGACAAAAAAGGAAAGCTTCCAATGCATATGAAAAGCTCTAATTTGTTGTCCTAAACTCTAGCAACGTGGGTGATGTTTTTCCAGGGTAAAATTGCCTGCAGGGTAAATTTACTGAAGCCTGGCAGTTTGTTCTGAGGTGAGTGGGTCCAGCCTAGGGGCTTCACCAGCTCCTCCCTGGCCAGGCACAGTGGTGGTGTCTGCTCCAGTTGCTTCCCAAGAGACAGAGAAAGTGGTAAAGAATGCAGGATTTCCCACAGGAACTTGGACGATGCCCGTGCCTAAGACAATGGTGAGGATTGGCCCCAAATCCAGATCCAGCCTGGATTCCTCCACCTGAGTAGTCCTGTCTCAACCTACGACTGCTGATGGATTGCGGCGATGTGGACCTTCCTGTCTCCTTACTCCCCAGCATCAGATCACCAAGAGGGCCTGAGATAACGCTGTGAGTAAAAAAACCACGTTTTTCCTCACACCAAATAATTCATTGTGAAACTTCAGATTTTGAAATAACAAGGTCAGAATGGGTCATATCTGCAACGCCAGGGCTTGGGGAACGTTTCTGCTCTTTGTCCACCCAAGGCTGAATATATAGGGAAAACATTTTGTGATATGTGCTGTAATCACCTTGTACCCTGGAAAACTGAGAATTAAGTATTTCTCTTTAACACAAACAAACATTTGTCTTCCAAAGACTCCATTCATTAAGACTGCCATTGAATCCATGATTGAACCCATTGTTATTAATCCTGAATGAATTCAAGTTTGCCTACCATGAACAAAGCTGCTCGCCATTTGATAATCCAAATTTGCTCAGGAGAAAAGAATGAGCAAATGTTAGAAGCAGCAGGTGAAATTATAGCACAGTTACTAAGCCTTCTTTCAGGGGAAGCACAGGATAGATTAAATTGTTATGTTAGGCCATGTTGTAAGTCCACGTCAATTTTGCTTGAGATCTTATCTTAGCTCGGAACTGTTTCCTCCTAAATTAAACTAAATGCTGAAAACATGAGAAGCATATTGACCCAAAGATTCAAAACTTTGGACTCAGCAGCCTTCTGATCTTTTGTCCACAGAGTATCGAGTTGTAAAGCTGTGGAATATTAAATAATCATGATTATCTTCAACTTGCCTAAGTTCATTTGTCATGCTGAAACACTTCCAAGGATTTTCCTTGTTGTTTCTTTCAGAACAAGACATTGATTCTGCCTGCAAGCTGGTTTCATTTGCCACTGATCTTACAGAGTGTGGTCCTATACTAATATTAAGTCTTGTGCACTAACCATGGCCTGTAATTCTGTCCATGGTGCTTTTAATCTTCCTTTTGCAAACACCATTGTCCAATAAAGCAATAAACAAAAATCATACAATCAAAATGACCTAACTATGCTGGTACTTCGATCAGCTGTTATTAGCCAAAAGCAGTTCCTGATATTCAGAAATGCAGTGTAATTCACCTTGGATAAGAAATCAAATTCAAAAATGAGCTGAATAGACATTCTTAGGAACGAGTAACTTTCTAAATAAACCAGCTTTTTAATTCCACCTTTTCTATATTAGTACTGTAAATCTATATAGTCTGCACTTGGAGAAACCAGATGAGTTTGAATTGTCATAATTAAATATCATCCTGTTTCTTGCAGCACAGTCAAACGAGGAGTTTTACCCCGACACAAGAGTTCTATCAAATAGGGACACCTTACAGCAATGATTTAAGCTCCAAGTGGTTCCATCATGTTTTAGAAAACAAATCTCTACCAAAATGCATAACACTATTCATCTCTGGTGTCAGAGCACTGAAAAGACAGAGTTGTAGAAGAAATAATATTGTTTAGATGCTTTTTAATGATGATACATTAAATAATGTGGTTTACTCAGCCTGACTTCTAATTACCTACTTTCAAAACCATGTGCTCATTCATCATTTCATTCAGTTCAGATAATGTCAGTTAGTGGTAGACATTAACACTCGGCCGTAAGTTTGAATGGGAAGAAAAACAAGGAGAGTGCAAAGCTATATATTACCTTAGACAAGTAGGATGTCATTGCCAGCCTGAATTTGTTGATGAGACCAGGCATTAAGCAAGTAAATCTTTAGCCACTGAAGCAACAGTTCACTCACTTTCAGTAATAACATCCTGGAGGCGATGTGGTGGATTTACAACAGCAAGTACCTATGTACTAATAATGGCCATTTAGCCCCAACCACAAAATAATGAGCCAAAATAGAGATTCACCTTTCCCCTGAAATGATACTTTTTTTCCTTATTTTAGCCCCATTTCAAATGTTCAGGAGCCTGGGTTTGATTGTTTTGGTAGCATGGAGGGATTTTTGTCTGGAGTATTGAGTTTATGGAGTCATCTGAGCAAGTTCCTTTCTCACCTAGCAAAGGCTATGGAGAATTTCAGTAATACACAAAGGCATCCAGCTCCTAGTATGGAGCCCACGTGTGAGGTCAGGCCTTTCCGTGGGCTGGGGTTTGTTCCCATTTGGGTCAGACATCAGAGACCTATAGTGGTTTCCCTAAATCATTGGGCATTGCAGGTTCATGCACTGTGAGCTCATGTGCTGAAAACAGAAATGTGTTGAGTAGCCATCGTAGTTGTTTGTCCCAGACAAATTATTTGGCTCCCCTTCTGCAAGATTTGCTTTCCATACATCCTGCTTATACCATCCTTTTCCTGTAAGAATAACATAAATGAGTACTCTATAGGTGTAATTATGACAACAGTTCTTTTACTGCAAGTACTAGAAGCCTGTAACCTGTAATTCACTTTTTCTGATACTCTTCTAACACTAGACATGTTATTTTAAAATGTCTAGGACCTGAAAGCTAAATTTATATAGTGATATATAATAACAATGGAAACTAAGCCTCCTCTTTAGCTTTGGCTTTAGAGCTATGTTGCATCTCTCTGCCAATTGGTGTCTTGTTCACCTATAAATATCACTCCCAGAATGGTTCCAATATCAGAGTTAAACAGGAGGAAGCAGGATATGTCTCCATCTGTTTCATTTAAGATAAAAATCTATGAAAACCCAAGACATACTAGCATGAAATTTCTTCTCTTGCATTATTCCATGGCAACTTTAGGGGCAATAGTGCATTTGCTTCTCCACAGTGAATGTGCCATATCTCTTGTAACACCAGCTATCCTTCTTTTCTAGGGATGAAGCACCACAAGACCATGCGCACAGAGAGATGTTGGTTCCCTGACTGCCACTGATTCAGCTCTGTCATGGCACAAGCTACAAGAGGCCGGAGACATATCGTGTGGACAGTTCCTGTCCTGGCTCCTCCTCATCAGTGCTTTGAGTTGTGTGAAGCCCTGAGAACCAAGGCGACATGAGTGCATGACCAGGTATTTCCTCCTCTCATGGTTTATATCTGAAGCTCCTGCAGGTAGGAGCTCAATCTGATTTACAGTGTTGGTGATAAACAAGACAAACATGCTAAAATAATGCATGTGAACTTTCACCCTCTTCTAGAACCGACATGGTTTCGTCATTTTCTCTCCATTTTCTGGATGAAGCAGCCAGCATGAGGAGGGCAGGCTGGCACACATCCCACTTGATAGCTGAAAAGAACAAACTGACAAACATTTTTAACATGCTGCAGCTTATCAACATCCCAGTGAATAAAGGGTGAATGATATTTTCCACTGGTTATTCATAGATGTACATGGGTATGCTGACAAACTGCCATTCAGTCCAGAGGCTGGACAGAAATAAATCAGCAGATAAAATATAATATTCCTAGTGAAAACCTTTATGGAACATGTTCTTGCCCCAAACCCCTCCTGGAATAGGCACAGTAATGCTCCCTGAGACCTGGCAGCCCTTCTAAGTGAACATATGGTCTGCTCAGCTCTTGCCGTACCCCTGCACAGTGAGTAAACACACAGCAATGTCAGAGCAAACAGGAGGCTGTTTAGTAGCATGAAATTCTGTGACTACTTCAGACTTCATCAGTACTTCAGGAATGGATTCCCCTTCTCTGCTGCAGTGTGTACTGCTTGCAGGAGAGGTGAAAGAAATCTCTTTGGGATGGATGGTGTCTGGAGCCATCTCCCATATAGCTGATGCTGCTGGGGAAGGGTCCTGGTGTGTTAGAAGTTGTGTTTTCTGGTGATGCTACATTGCCTTCTTCATCTTTCTGAGATGTCCCCTGGTGAAGTGTAACTTTTACAGTAAATGGATTAGAAAGAGGGACCTGCAGGTAAAAATCCCACTTAACCAAGGCTGGCAAAGGGCAGAACATTAGCTGCAGTAATTGTATTTCTGAGGGAATCAACAAAGCCAGGCTCGTCAGCGCTAGCAAACAGATCCGGTCCTGCCTCTGTGCTTCTTGCACTGGCAGAACATTGCACTGAAATCATTGGAGTAGGGATCGGGCCAGGAATGAGTGGCTGAGTTGCAAAGAAAATTAATTCCTGCCAAAAAAGTTCAGCTATGCTCAGAAGTATGTAAAGTGTCTGATTTGAGAAGTGTCAAGTAGCGTTTGTGACCAATTACCCAAGATGAAGGGGGCAGAGCTATGTTTACATGTACTAATCTTCAGCCAAAGTTTGAAAACTCCAATTCATGGACACGCATCAGATTTCCTTTCCAGGCTTGGCATTTGCCTGTACGCACGCATGCACATTGCTTGGGGATGACAGGAAAACACGATTACCACTTGCAAATAATACAAATAAAGACAGAAAGTGAGGGGAGCTGCCATGCGGCTGCAGCATGGTAATGAAGATTATACTGTGATATGCAAAAAGAAATCATGGACCACACTATGAGTAAACCAGCTTTATCAGCTGAGCTGAAATATGATGTGTCTATATTGTTATTTTTTTCCACAACCTGTGAAGCCCTGTGCAGTGATCCACACAAAAGAATAAGGAGTAAAAGCTGCCTCTGCCATCGTCTGTTTAATTAACCTAGGTATACCAATTTAATGCAATTAATCAAGATAGTGGGGATTAAACAGTAACTCATAGTTGACAGTGACAGTGTTATCATTGCTATGGCATAGCAAGGCTACAAAATGATAGTGGTGACTGGAAACACTATGAGTAAGAACAGGCTGGCTGCAGTTTTGGGTGGGTTTCAGAGGTTTAGGCAGATCTATTGAATGTGATGTATCTTTATGTGGCCAAATGTTTATCTGCCCCTGCCCTTCCCTTTCCCCTCTTGGACCTTCCAGGTTAACCTCCAGCGTGGCACAAACTTTTAAAGCGATTCCTCTTTCTTCTAACAGGTTCCTGATGCTAAAGGTCTGACCTCAAAATGAGCAGTGCAAGAATGGGCACCACAGCGAGCTTCTGGCCTTCAACCCTTCCAAATACAGCTATTTTGGTAACCAGAACAGTATATTCATGATGGGTGAGGGAACAGAGCCTTCCAGTGAAGGATTTCTCAGCATGTTAACTCTATCAGTGCTGGATGCTGTGTCCCTATGCAGGTTGCTTGTGTCTATTTAAGATCCTAAGTACAGATTTGCAGAAACCTATAACTTCATGGATGTGCTTCAGTGTCTGCTGCACCTAAATCTTAACCATTTTTCCTGGGGATTTCCACATAGATCTGGGGAGAACTGCAATCACATGCTGCTGTGAATAGTTTGGACTTGGATTTCTTGTCCGCAGGAGAGGCACGGCCTGGTTTGCTGCAATGCAACTGTCCTCATTAATGTTCTTCAAGCCCTGATGTACTGGGATCGCCATTGTTGGGTAAGAAGATCGTGGAGTTTTCCAGGCTCATTCTCTTGGCTTCAGAATGTTAAATTGGGTGATAATGAGTAGTAACTGTGTCCCTTTTTATGGGGAAGTTGACACTTGCCTTCTCTTAAACAGACACAGAGATGACCCTCCTTATTTCACACAGGTCACCAAACAGCCCCTGGCATGGGAAGGGTTATTGGCCATTTACCAAACTCTGTTTGACTTGGGTTCATGGGTGAGAGATGAAAGGCACTATATTGCATTACCAATCCCTGGGGCCAGCTGGCCTCCCTAAAGAAGCATTTCATTTAGCAGGGCAACTGCTGGTCCATGGGAATCGGGGAGTTAAGAGAAAGAGGATGCAGTTGCAATTGCAAATGCTTCCTTAGGGCAGATGTCTTAAAGCCACACAGAAACTCACTGCTTCAGCGTTGCAATAGTTGCTCCAGGACACTTAACGGCCAGCAGATTTTTCCTATAATTAATCTCCCTTTCTTCCCACCAAAACACCCCTTAGGTTACTTGTAGTGTTTCTGCCTCTGTCCTATTCTGTTTTGCTCCATCTCCCTGGGGAAGATGCCCTGTACCTGGGACAAGCCCAATGCAGCATGTATGAACTGATGCCTTTTCTAAGAGCTTCAAAGTCTAGGCAGCCTATGCCTTCCTCATCTTCTGGATGAAACAAGCAGCCCTGGTATCACACTTAGAGCTTGGGAGGAGAGAAGCGTTCTCCTGAACTTCGCAAATATTTTCAGTATCCTAGAGCTGAGATGCTGACTGATTTTCTTGGCTGTAATGGAGTGGTCCTTGTAATCAGGGCAGTCTAAGTGCTGCCTTTTTAGAGATCATGGATGCAGTGCTTACTGCTGCAATGGTTACGGGAAGGAGAACACCTGCTGCTCAGACAGACCAAGAATTCAACCAGGACCCATCCTGAATTTCTTATGATCTCAAAAGCCGGCATGGTTCCAAATTCCTTAGCACTGGTCAAAATCCTTATTTCACTTTTATCCTTTGCGTTTTTCATGTGAATTATGAGACATTCAGAAGTTGCATTTGTTGTTTGATAGTTTTACATCATAGTTGTAATAATGCATCTGCTGAGTCAGCAGTTCTTCCTGTGTGTGTTTGTTTACTTTATAATCCACTTCCAGCAAGTTCTTGTTAACCAATTCCTGCTGACAACCAGGGAACAGGCACAAGTCAGCTCTGAAAATGAACGACTGGAAGGTAAGTGAAAGGAATAGTAAATGCAGGCCATTCATGTGACAGGATCCAATTCATTTTTATACCAGGGAGATGTTTTAAATGGGACTTCTCCCAGAGGAAAGCTCTCAATGCTCAAGGCCTGCTTCACCATAAAGACAATACATAATTATTCAGAGCTTATTATTATTTTTTATCAGTCATTTTCCAGTCACACGGAGCGAGGGCACAGATGAGATCAGGACCTAGTTTATTGCCAGGCACTGTACAGATTGTACAGTACACAGTACTGTAAGAACCCTATAAAAGGTGTTAACTATCTGCTTAATGGAGGCAGAGAAATGCACCCAGGCTGAAGGTTAAAGCAACAGGCCTAAGATGGCACAACTCATCAGCAGCAAAAATGGGGGCTCAGCCTGGGACCCTCTCTCCCGGGATCCTGCTGCATGTTGCTTTATACACCTTTTACATTTATTTCAAATCACTGAAATGATGAACTGAGTAAATGCCATGTCCTTTGAAGCACTGTTTATTGTATTTATAGGAAACAGATTATCTGTTCTCTCAGGCTAGTGGAAATTATTAGGAGTGATCAACTCATCAGGAAAAAATGTAGGCTGGGTGTGACAGAGAAACTTGTGTTTTATTCCGCAGTGCCATCTTAATCTCTGGTTTTGGTATGACAGACTATGTGGTCTCAGCGATACTGCACCATCCTGTTCTTTGCTTTCAAGCTCAGGTCACGGGTTGGATTTGGAAGCAGCAATTTTCATGCAGAGATGTGACTGGAAGCTGAATGTTATTCCAGGGTAAGTGTATTTTTGTTTAATTTGGGTTTTATACAGTGTATAAAGTCCATACAAAGTCTGTTGTTAATCCCAGCCTAGTTGTGAAACTGCTGTTGACCACTACTTGTTCAATGCAATAAAGCATATCTGTGTACCACAGCAATACCTGCTCTATTGATATATTAAAATTATTTTACCAGGTCAGCCTTTTGGGATTTAACATTTCATTCATAAAGGATTCTATAACACACCAGTTGTGCTCCCTCTCTGCATTCTAATGAATGGGGTGATTTGCTTAAGCTTGTATGTATTTTAATTTATTCTAATGCTTCTTTACTTTCTTATTTGAACAACTGAAACTTTTAGAAAAATAATAAGAGCTAAAAGACAACTCTCAGAGACTGACTGGATACTCATTATAATTTTCTCTTTACTACTTGCAAGTCTTGGATTACCTTATGCAACCTTTCCATGTTAACTACTCAGTTTTGCTCAGACACAGAAGGTAGTGATAATGGATAACGTATGTTATAGGCTTTGTTACAGATGAAACCAAGAAAGTGTCCTGAAGTCTAGTAACTACTCAATACTGGTAACTTACAGGACCCTCTGTACTACTACTGCTGCTTTGAACCAATTTACTTGGTTATTTGGACTTTAACTACTCAGATGCATTCCTTCCCGCTGCAACAGCAATGATACATAGGAAGGTGCGTTTTAAACCTTGCAGTCATTTTCATCCTGGATTTCATGAGGGGTTATTTTTGTCTCAGAGATGAATCATTCAAATATCCTTTTACAGATTCCAGGTGAGTTACTCACATTAAGATGCTTCCAAGTAACACACAGAAAGGTGCTGAGAAAAGGACAAGTTTTTGCCTAATAATAAAAATAAAAGCTCAGCAAAAGTAGGTCCAAGTAAATTATATAGTAGTGCTCAAGGTCTTTCTAAAGAGACCTGGGGCCGAAGGGCTTCTGCCCTCAAAAACTTGTGGCCAACAGAGATGAACAATACTTGCCTTTCTGACTGACCCATCAGATACTCTCTGTCCCCAGAAATGGTTCAGGAAAAGACTGAAAGTATCTGAAGACATAAAAAGGATAATTAAGTTTCATTGTGGGAATAAGAGGGTAATCTGTCCAGACAAATCTAGGACCTAGTATTGAAAACTGTAGTATCTGAATATAAAAAAAAAAAAAAGAGTAATTTTGAATAAAGATGTCTATCAGGACTGTAAATTCAGAGAGTAAAAAAGTAGCTTTGCCTAAAAGACCATCTCTGCCTTCATCTTCCTCTAACTCATTTTCTTGTTCTCTTTCTTCCTTTTGTGTGATTGAAAAAAAACCGCATGTAAAATCTGATATTGAGAATGCTTTAGCTTCATTTCAATCTTCTCTTCTCCAAATGTTTTGTTCCGCTGTGAAGATTCCCTCTGCGAGATAACCTTATCCATGACCGCACTAAGCTTGCAGGACCACTTATTTGCAGAGAGAACTGCTGTATTCTGAAGCAGCCACCTCCCCGCTCTTCTGAGGCTTTTGAGTTGGCATGAGATATTACCCAGGGCTCAGAGCAGATCACAAGGTGCTTAGGACAGTACTTTCACTGCACCTTTTTTTTGCTGAGCAGAATTGCTGCACTATAAACAAATGCGAGTTTTGCCTCATTCTTAGATGCTGTGAGTTATGAAAGCCCACTCTAGATGTAATGAATGTATAGATCATTTTGACCAGATCATAATCTATTAGTAAATAACGTTCCCTGGAAATGTATAGGTGAAATAAAGAACTTCTTGCTACTATTGCTGTATTGTATCAAGGATTACTGATGAGGCCAACATGATCCTGAAGCTTTGTGCTCCTGATGTTTAAATACAATACAGAACTAACTACAGGGTTTGGTTAGCAAATTCCTTCCTGGATTAGGATATTCAGGCTTTCTATTGCTGGAAACAGAACCTGAAACTATACAAAGCTCACCTGTCCCTTGACTGTATCACAAGCCCCAAAATTCATTTCACTGACATTCTCACATCTATAAAGCTTCTCCATTAGGGTCCCCTGACTTTGGCAGTGATATTAATAAGCAAATCACACAGCGATTTTCAGAATGAGTATGACTAATATAGCAAACCCCTATAACACATATGACTTCTTCGCTATCTGTGGAGGAAGCTCAAGGATACTCAGCTAAGACCTACGGTCAATTGTCAGCACACCCTCTAGGCAATGGGAAGGTTAGTTTTAATGAAGATGGCACTTAAGGGCCATCTGTGTGACACATGCTACTGTGTCCAGAGATTGGAGTCTATGTATTTTGCTCTAAATCTAGAGAGGAAGTCACTAGAAAAAAAAAAAGGGGGAAAGAAGCACAGGGGAATAAAAATACTTTTGAAAGAGAAGAAATCTACATTTCAATGAAAATCCTTTCAAGGCATTTCAAATAAGAGTCTGAGAGAAATAATTACAAAGTTTGGAGAGAAAGAACGTTAGCTTTGATATCTTTTTCTTCTATGAAGCAATTAAAATAAGCAATTTTTCAAATACTAAGCAGAAAATTACTAATGGCTGAACCCAAAAGCTTTCATTTCCTTCTTGGGGCCTTTATTCTTCTAAAAAAGGACAAAAAAAAAAAAAAGTGAAGGTGGTTTTCCAGATAGATTAATGCATAAAGCAGTCGCTAGTTGGATGTCATAAAAACTACAGCAGCATAGAATAGCTGAGATTAAGAGCTAGATTTAAATCATGCAACAGTCCAGTTAATATCAATGTCTAATTAAGAAATGCATAAGAAGTCTGTAATGTTGATTTGATGGAGAAAAACTCTAATAGGGTTTCTTTTGGAATTTTCCATTTCAATTGCTGTGTAGACTTTTAATGGATGTCCTATCCAGTCTTTGGTATTAGCAGGAATCATCCTCAAATTAAAACCAAGGCCTAAAATGAAACACAGGTAGACAAATTAGCTGGTCTGGGAAGCAGTCTGGGTAGAATGGCAATGTGAGCTCAAGCCGAAATTTTAGTACAAATAAAAGGGAGTAAATGTCTCAAATCTGGTGTGGAAACCCTATCTGCGTATCGTTTTAAAAAATTTAAACCCCTGCAATTTTAAACAATGCAGTGTTAACTCATTTCCCCACCTCCCTAAGCTTGCCAAAATCCCTGCAATTCATACTGAGAAATCCAGACCACTAAGCATTATTAATTAGTCTTTTTAAATAGAAAGGCTTTCTATAGCTATGTATATTAGTAGTATATAGAGGCGGGCTCTCTTTGCTTGCAGTGGGATTTAGAGCGCACAGTTCACTATCACTATCAGTGAACACCATTAATCTCCCACTCCTCTCCGGGTAACTAAAGCTCTTAAACTCTTTGAGCAAAACTAAACCTGTGGCATCTGCTGTGTCACACAGATCATCCAGGACGTTTGGTCTCTAGGTATGAAACGGGAACTGGTTTTGTGCTGTATGTCACTAATGCCCTAAAGTTATTAAATTAGGAGCAGTGTAAGTGGTAGTAGGCACAAATCCATGTTGCAAAGAGGGAGAAAGCATAGCACTGGATTAAAGCAGCAGTGTATTTGTTACCACTTTGTTGTTGACCCAACAAATCCGGAGGGAATTATCTCAAGAATCCAGGAAGACAGCAAACTCAAAATAACCCCTCTGACCCAGGCACCAAGCACGCAGTGAAGTAATTTTTAAGTTCATTACACAGTAAAATATAATACATTGGCTATGGTAAAGCAAGGCATATAATTCTATCTGCCTATATATTTCTTTACACTACTAAATCCACCCAATCTCTTGTCACTTAACTTAGCAAACAGAGAGTGAAAAAGACTGGAGGTAAAATCAGAACAACAGCAGAAGTTTGGCACTTCCAAGTCCCAGTCATTGCCTGAAATGTCCAGATTCATGCCTGGCTTTACTCCATTGATCAATAAGGCACAAATATGTCATATTAAACAGGGACACCATGGCACTGGCAGATGCCCCAAGGATTTTTCTCTTTGAAAGAGAGAGGAACAAGGATGTTCTCAGTGAGGCATCTGCCTTCTGAAGGATACAGGGATCTAATGTGAGGACACTGAGGTCATCACAGGAGTCAGATGTTTTTACCTTCCTCTTGTCTGTATGACTGGGTTGGTACCATGGGTAAGGATGCTGCTAGATGATTGTTCAAATGGAGCACTGCCCTAGCAGGGTGCTTTGTCTGTAAGCTATGTGGGACTAATGCAATACTTAGGAAGAAAAAAAGAATATAAAGCAGTCTGTCTTTTACAAAAACATACAACAGTCAAAAATAAACAAACTTAACTTGTCCAGCACACTTGTGAGCTGCAAATTCTGTTATACTTTTTCTAAATAAGAATATTTCTCCTTTTCTCCATAAAACCATCCTTTTAGACATTACTCCATTCATGACCTCACTGCAGTTCCTGAATTCTTTCTGGAAAGATTAAAAATGAACTAATATACCAGTGATCTCATCACGGCTTAAAGAACATCTTACACAGGAGGGAAAAAAAGGCAGGACAACTTCAGTGCTTCATTTGCATCAAGAGTAGAAAAAACACTTTAACAGCATTGTTGAGAAACCCTGAAGGTACAATGCTAGAGAAGCATTTTTCCTGCCTTTATCTATACCTTCCCTTGTCTCTTCTATGCCCTTCCTACATGTTTTAATGTACCTGATTACTTGGAATCATACACATTACTTTTTCTAAGTACATCCAAAAGACATTTTGCAGAATACAATCATGTTACACAACAGTATTCATACATACTTCATCCATAGCTTACATTATTCTGGGTAAGAACACCTTTCTTACATGTATATACGGTTCTCCGGCTAAGGGGGCTAAGGGGTTATGGATTATAACAGGTCTCATCTACTTTGGAGCTGTTGTATCCTCTAACAGAAATCAGGAAGATGAGTAGGGAGAGATGCTTTGTTTTCTTTGATAGGAAAACCTATAAACTAGCACTCATGTAACCAAGAATCCCACCATATTTTAAATGTTGTATCCCATTCTAAAGTTGGAAACTAGAATACCTTCAGGATACGAGTACAGTGTTAACAACAATCTTATCTCTTGCGCCCATGGGTACACCTCAGCTCTGGCTTGAGATCACATGTTAGGCAATGAGGTGACAAACCAGTTTCCTTCCTCAAGCTGAATGTCACGTAGCTGCCCAGGGGTTCGTTTTGGTGGGGGTCATGTCCCCTGACTTTTCATGGAGAGGTGTGCTGGTGTAACCCCTTCCCACACTGTACATTTGTCAGGAGGAGACAAAAATGCTCATTTCCATCCATAACATTTCTCTGTCATGTAGACTGCCCACGAGGCATCAGCCTGTAAGCTGGGAGGCATCAGAGCAGCCACTTGTTAGACACTGACAAAGAAACCTCCAAAACCTAAGTGGAGATGAATTCCCAGGGCTAAAGCAAGCTGATATATAAGGGATGATGGTACCTTTCTACCCACCCAACAAGATTTGTTACTCCTAGATGGGGCAACACACAAACCAACCCTAAATGCTTTGCAGCTGATAGATCTGCTTTAGTGAAAAGAGGCCCAAACAGTGATATTATAGGCTAATACATGCTGCAGCATTAATAGAAGTCCAAAAGGCCCAAAGAGCAGTGCAGAGCATTTGTTACCAACAAGAAAATAGTGGGTGAAAATCTGTTGTAATTTCTGGCCCCAGGAGCCTCTCTGGAGGCACAGACTTCCCAAAGCAGAGGGGAGTTGGAGAACTGGGTGTATTCAGCAAGATCTCATCCCCCTGCAGATTTACCAGGTCAGCTCAGTCCAGGATAAAGGAGCTGAGCAAGGTCCTGAGCTACACTAAAAGTTCGTTGCTCTATTGATTGTGAAGAGGTAGTTATAGGAGATCAGGATCTTGAACCGAGACTAGTTTGTACAGCTTCATCTGGTACACCAAATCATATATTCCCCAACTACAGATAAAACAAATGGCCAATTTTAGCCTAATCATCACTTCTGCCAGAGGAAAGAGAAACTCTTTGAGGTACGTTCTCTTGGATATAATTCTTTCTTTCCAGGTTAAAGAAGGGCTGCAGCTAATACGTATCCTGAGTCATAATGCGGATTTGCACCTTTCCTGTTAAATATAGCTGGTTCGTGTCCAAAGCATCGTTTTTATTCCTAATGTTCACTTATATCGTTACAACTTCTACATTAGTTGCAGGTGTGAAACGCCAACTGATCCACACCTCTTTTGCTGTCAGCAGGAAAGTAATGTATGTCAAAGGCCTGATTCTCAGAGGTGAGGTCACCAGGATCTCCTCATTTGCACATCTGCTTTGCTAAACACAAAGCTCTGGAGATTTGCAAAGCTCCAATACGCACTAAATGGGATGAGTTCACTGGGGGCCATACAGGAGAAACTATTTGTGCTTCTCCTTTAGTAGGCAGGTCCCAGAATTTTCCCTCTATACAAAATATTTGCTGTTTTACAACAGGCAGCATTTTGCTAGTTTTCACATGGATACTTGTGTCTTTGGCATTAATAAGGAAAAAGGCTATGCTTCATGTTACATGTGATACAAGCGAATTCAGGATACCAACAAGTTAAAAAAAGAGCTCAATACATTCAGCAGCTTCAGAAAGGTGCTAATATTCAGTGTGTGCCTGCTTGGACTGTGAAGGTATTAACTCCTGGAGGGACAATGCTGCTGGAGACTGTTTCAGAGAGGCATCCAGATTTGGTTTTGAGGGCTTCAGAAAAGCATTCGCATATTTCTACTTCCTGCTGTTAGTGGATTATTTTTTATACCTTGGAAAAAGTCTTTGAATTAATGTGTGTGCATGATGTCTAGATAATGCTTCTTGCCCAGGGACCTCTAATACACAGTATTTTTTGCCTTCTACACTTTCCATGAGATCAAAGACTAATCATATATATGCACCTAATTATTTTCTGATTTCTGCTCATCTATAATATCCGTTAATATCTGCAATAAAGATTCCCACAAATAATTTATACAGACTATTTTTTGTCTTCATGTATGGTAAAGATTTGGCCTTCTAATGCCATCTGGTTATGACATCATGATTCTACTTATTCTGGACTTACGGGACATTTTAAACATATGCTTCCAAATGTCATTCACCACTATGCACTATACTTTTCCTCCCTCAGATGACTATTTCTGAAGTTTTTTGGGATAATGAAATCAAAGTTGATCTTAATATCTAAAATGAGAAATCAGAGTATTGGTTATCAGCTATGTGTCTTGTTACACGGGATTTAGACCTACCAGCCCCACAGTAATTTAATTTGAATTAAAAACAAGTGATTTCAAAACCCCCATAGGAATACTGGGGAAAGCCATGGACAGAAGACATAGGTCAGAGCACATTTCATGAACATCTGAGATCCCAACCCTGAGACTATGCTGCTCAAAATGGACATCATAGAATAGTTTGGGTTGGAAGGGATGCTTAAAGCTCATCCAGTTCCAACCCCCTGCCATGGGCAGGGACACCTTACACTAAGCCAGGTTGCTCCAAGCCCCATCCAACCTGTCCTTGAACACTGCCAGGGATGGGACAGCCACAGCTTCTCTGAGTGCCCTGTGCCTCACATCTCCCTAAGGAAGCTGTTTATTTCACAAGGATCAGAAGAGATGTGCTTTTAATACTGAGGAAGGGAAGCACTTGCTAAAAGTGCTTCTGGAAAAGTCTGTGTTGGTATATTAAAGGAACTGTGCTGTAGCAGACAGCATGGCTTGCATGGCTCTTTGTGGAAGTGGCTATTGAATTAAGAGATATCCTTTTCCCCTGAAATTTACACCAGAAATACAGAGCTAAGATTTGTCATGTTTCATGAGAATGACTTCATTACCTTCCCAATAGGAATTACATTTGTTTCTCTGGGCTGCAGTATACAGTCATAGTAACCCTATGAAAAAAAAATTGGGAAAAGAGGTACCGATTTTCTTGGGATGAAATGCAGAAAAATATTTGAGTAATATGCTCTGGATTTTTTTTAGAAAGTTGAAAGAAACATTTTCCAAGTGCATGCCTTAGTTTTATTTTCATTTTTGCAATGTATAATTATGAGAGATTTACAGACAGCTCATAAGACTTTTAGTTTCTGTTGAGAATTGCCTTTTCCAAGATAATTCTGTATGCTATTACTTTAGCCCACTGGGTATCATGTAGGCAAGGTGTAAGATTATGCACATGAATATTTCTGTCTACCACTAATGCGTGCTGAGACAATATCAACTTATACTTTCTCCTGTCATTGGTCTTTATTCCATAGAGGATATTCTTAATTACCAGCAAGACAATTTGGTAATATCATGTAAAGTGTTACAGCATCATTTCTGTGATGATTTACACGTGCTGAGGATCTGATCATTGAATTTTAAACCATATTTTAAGTTCAGAAAATAGAGAATATTTTTTCTACAGGACACCACCATTTCTATTTTTAGTAGAAATACTCTTTAATTTATCGGCACAGTTTCTCTAAATGATACTGAGCTTTTGAACATGAAGACACCATTTTTGAACATTTGCACTGCCCTGAAAAATTTAGAGCACACTTCTGTACGGGATTAAATCAACTCAAGCCTAAATGCCTAAATGCTATTTTAGACAACTGTGCATGAGGGACATACCTTTATAGGGATTCTAAAGAATACAAAACTAAAAATATCTCTGTTGCAGAGAAAATGCACTGTATTCCTTCCTCCACTTTGTGATTCTGGTTATATATTTTTAACCCTTGTAGGTTTATTCCCAGGTCTGTTGGAAATGATGGAAATGATTCCATTAACTCCAACAGACTGCTTTCTCCTGGATTAAGGAAGAGGTTTATACATCAGATTTATTGGTGATGTCCCTCTAATGAAATGGGGAATTTTATAAACACATCCGGGAGGGTAAGTGCCCAATAAAAAGATGTCAGATAGAGATCCAGAAATTACAGTCTACTTGTAACAAATAAAACAAAGAATGCTTACTAACGAGTCATGAATTTCTTTATAATTGCTTCCACATTTGGGGCAACTTTTTCCTAAATCATCTACAGAAACCCTGCAATTCATGGGACTTTTGATAGTGGTTATGATCAGAACAACACATATATGATAAAAATTACTTTGGGAAGGATTTTTTTCTTTTCTTCTCAAATTACTTTTCTGAGGCTTTATTTCAATATCAAGCTATTTTCTTCTCCTCCTCCGAATTTTCTGTTTCTAATATAAAAACAGGAGTTCTTATGAATTTAGAAGAGGAATAAAACTAAAGAAAAAACAGGCTGAACTGTAAAGCATGGTCTATTTTAAAGTTCCAACTCAGACAATAAGAATCTGTTTTGTGCTGCACTTCCTTCACAAACTCAGTTTTCCATAGTGCATTCAGTGTTGTAATAATGCAAATCAAATACAATTTTAATAACTCCTTCCATTAAAATGATCTATTAATGTTTTAAGACTCCAACACTTATGAGCATGATTCTAATTGCGTGATTTTGCTGTGGGCAGGTTTTATAGATCTGCCTGATCTTCAGATATTTACACCATTTGGATTATTTTAAATAATTAATTTTTGGAAGAGTTTCAGTCTCAGTAATAACAGTTGGGCTTGACAGTGGTTGTCATGTGGGTAATTGTATGTATCTGCTTCCACATAAGAAAAAAACTAGATAAATTTAGAACTCTTTGAAAGGAGATGGCTGAGGTTTATATGATGACAAATGTTGAGAAGAATGTTCCGAAGAGGGGAATATTTATTCACTATGTTAATACAAGAAAGAAGAGAGGTTTAAAGTGAACAAAATCTGAAGTTTGTCATGCAGCGCAATTAACTTGTAGGACTTTATGCCACAGGATACCAAAAATATAATCAGGTTAAGAGAGGACTAGACATTCATGGAAGATGGTTCCCTTGATATCATTAAACATTCTTGTTTTATGCAACTTCTGCTGTCGGTCTCTGTAATGCCCTGAGTGGCAGGAACAAGGAAAATCCCTCAGGAGAAGAGTTAGTTTCTGTTTAACTTCTGATATTTGTCTATGTATCTGCTAGAGGTTTCTGCCACAGACATGGTGAGGAGCTGGTTGGACCTTTGGTCTAACTCAGCACAGCTACTTCTAGACAAGGCAAACAGTTGTTTGAAAGCCTGCTCCTCTCCAGAGACTGTGAAAAATCTCAGGTTTTCCTGTCATTCTGCAGAGTGGGCTGAGGAAAACGAACAAGACGGGTCTTGGGAAGAAGGTAAGCACAGCAGCAAGAATGGCAAAGAAAGCATTTGCTGAGTGGCTTGTGAGGGTCCTTACCTTGACACGGTCCCCAGTCTTTATCTCTAGTGGCAGGCTCTTGGCCACTGGCATGCCGGTTCTCCTCCTCGTACGTGCTGTTCTTCCCCTTGAGCATCACTTGAGATCTACAGCAGAAGGTTCCCTCCTTCAAGATGAACCGAAACATCAACACAATCTTGCACTCTTGATTCAACATTTCTTCTGTACAGAATTTACTACAACATGCCAAATGCTTACATAAGCCTTGAACAAATTAATGTTAAAACTAGAAGTGGTAATTTTCTTTGGGGGTTAAGAATTAGTATGTTCCGATTGTTGCTAATTGTACAAGGAGAAGCAATTTCTTGTCTGCAAAAAATAGCATGTTCTGTAGTAAATCTGGCTTTACCCACTTCAGCAGTGCTAGTTCTTCTGCCTATTTGGTGAATTCTATGTCTGGCATGACAGAAAAGAAGAAAATTTCCTCTGATATATTAAATGTGTATTTTCCTTGCAGGATGGAATCATAACAGACTTGCTACAGAGTTTACACACTGCCAAAGAATTAGTGTACAAGTTGTGCAAAACCAGTGACAGATTTTTACTTCCCCAGAAACACTTTAGATCAGTCCTATGTGAGAGTAACGAAAGGGACAACAGGCCATTATATATGCCTTGAGAAATGTAAGCTTTTACATGAACAGATACTTGGACATGGATAATTGAGAAGTTGTGGCTGCCCCATTCCAGGCAGTGTTCAAGGCCAGGTTGGACTGGGCTTTAAGCAACCTGGTCTAGTGGAACCCATGGCAGGGGGTTGGAACTGGATGATCTTTAAGGTCCCTTCCAACTCAAACCATTCTATGATTCTATGATAATTTCTCTAGTATTTGAAGTTTTCAGTGCTGCATCAGCTCAGAGCATGAAATTCTCAATTATTCCTCCTCAAAAGCCATCCCAAACAAGAACACCCTGAGATACTGAATTGATACAAATGGATTATGTCTGAGGTTTTCCATGAAAAGCCTGTGTTGGAAAATGCCAAACAGTCCAAAAAGTTTGGAGGAAATAATGTGGTTTTCATGAGGTTCCTCAACTGAAAAAAAGATGTTAAAGATATTTCAAAATCATTGCAACTGTCCCAATAGATACTTTTCTAAGTGAACATTTGCTTGGAAATTTTGGTTTTAATTTTTAATTTATAAGTGAAAGCAAAAAATGAAATATTTGAAATTACTGAAGCAAATGGCTCACTCTGATGTGGTTTTTGTTCTGGGTTTTTTTTTTTTTTTCAGCTTATTGATTAGCCAGAGAATTAGTTGAAAAAAAATCTTAAAAACTCCCAAAGGACAGAAAAAAGCATTTCCCTGCCAGCTACAAAACGAGAGAAAATTATAAAGACATTTTCATTTAGCATGAAGATTTAGTAAGACACCCCCAGCTTCATACATGTTGAAGACTTGAACTTGGACACACTTTGGGTTTCTTTCCAAGTGTGATCCTTACTTATGGTAAGCGATAATGTTTTTACTAGACCTGGTCATCTATACTCAGATAAATACCAGGAGGTATTCCAGCCTCTACAAAGGTCATAGTCTGTTTCACATGTTGTCACGAGAAGGAGGGCAGGAAGCACGTGCAGAGAATTTCACAGTTTTAGTCCAAACTAACGTGTTTAAACAGAAAATTATGATTAATTCTTGACTAAAAGTGAGCTTTAATTCTTAAATAACTTCAGAGTACGCTATCCAAGGATAAAGAGCACTGGATGCCAGGAAGGGTTAAGCTTTGTAGCAGGCAGAGAGAAGGCCTGTATAGCTACACTATGCCTTGCTAATGGTGCAGGGCAAGACCATCCTTAGATGCCTGCTCAATTTGTCTGGAATTTCTCTTCTGAACTATTACCTCCAGCTTTCTCCAGAACACCTTCAGCCCTTTTATCTGCAAGCTATCTCAAAGTTTACTGTCTGCCTATCGCCTCAGCTGAACCACACTAATAGCCAGCTAATTACATGTGAACACTCTAATTTGCTTTGTCTTTCTCAAAAAAACCCCATGCATGTGCAGGCTCGCACCTGATTAAACTTTCGCTCATGCTGTAAAACTGCAGCGCTGTGTAGAACTGGTGCATCAGCCGAAGCATGATAAAATTCATTGCATGTTTCCTGCCCTCCCCCTCTTGTGCTCCCCCCACTAGGCCACCACCACCACTTGTCATTCTGATTTGCAACATCACCTGTTGCTCCAACACCAGGCTTCTCTAGACCAGAAACTGGAGCAAAGAAGAGAAATACATGTTTGTCATTGAACTGAACTGAGAAGAAGGAAGAGGAGAATGATAAGATCATAGCCTGCAGCACTTTGTTTATGAGAACATCCTTCCAGTGATATATGTCTGCACCAGGTGAAAGTATTGTGTCACCCCTAACATATTTTAAATGCCAAGGCTGTCATGCAAGAAGACAATGATGAACAAGTTTAAACAGGATATGGTATTGTAGCCATGTAGAATGTTACCCTTTAAAGGTTTGCACTGGTAATGCTTCTTAGCAAAATATTTCCAAACTCTTATATTCCCCTAGAGAAACTCAGAATTTAAACTACATGAAAATATTTCTATTGCAGATACACTGATGAATTTATACATAAACCAGTGCACTTTCTCATGTCCTCACTCCCATAGTATCCAAACTTCTCATAGCTGCTCGGATAGGAACTCTGCTTCACTTAGCAAATAGGCAAATAAAGGTATGTCTACACTGTGCACTGAAGGGCAGGGACTGGCCCCAGATCACTGCATGACAGAGGTTTACTTGGACTTGCTCTAGCATGCTCCTGTGGACTGAATTCCCACTTGCTGCTAGAGCTCCCAGACCACATTATCTGGATTAATTTCACACAAAATCATTCAGTTTGTATGCTCCAAGGGTGTCTCATGTTATGGGGCAGGATAAGCAGGGTCATTTGGAAGATTCACTTCAAAAGTGCATTCCTGGGCTGAAGTGAAATGCTAACGTAGAAGCACCTTTAGTCACAAAGCAGGTATGCCCAGAGCTATCATCGTATGGCAGTTTTCTTCCCAGATATTTATCTTGAGCTCAACTGCACGAACACCATCACACTGTTCTAACGCTATTTCACAACATGACTCATTTGCTTAGACTGACAGCTCAAATTGAGCCTCGGGAAAGCCAATATCCAACACATGATGTTGAATATGGGCATGACCATATCCACCTTGGATTCAGGTGAAAGAGCTCTAGCCATCTATGTCACATGGGAATGAAGGCAACCGTGACACCATGGAGTTTTAAGTCTTTGAAGCAAGTTAAGGTCAGAGCCACTCCATGAACCATCCAGGACAGCATTAATAACACTACAAGAGAGAGGAAAGGGAGCTTCTCATTGCCTGAAAATAAGTTCAAGAAGCTAGGATTTTTTAAGTGCTTACCAAGGTCCTGTGTGGGCTTGTATGACATGTTCAGCATTCAGTTTTCCTTTCCGTAAAATGGAGATACCTTGTTTTTCTCACAGGGTTATTAGGAGGATTTTCCAATTAAGGTTCTTTATAAATGAAAGTCTGGCAAACAGTATTTAATCACCTAACTATAAATGGTCTTCAGCTTCTTTAGGCAGAACTTTAATTTTTATAGGGACTAGTCACAGTGTCCAGCTTAACATAAGGCTGCAGGATCATACACTGCATCTTTAAGACATAGTTTACTTCTGAATCAGTAAATGTACTAGACAAAGCAGCCATTATTTATGCATTCCTGCATACATGGCAAGGTGAAAATAATAGAATAAACATCATATACTTCATTATGATATCGGTTTACACTTCCAGGGTACACAAAAAGAGGCCATTTCATCAAGCTAATTGCCTGAAAGTAAAAGAGAGAGAACTTTAGCTATTAGTCTATTATGGGGCTTTTTTCTTAATCACAAATAGGGGCCGTGTGTCCCCAGGGGGATGTGTATTCTAATTTACAATTGAACTACAGATCAGAGCAATCAATCTTGTGCAGCACTTTTACAGTGTAATTGCTGCAACATAACAAATAATAAAAAAAAAAAAAAAAAAAAAAAAGAAAGCAGCCTAAGTCGGGTTTCAGCTTGAGGTGGAGATATTTACCAGGCATTGGTTCAGGGTGGGAGGGAGGCAGAGAGAGAAGAGAGGCGCCAGAGCCATGAATATGCAATGAGGGCTCATTAGTGCCCCAGTGTTGCCATGACGAATGGCATTATCCCCAGACTGGTACAGCCTAAACATGAATTTTATAACGACCCATTTATCATGACTTGTCATGGGTTTCTTTACTGTACTTTTCTACTGACTCTCACACCTTCCACCATTATCACCTCAGAATAACTTTCTTTTGTTATTCCGTCTTATTTGAGCTTAGTTTTTGGTAATGATTCTCAACTGATAAGCAGAAGAGGACCGCAAATAGCAATATGTTGGTGTTCAAGAGTGTAGAGCTTCCTAAGCTGAAGATCCACCACCAAATGTGTAGGTGGTCTTCAGCCCACTTACTAATGGATAAGTGTCCTCATTGTCACAAATATCTGCAATCTTGTCAGTTGACTCAGCAGAAAGGTCTCGGATTGACCGAGCATCAAGACAACTATCTTTCCATTCTGGCAGATGTGATGAATGAATCTGTTTTGTTGACCTAGGCCTGTCTAAAAGTGCTCTTCCTCGACCCACTCCAGCTATGTGCACAGTATAAAAATCCACCCTTATCTTTACATTAATAAAAATATTAAACCTGACAAATAGACAAAATCTGCTCTTTCCTCAGCATCTGTTAAACTAAAAAATGTACTAGATGTTAAAACCTAAATGATAGGAAAAGCATTTACATTCCAGGAGCAAGAGATAGTCAACTCTAGAGGAAAACAGAATTACTGCAATGTAATTAGTGTCTGGCTTTATCTCATTTTTGGTCACTGCACATTGTCTCTGTTTTACTGCTGTCCCTTTGGCCTACCCGGTTCCACATTTAATATACCACTGCTTATAAAGAAATCCCTGTGGCTCAGAAGGCTGAATTGCCACTGCTGAGGCTAGGGTCTGCTCTCTGGAATATAGAGGCTTTCATTTCCCAAGTTATGAATCTGACATCTCATGGCCAAATCCATGCCAGTTTATTTCTGAGAAGTCCGTCCTCATTATTTACCCCAAATAGTTTCACTGTCAGTATGCCTTTTTTTCCACTATGAAGTGGCTGGAGTATCTGCAAGTATCAAGCCTCTCTTTGTTGGATTTTACACTTTTGCTATTACAAGAATTTGTCTTTAGGGATAGAAAAATCAAGCAACTTATTTCCAGCTATTACTTGGATAGGACTTCATGTTCTTAAACAAGTTGTGAGCTCCCATGATCTCTGAAAACAACTCTCCTGAGGTCTTACATCAGGATAGTCCTACAGTTCTTTCATTACTCTACTGGATGTTTGAAAATATTAAAAGGCATCTAACATCCCAGTCCAGCAATTTATAGACTCAGGGTCTGGTGCTGTAGCCCTCAAAGCCTCTATTTCTTCCACAAAATCCGTACTTTGCTGTTATTGTTGCCAAGACAGGCACGTGTTTCACTAGGAGTAGTTTGTCAAAGCAACAGTCCATTATCCAAAGATTCATCACAGGTTCCCACTTCAGTATGTGATGGAAGAGAGTTTAGGTGTCAGCGAGTGAGGAGAAAGGAAAGCTTCCTCTCAAAAAGGTGCCTTAGGTAAATGGCACACCTTGATTAAACTGGGCATAGCTATTTAGGCCAGCACATGCTTATGTGTTCTTGCCATTCATTTTATTTTTCCTTTTTTAACCCCCCAAACTCATCTGTGTTCCTTTGGAATATATATATATATATAAAAAAAAAAGTATAGTTTTTTAAAGCCCCAGACAGCATCTTGCACAAGTGCCTGACCTTTGATGGAGAACACCAGCTCCCACAGCAATACAAACAACGTCCTGTTAATTATGAGGAGACAACAGAGGAATAGAAACCTCTCAAAGAAGCAAACCAGAAACTACTTCTAATATTGAAGAAAATGTCCACTGCCTTTGGAAGGACTCAAGACACAGCAAATATTATCATTATTCCTAAGAATGTTTGCCCTATGACCCAGGTGATCTGCATCATCTATAGAGTGAAGAGAACAGAGTTGTCATAAACAACATGGTATAATTAAGCTTTTTATTTTTTTAAATGCCTATTAGTTCTAAAACTTTCTATGGTCAGTCTATAAGGTCAGATTGAGATGCCTGATTGCCAAGCCATTATCTGAAGCTTATATGATGGGATAAGCAGATTCCTGCTTGAGTTGGTTTTAGTAATTTATAGATCACATCCAAGGAGTTTATTCTATTATTTTATACCAATACTTGCAGGGCCCTTAAGGAAACAGGCTCATCTTTCTTCCACTCACCTCATTGAAAAGACAGACATTGAAACAAAGATTATAAAAGGCCAGCCAATGCAGATGACATCTAGCTCTATGTCACTTTAACGTCCAGTACCACTACAATCACGTCAGAGATTTCTAGGTTGAGATCAACAACCATATGGAGGGCAGCTGCCTAAGACAGAAAAGCATTCACAATTCCTCAGTCAGTCCACAAATGGCAATCATTAAAATAAAATAATTGCAATCCTTAAAATATTAAGTCCTTGGTTCTAAACCAACTGGCCTTTAATGATGGGAAACACCCAAATTTCAGCAGGAAAAAGATGACTTTGTCACATGAATCCAGCTTCCAATAAAAATATCAGCTGTGAGATTGTTTCAAAGAGAAATTAAGAAATATAAGCAAGATTTTAAAATAGAAGAAAAGCCTATAAGCTATGACTAGTTGTTTATCCTGGATTCAGGGGAAGTTTAGTGACTGACTGTCATAGTATCAGAAGTAGGTTGTGGGTAAACTCGCATGAAATTTCTGCTCCAAACGTATATTTTAATGCAATCAAATCCTGACCATACAGTAAAAATCCACAAAGTTTTAGCTGGTAGTTTGCTATATTTACAGATAGAATTCACAAGCTTAAGATGCAAAAAACTCCAACCAAACCTGGAGAAGAACTGCAGGTGTGATTACTATATAATGCTCTTCAATTGATGTATTTACAAGAAAAACAATGCAGATGCTATTTCCCTGTATAAAACAATACACTTTTAAAGACATGATGAAATTATAACCCTGAACACAAAACTAAGTAAGTGAATATTTAAGTATTTGAACACTCAGGTAGTGCCAGGAAGATATCCTTCTGTGCTTGTAAGGACTACTGGCTGTACTACTTAAACATGGAGAAACCTATCCCTCCTTCCTCAGTCATGTTTCAAATATGACCTAATACTTTTTCTCCCTTCAAAGCCTAGCTTTAGTCATCCTAATGAACTAAAGATCTTTTCCTCTGGATAGACTTCAGCTTTGCCTTAAGCTTCCTCAGCCTTTCTTTCTGCCAATGGTTTGCTGTTCCCCACTTTTAAACAAACAAACAGAATGTCCTTCTTCCCCCCGCCTCGCCACTTTCTTTAATGACATCTTCAGTCATTAATGAGTTAATAAAAGTCTCAAAGTCATCTGGGAATAGATAAGGGGAAAGAAAGAAGAGTATTGTACACATAATGACAGGCTCCCTGCTGGCCCTAAGATGTCATGGGTCAGCCATGTCAAGAATGTGTGTGCCCAATCATCTGCTGATTTTTATCAGCAAGGCCTCAAGCAGAATCTGACACGGCCAGTTTGGGAGTTACAATGAATAAACAATGACTTCTTGGATTGTTGGCGGCTGTATGATAGAGTGAGAGGGTTTATATATACTAAAACATGATGACATTAGCAATCAATATACCAATTACTGGACAAGTTATTGGACGAAGAATGCACGTCTTGAGCTTTGTGCACTTTGAACATACTACCAGCAATGGAGACTACAGAAATAATGTTATTTAACCCTTTGCAAACTAATGCCCAATGATGCCTTGAAGGTTCTGAGCATGTGGTTAAAGAAAACCTGGTCTGATTTAGCATATTTAGCCTTTCAAGTAGAATCCATAAGCCTGACAAATTTCTTTATCATTAGGAAAGGAGGAAGAAAGGAATAGTTTTTTTTTTCCTTAAGTGAGCAGCTGGGTGTTGAAACAATGGATTCTAACTAATTTCAATTGTTTTCCATAAAATTTCAGAGGAAATACATTTCTTTTCATCCAAACACTCCAAGCATCCTACACAAACTTAATCACTGAGAAGTCAGAACATATCTTTCATAGGATGGTTAAGCAGATATCCCAACAGCTCTCACCTTCCTATTCTGCAGTAAAGAAACATAAAACTTTAACATACTTTTATTCCTGTGTTACTAGAAATGCATTTCTGCATCTGATCGGTGATTGTCCTCTTACTTCCTTTAGTCAGCTCAAAATATTCAGTGTTTCTGAGTTTGTCTTCTATTCTTCTGGAAGCAATTGTGCAGATTCAATGTCAGTGTTCTAATTGAAGCCAGAATAAAATGCGGTTAGAAAAGTCACCTAATTCAAAGTACAAATACAGAAGACAACTAAGGTGGAGATCCCTGTGGCAGGCAAATCTGCTGTATCTGCGGGCATTGCAGAAGTGTTATCTGGACTGAAGTTAAATAGTGTCAACTCTCCATTGTCCATTAAGGTGGACAAATCCATGATCTAATGGAAAGCTCATGGGTTTTGCCCTGAGGTGCATCATTAAAATCACACGAGAAAGACAGATTTTATGATGGCTCTCCATCCTTTTCTGTGTAGCCTATGAGTGACAACGTTTACTGCGACCTGGGAAGCAGCAATGCCACATACCCTTTGGCTTCTGCTCAGGTGGGAGCAAACAAGGCAGGGCATAAATATAAAACTTAACTTTGTCTGCTGGGGCATCAGCCAATGCAAGAGAAATCATGCAAAAGTAGGGAAGTAGAAGAGTTCAGACATCAGACTGGCACCGTGTACTTACTGTGTAACAAGGGCTGAATAAAATGTTAAGATACATCTCTTTCATATCACTTCTGTGATGTAAGGGCTAAAGTGTTACTGTTAAGTTACAATCAAATCTACTCCCGCTTCTCAGAGCACTAAGCACTTCTCAGAGTTGTGTTGGATGGTAATGGCAGAGAGACCAGCCTCAGACAAAGGGGAAGACTAGATGAGACTGCATTTGGTTTTAACTGCCATGGTTATGAAATGTTCAGCTGGATCCTATCAAGTCACTCTTCCCATTAAGTTCTTGAAAAGTTTGGAAGTTAATTTGTCCTGCAAGTCTGATATGAATAACAAAAATGTTTTAAATGTTTTAAAATGTAAATGTTTCATAAAATAGCACCATTACCATACATTACAGTGAATATAGTTTAAAAAACCAACTCAATAATCTCTCCTCTGTAATTTACAATTAACTTTTTGCCTCAAGGTAAAAGCTACATTCACAAAAATAATGGTAATAGATTGACCTTGTTATGAATGGATAACAAGCTGGAAACAATATAGTTTGTCACAGAGCATTAACTGTTACTGTTGAAACTGTAAATAACGTGTATAGGACTTACAATGTAAATGGCTCCCCTTAAAAATATTAATTATGTTGATTAAACACTTGATGCATAATGGATTATTCTGAAACCTATTTAAGTCCATGTCAGATTGAGTACACCATTTTCTAAGATCCCATTCCCAGACTACTGGAAAAATCTGTGGCTGTGCTTTGACTGCTCAAGGTGGACAAAGGGCTTACAGTGGAATATCACCTTAATTAAATATATAGGGCTGCTTCTTTGGATTGCTTGCATGCTTTTTCACTGAGTACAGCATCAGAAGCTAATACTCTCTAGAGACACTGGCCGCTTCTGAGATGTTTTTAGTCTGCTTTGGAAACTAATGAAAAGTAACCCTCATCCAGCAGTGCTGGCCACTCCCTGAGGGATCTCCAGAGCACTCTGCTGGCTTTTATACCACTTTGTAATCACTGGTAATGGGACAGAGGTATATAGGTAAGATCTTACACCTGGCTGGCTTCTCACACAGAGGTGATGTAACCCATCACCCGCAAGCCAATGTAAGCTATGAGGGCTGATGCAACTCAGCTGACCTCCTCTTTGTATGTCCTTTGGAGCCAGGGCTGTGCTCATCTGGGAGGAGATTGCTATCATACGACTTTAGAGTGATCCAGAACTGGTCTATAACACATGGCATAGGAAAGAATAGATTTTTTTCTCTCAGTGCCTGAGGACCACTAATTCATGAATGAGAGACTTAACCATATTTTTGTGCTTCCCAACCACAATAAGTGCTCCTCAGCTGTAGCTCAAACCTGGACTTAGCAGCACAATACTTCAGTGTTCTGGCCAGTTACCATGTATAGACTGTTGCATTATAAAGGAGGGATTCCCACTAGATTATCCACATAGAGAAAGTGATATTAAAATGACAAGCCACGAAGAGGTCAAATAACAAGTTGCCAGAAGTTAGAATAACTAGGCTGTGGAGCAGCAATATCTGAGGAGCTGGCATGTGTCCCAGGACTGGTTGTCACACAAATGAAAGAAAAGACAGCTGGAATCTTTTTGGATTGAATGTTATTTTATCTGAACATAGTGTAAATCTATCACTTTGGTTTTTCAACCAAACGCCAAACTGGGAGTTGAGAAACTGATTCAGTAAAACTGATTCAGTAAAATATAAGATTTCTTTATGCATCATTTTTCCATGTGTGAGCTTCATCTACTTTGTTTAGCTTAGTCTTTTGGGATCAAGAACTGTTCAGATAGCCTGAGCATAGAGTCTGATTATGGTTAGAGCTCTTCAGTGCTCCTGTAATGCCAAAAGGTGTGTTCTCCATCTGGGCAGAAACAAAGTCACTGCACGTGTATAACCGAGCAGGCACCTCTTCCCCCACAATGGGGTCAAAATCCCAGCATGAGGCTGGATAAGGAACACTCAGATTTCCCTCCGCCCAATGTTTTTCTCTGGGCAGCTCTTGTTTCACCTTCAGTTAAAGTTTAGCTGTTTGCTATACATTCGGTGCCATCTCTTTAAAGATGTACATCTGAATGGGCAAGAAAGTTAGGGATTAGCAATGGGCAGAGGTCAAGTCCGTCAAGACTTTAAGCATGTCATTGGTTGTAAAAAAGATTACATTACTGGCAGCTCTTTGCCAGATCAGTACTTCGATGCCAAATGTTAATCCTTGCTGGGGCAAGATGGCTTGTAAATGTTATAGGAGAACATAGCTTTTCCTGTAGAAAACAGGCATTTATGGTAAAAAACACGGATTATTTTCTCATGCTTACGTTTGCATTTCATGCCAATTCACCCTTGCTTGTTATGAGCTTCGCTTCAGTACTTACATTTAATCACTTAAGATCTTTATTTGTATAGCTAAGGAGAGTATGGCTGAGTTCTAAAAGCACTGGGGAGCAGAAGAGCCAGAGCTCAGCCTCAAGCTTTGCCAGAGAACTTGGCCTCTGACACTGAGCAATGCCTGTTTGCCTGCAGAACCTCACTTTTCCCATCTGTAAAATGGAGCTGCACGTAAAAAGGAACCTGTAAAATTTTATTTATGACTCTCAGAACTGTGTTTATTTGCTTTGTAAAGCAATCTACCTGTTTTAGTGTGGCTAACTATGTATCTGTGGCTTTGTAAGTCATGTCCTTTCCTACAAGTAGGCAGCTTCGGGTGAGCTTAAGTTTCCAGGTCAGATGTTTACACCAGGACAGCCAAGGCATAAGACAACACAAGGCTTTAAAATAACAGAAGACTCAGTGGGCCAATAGTTTACTCTGCTGTGGACCGAGAGCATAACTGGGTGCAACCAGCAGCTGTTAAGTGTGTGCAGGATACTGTGTGTGACTAAGCACAGTCAGGAAACTAATACTGTACCAGCAGATCTCCAGCAGCTGACTACATTTGTACAGCTCTGCCTCAAACTGTACAAGTCATTTGGCTGCCCCATGTGAAAGGGAAGCAAGCAGATGTGGGTGCAAACTGTGCTCACACCTGCTTTTGGCATCTTGAGATCCCCAGCATCTTTGTGCCTCAGTTTCTCATCCTGTTTTGGGAGGTAATGAAACTCTACACTAAGCCAGAAATCACTAAAGCTTCATTTTAAAGGGTCTGATGAGGTCAGAGCCACTAGTGCCTGATGCATGTGGGTTCCAGAGTGAAGGGGACCATGTGAGTTCCCAGATAGATTTGATAACAGAGATCATAAAATAAGGAAAGCAAATTCAATCTGGGGAAACCTGAGCTTCTCTAGGTTTCATGCCACATACACTTAGTAGCTATAAAATTAGAATACTCTGGTAGAAGGGGATTTAACATTTTTTTGGGCAAGAAGTAAGAAATGATATGCTGCATACTAAGTATTAAATTGTGTTAGT
This sequence comes from Strigops habroptila, assembly GCF_004027225.2. Lineage (NCBI taxonomy): Eukaryota > Metazoa > Chordata > Aves > Psittaciformes > Psittacidae > Strigops > Strigops habroptila. The sequence goes on from NC_044285.2 coordinate 5,216,005, forward strand.
TCTGTTTTGTTATGCAGATGGATTTTTTTCCCTTCTCTTCTACTCTTTAAAATGTTTTGAATTAAAATAGCTTACTCAAGGTCACCAAAGGCATATGGTCCTGCTCAAAACTTTAAACAAAACATTAGTTTTTACAACCTTTTGTAATTTGGTATTGTATACAACATGGTTATAGACGGAGTTTCTGTAATCTTTGCAGTGGGTGACAGAAATATGAGAGCCAAATTTATAAGCCATTTAGTGAAGCATTTAATCAATTTCATGCATAGGAAATAACTCCGATTGCTTTGCTTTATCAATCTTGCTTTCTCAGAGACCTGCAGTCACCCCAACCTCAAAACACTTAAGTGCATGTGGGGGGAACCATATGCAAAATTCTAATGCTGTACACAGTGTCAGGGACTTCTGAGGACTGCTTAAACTTACTTGCTAACATCAATAATCCCTCTTGAGGCTGTTAATATATTTCAGAAGGAAGGCAGAAAGCCCAATATTTATAGGAAGTTGCAAGGCCTCTCTTTGCAGAGTTTTTCATTAAACACCCTTTGTCTAGAAAAAAATCTTTGACACTGTGTAGTTATGCAGATTAAGCTTGTCTCTAATGCTAAACTGTTTGTGTGTGTTGCCTTTAGTCACTTACACTTAAAAAACCTCCCAGCATCACAAGTTCCTGTTTCAATAAAATATGGATAGCATATCATTTGACAAATTCAGAGACACACTGCTTGAGACGATACTGCTCACTATAACCATAATAAGAAAAACAACACATGGAGGTCCAGACTGTCTTGAAACCCATGTAAGAGTTAAAAGTCACACTTACCCATAACTGTAAGTGGGGGAACCATCTGGGAGCTTTATCTTGTAAGAGACTGAACTGAAGGATTAGAAGAGTTCCTCTTCTGGTCTTCAAACCATGGCTCTGGATGGACCACCTGACACTTGGCATTGGGCAAGCAGATGGGAACACCACTCCTCACCCCTTTCACAAGCCAACTGGTGAACTGGAAGATCCTTAGCTCTGTTCTTTATCTAGCGGCATCCATACTCATACAGAGATGGGATAAGACTGGTCTACTGGCATTTGCCAGCACAAGTTACTACTCTTTCTATAGAAGACAAAAGAGAAGATTGTTCAAGCCAGCCTCATTTGCTTCTCCTGAAATCCCTAACTGGAGTAAAAGACTGGTCTTTAAAGACTGTTTCAGAGCACACATTTTTCTCATGTACTACCACAGCTTGTACAATACCCTAAGCAGAGTACTACACAGCGACTTTTTTTCCTGAGTGAAAAATTCCTGAAGGAGCAAAAAGGCAATCTCTCTGATAATCATCAGCTGCTCAACTATATTAAATTTAGACAAGGCTACAATAGTGCCAGAGTTGTCCCCTGCCCTCTAAAATTAGAGCTGAAAGAACGGTGGGCATAGTGCTAAATATATAACTCATTTAAAAATAATGTGCTCTCAGGCTTTCCTAATGCTTGAAAAACTGATCACCATAAATCCCTAAAGATCTGTTTGCACAGCCAGCCTGCTTCCACCAGCACCAAACATGTTTCAGTAGGATATGTCGTTTCCTGAACAGCCACTTTTCTTCATAGTATATAGGAAAAAAGCAGTAAAGGTTTGCTGCAATTAAACAATACACTTCCTGATTATCACAAGGACAGAAGCTTAACCTGGCCTCTGCTTTCTATTTAGAAGCGGAGAAAAAAGAGGAAAGGAAAAGGTGGTAGCGCTGTAAGAGTTGATAGAGACTATCCACTTGAAATGACCGCAAGCGTGAGCTTTCTTTAGCGCTTCAAACTGTAGGAAAACCTTAACAATCCTCTACAGGAAAACCCCCCAATCAACCTCACAACAAATTAAGCAGCCTTATTTTCCTACTTCTGTTTCTCAGCTATAGCAAAACCTAGTGATAATAATTTCAGAATAAATAAAATACACAGAATACATTAATAGCAGTTTTGCATAGAAAACCCATAGCAAACCTACAGAAAAACATCTTTCCTTCAGGCTCAAAACAATTTCTGCCAAGAAAAAAAACCTCTTTCCCAACTCCCTTCTAACAACACATAAGACCCCTCCCAAGGAAGAACATACATTAAAGCAAGCAGCCTTGGGCTGCACTGAATTTATAGCCAGCTGGGACCTGGCATGCAAATTGGCCCAAAGAAATACTGGGACCATGGAGGACTTGGAAGTCTCCATCTCATGAGACAAGGGGTGTCCTGAAAAATTTAGGCTCTTATTTTGCCAGCTGTTCCTCTTTTTTCTTTGGTTATTTCAAATATCAGAGCATCTGCAACAGATGGTGAACCTTTGAGAAGAGTGACACGAGGGGATGGGAAATATTTGGGAGGGTTTCATGGCAGTACCCAAAAACCACTCCCCTGTTTGGTGTGGTTCTTCCTTGGAGGGGGCGGGGAGAATAAATCTGGGCTGTATAAAAAGCCAAACCACACTTAACTAGAGAAATTACAGGTGGGGTGTGAAGTTTTGGGGCTTTGGTTAAAGGAGGTACTTTTGCTTCACTGCAAATATTTAGCTGAAAAGTAATGGTGTGTGGCTTTTTTTCTTTTTCCCCCCTCTTTTAGCTGTTCTCCCCTTATGCTTATGGGAAGCTGTAGAGGGCTTAGGTCTGTGTTTTTTGGTCTTGAAAAGTCTGTGAGTGGTGCCTGCGCCACAAGAAGTGGGTCTGGACTTGATCTGCTGCAAATATAAATGCTTGTTAGGGAAGCAAACAGGTCATATTACACTATTCTTGTACCTTAAATAAATCAAGAAAGGTGTAAATGTGCTAGTCATGAACTTATTTCTCCCTTGGGCTACTTGCTTGAGATGTTTCTTTCTCTTCTTTCCCCCCCTCATTCTACCTTTGCTGTTTTGGATGGCATCAGCTGTTTGGTTTGCCAAAAATAGTAATATTAAAAAGGCATGTTTTCTGTTTGCTCATCTGGAATATTCTAAGAAGGATTAACTCTTAATTCCCCACCCTATAAATTTGGGGTTCCTTTTCTAGTTTTGGCTTACAGAAATGTCAAGGCAATAAAAGTATAAGTAAAAGAAACTTCATTATTTTTTTCTAGATAGAGATATAGCTCTTGCAACATTAATCACTAGGTGACCTTCCTTATTTTCATTTTTTAATAACAACAGTAATAAAAATTCCTATGCTTTTTCTGCTGGAGGAAGGTAGATCCTACCTGGAAAAGTTTCTCACAACATGAATGCAGGATTTTGGGAGGAGAAAAAGAATACAGGAACTTCAGGTTAAGTTTCATTTTATTTCTTTCAGGGAACCCAATATGTGGATCCAGTGATGAGCGGGCAGTGAAGAGCTTGCTGATGCTTTTCACATGTGGGACATCCTGGTTTGATGTCAACAGATCTGCAGTTGACTGATGCTTCCAAGGTATTCCCCAAAACTTATCTGGCAGTAAGACCACTTCCCACCTTTTATCTTCTATATCCCCAAGGAAGAGGAAGTTTAGTTTTGTTCCTCCTCTTTGCTCATGAGAATGTAAACTCAAATCTTAATATGCTTTAGCTCTACGTCAATGGGCTGTTTCTGGGGAAATTGGTGTTTTTGATGACCTTATTCTGAAAATCATTAGTTAGCCACTCCTAGGAACTGTTTGCTACCTTATGGACTTTTCTGATTCTGGTCTAGAGTTTTCAATATTTACTAATGAAAGTAAACGAGAATTAAAGGAATGCTACTGCCTGCTGACTCGCCAAAGGTGGTTTTGAAGTAGAACAGACACAACAATTTGAAAATCTTGATCAAGTTTTTTTACTGTTTAAAAAACACAGTATTTTATGGATGTCATTTATACACCAAAAAGAAGAGGGCTATTCCCAATATTATCTTTATCTTCTAGACATAAATAACAAACAACTCTGGTAATCAAGATTTACTGCCATTGTAATAGGTTTTGGCATCGTTTATGTATTGCAGGGAATGTTAACATAATGTTGACTTTCAGGACTGAGGCCAGGTTTTTTTTGATTGTACGTTTTTTCTTTTTCTTTTTCTTCTTTTAAGGCTGTATTTGTTATAAAAAAAGGCCAGTGTATTTGTGGTTTTTATGGCATTCTAGACTGTTTATAACACTGTTTATATCTCCTAATCAGAAAGTTGAAATTATCTGTGACAATGTGAACACTAAAAAGTTGTATACTATGAAAATATTTCAATAATTAATGCATGCACTATCTAGAGCAATTGACAGTGAGGTCATAAACATAATGGGCCATCTGTGTTTGATTTGTATCTGAAAATGCTTAAAGGGAAAGGCAGGTAATTCAGGCTTCTCTTACAAATGTAGACAGGCAAGATTTTTCACCTTCTCAGAAGGTTGTTGAACCATTTCATTACTTTAAAGAAGAAGGGAAAAAAAGTGTTCTTCCAGGCTAGAGCCTTTTAACATGCTTGCATTTTGCTCCTGTATTCTCTGACAAGCAGAGCGCACCAGTGGGACTTTTAGTTTTCTTTTAGAGTACACTGAGGGTTTTCATTCTCCCTTATTTACTTTATATTGTTTACTCTCTAAAAAAAAATGCCACTTCAGGCTCCTGAGCAATCCCACTAGCTCCTTTTGCATTCTGGGACCTGGGTTTAAATAGTTTCCTTCGGACCTTTCCAAGTTCAAATCTGCACTGGGCTGTTGAAAGACAGCAGAACTTTTATGCAGGGATCTGGCTCGTTGCGCCTTTATGACCCTTCCCTGGATTTGCCCCAGCTTGTCTCCTGAACCTTTTCTCTCTTGTGAAAGTTGAGGTTCAGGTTACCTGCATATCTGGGGTAGGATTCAATTTAGCACTAGATTTCTGTGCTGTAATGGGGAGAAATAGATTGTCTTGCTATCGCTGGGAATAAGTCTTTATCTTTGAACTTATATGTGTTGGCATAAAGCCAGTATCAAGCTGGAATGGCTCAATAAATAAACAACCAAATACCCCTCTTGTTTTCACTGGCTGATCTGATGACAGTCGGACTCCTGCTCCTGGCACCGACTGAGGCTTTACTGAAGGAAATGCCATTATCTCTCCTGTGCCAGGCAGAGATTAATACATTCTTAGAAATTGAATCCAGGCAGGACTTCTAAATGATTTCATGTGACCTCCTGTATATCAGGGCTACTAAATACTACAAATTACCTATGATAAAACCAGAGATTGTAACCTATTTAAAGCTCTGCACAATTTTTTTCCCCTCTGCTCTGGTCTTTCTTGTTCCCCAAATATTAAGTGTAGGCAGAGAATAGGTCATAGCAAAGTAGAACTAATGTCTACAGAAACTGACTGAAATATATCTGGGTAATCCCACACAGTAACAATTCTGTCACTGTCCCTGATAATCTGATCTAGGGTTAATTTCCTTCTCAGATCTGAAACTGGTGATGTGTGATCCTGAGCATGAAAAGAACAGACACCAGCTACCACCTGTGGGATTGCCCCTGAAAATTTTGACCACCTCTTTAGCATCTCATCCCTACCATTGCAAAACCTTTGATGTAGCCAAGGGAAAAGAAAATGGAATAAAGCAGGACCAGAAGTGAATTATGTCACCAAGGTGTGACAATTATTGATACTCCAAGTACCTGCTTAATGCCCAGGGCTCTGAAGCATAAATATTTTCTTAATGTTGAACCAAAGAGTAACAAGACAAGGCAAGGCCCCAGATTCACAGAGTAGTAAGAGGAAGACTTTGCTCTATGGATGTTGAGGCTGCCAATGCACTTTTCACACTTGCATAAGCATCCTCCTCCTTTCCCCATATCCTCTCAAATAAGAGTGAGTATCAATTGCTGGGTGTTCCAAGCCAGACCATGAGGAAGGTAACGTCTATGTTGTCTCACTTAATGTGGATAAACACCCTTCACCTATGTTTAGCTTCAGATGTTCTTTGTACCTACAGATTGAAAAATTTGTCCTAAGAGCTATAGGAGAACATTAAGTTTTTGCTTTTTAGAGAGCAAAATTTATCTTAGACACTACAAATCCACTGGTCTCAAAGTTTAGCAGTATTCAGTACTGGGAAACTGCATCTTACCTCAAAGCTGAGTTCCTGTAACTTCTGTTTCCACTTTCGTATCTTGTCATGTTGTTGGCAGCAAGGTCAAATGCCCCACATTATCCAATATTCTCCCTGCCTATAGGTACCACTGCTTAGAAATCAAGTCCTCCTCCTGCCTTTTTGTTTAGCTGTAGAAGTTGAGTTTATATGTTGCACAGTAGTGCTTGTTCCTAGTACCTAGATTATTTTAATCTTTTGGTTTTACCTTCAGTATTTGTCTCCCTTTAGAAAGTATAGAGTTGGACCAAGCAATCTAATGATTTATTTTACCAGTGGTTTTTTGTGAGAAACAAGGTAATTTCCTTGTTTCTATTTGGATCTTTCTTTTTTTATTCTAGCTCTGGACTCCAGAGAGTTTTGGCCTCTTTATGCTAAAGCATTGAGTAGAGGTGAGATTAAATCCTTCAGGATCAACTGTTTTGAGACTGTTTTGCATTGTATAAAGGTAGCCTTGTTCCCTGGTTTTTGCTGTATTTAGCTACATTACAGTAAATACAGAGTACCAGATTGCTCTGAATCAAAATCTTGTCCTCTCCCATCATTTTCTAACATAATAATTCTTCCTGTCGTCTACAGATTTTATTAGCACAATTTTATGTAGTATGTGAAAACTTAATAATAAAGTTCATTTTATTGTAAACTGCAAGCTGGGTCAAACCGAAGCAAAATGTGACCCAAGCATTGTCTGTGATAGGGACTTAGGGAAAGATCATTAGGAGCAGGACTCTGCACCCTCCTGGTTTCATAATCAGCAGTTAAAAGACATCCAAAACTGATGTTTAGTATTACTCAGCGGAGTTTCATGGGTTTTTTTGGTTTTTTTTCTTATTTAAATCCATATATACTTCTGTTCTCTGCAACATCTATGAAAATTAGTTCCAGCATTTAATTTGTGCTGAGGAGAAAAATACTTTTTTGTGACAGGTGCCCTACATTATATGATGAAAAATAGTGAGTAATCATTCTCTATGTACCTTCTCTACTCTATTTTTTTATAGGCCAGATATTGTGTCCCCTCTTTTATTTTTCAGGTATTCTTTACTTAAAAAAGAGGCAGCAAGATTCTGTAATGTTCTGTATCTATTTTGATCAGAATGACCAGAACTCCCATGGATTTATATACAGCTGGAGGATATTTTCTGGTTTTCATTCTCTACCCATATTCTTGTATCTTATTTTCCCTTTTGTGGAGCACTGAATCGATGCTTTACAGTGAAATATTCACAATCACTGAGATCTTTCTGACATAGATGTGTCTAGAGCCTGTATATGTGTCTGTATTGTAGTTGCATTGACACAGAGTTTCTCCTGTTTTTTCTAATACCCTGGCACTTAGTACTGTGAGATCTTTTAGCCTGGGTGGTCATTTGTCCATATATGATCAGCACAGCTGGTAATATAAACTCAAAAGCTCTGCTCAGTTTTCAAACTGGATATTTATTCTTGTAACCATCTCATCTTATTATAGCTCAATTTAAGGCTCTTTGCTGTGAAACCTTCTCAAAGTCTTTCTAAAATCTCTGTACCCTTCCTGGAGACACACATGCATTTGTTGACTCTTTCAACAGAGCTTTATGAAGATGGGTTTGCGAAGACCAAGGAATGGGCTGGAGATCACTTGGCATTAAAAACTCGTGGTTTTGCTTGGTTAAATTTAACGTAATTTCAAAAGGAGAGCATGGTTTTCTACTTAGGACCGTGGTCTGGCATTCAGGATATACAGGTTATACTCCTTCTCTGCCAAAAATCTGTCTTACATCACTACACCATCTTTCTGTGGTGTAGTTACCCAGAAGTGCAATCATTACTTACTTTTCCACCCTCCTCTATTTAGCTTCTAAGCTTTCCAGGGTAGAGGCAGCGCATTTATATGTACACACATTTGTTAAGGTAAAATAGTTTGATAAAGACATCAAGTTACTGCTTTTAATTAAGCTTTATTTCACTCTTTCAATTAATATATTTTTCCAAATTTTGGTGATACATTATCTCAATGGGAATATTTATTTTGGCCACCAAATCAACCAGCATGCCATAAGCAGCTTTCAAATTCTGTTTTATTTCAAGTAAAATGATTCTGCTCTTATTCTTCAGTTCTAAAGAAGCTATCCTGGTCTCCAGTACTAATAATGTCAGCAAAAAAGCCAAAGACTTTTTTCCCTGAGATTTCACTAAGGTGCGATAATTAAGAAATGTGAAGAGAACAAAACAACCACAGTGCCTCTGCACTGAAGATGTTGTGTCTTAAGAGTCTGAGTAATAACTGTTGGGCCAGTGACCATAAACCTGTCCTATAAATGCAGAATATAAGATGGGATCGGGGGCATTGCCTCACAACAATTATGCCAGCAGCTAATGGCAATATCCAGCAGGTTATCCGTCCTTCCTCCCTCACCGTTTAAAGTGACACCATCCCTGTTTTCACTCTGCATCTATCATAAAGACACATTGATTTCCTTTCGGAGGAAAACACATATTTCTTCCCTCCTGCAAAGAAGATAAATCTGACAGATTTTAATCAAATGTAGTTGTTCACAACTATAGAAATGTTTCCAGTGTCATAGATGAAAACCTTTATTTTTTTTCCTCTCTCTTTTTTTTTTTTTTTTTTTTTTTTTTTTTTTTTTTTTTTTTTTTTTTTTGAAAAGGAGCAGGTTTCTGGAAACTGACTTTATTTGGAAAGTACACCTGTGCTAAAAATCTTACTATATGCACCAGCAGTTAACATTTCAGAATGCCCTATGGGCAGGTTTAACTTTACTGCCCTCCAACATAATGGGTGTCTTGTAGTGGTAACCATGAATACTGCTATAGTTAAGGGTCTGTCAGTGGTTCTATCATAAACTCCCCTGTTTCCAGGGTTTTTATAACTCAGCCATAAAAACTCTCTCCAAGCTAAAGCTTAGCTTACCAAGGCAGACCTGATTGTGATCTTGGAAAGGCAGATGATACATATCCTTCTGTCTCTTCTGAAATTAGCTATGATCCCTAAGGAAGGGCTCTCACAAACCATGGGTGCCATACATGTCCAGCAATATATGATAGATGAAGAGAGAATAGTGTCTTAGAAAGGCTTTCATCCTCTTCAAATGGCAAATAAATTGCTGTTTTTACTTTGAAGCAAGAGGAGTCAAACAACACAGTGCTTTCCAATTTAAATTGCATTTTTACTTCAGTCTTTTATTTCTTAAAGTAACTTTTGCAGTTCATTACTTCTTAGCCTGGGCCACAGGCAACAATTTGATAGCATTTAGAAATGTGGAATATCATTCACTCTTTAAGTGTTATTCTGGACTTAAATTTAAAAAGTCCTGATTTAAATCTGGACTTTAATCAGTGGGAATGAATGTGGAAAGGGGTATCCTGAAGAAAAAGATCAATCAAATTGAGTAGAGCCAATGTTCAGAGCAACATAGAAACCATGGCTATTGCAATGCTGGAAGAAAGGAAGTGGTTTTAAAAATGTAAAATTACAATTTAGATTTCTGCCTATTTGACTGTAGGTTTAACCCAGCTTGTAGGCAAGGCTTGCTGCAATTTGCTCCAGAAGTAGAGCAAATGTTGGTGCATAATAATAATATTCTATAATGGCAGCTAGTATAGATTTGAAATAAATTTTACATTCTTTGGTAGAATTACAATTTGATAGATGGATGCCAGCTGTGTTATGCTTCTGATGCTGTGTTAATGCCCACTAATTAAAAAGGATACAGCAAACTTTGGATACTGGAAATAGTTTTCTTCTTTTGGAGCGGGAAGAAGTGTTCAACTCTGCCAGGACATCCACAGACTTTCCATTTCATGGTGGTAGCTATCTACTGACGCTTATGTGCTCCAGTCCTCTGTTGTGTTTCTGAGCACCCGAAAGCTGAACACTCATGAAATATTTTGAATTTGAACCTGTATGTTCAGGTCGATGGTGAAGAAAAAATAAAGGAAACACCTTGAATGGGACTATTTAGATCAGAGAACAACAGGACAGTGCTGAGTCCTCCTAAAGTGTTTTGCTAATATTTGACTAATGAAGCTCCACCTCTGATCATTTTAAACCCGTACTCTGTTATTGTAACTAAAAGATTCTTCAACAGCTTGAATTTGGTCCAGCAAATCTCTCAGTCTGATTTCAGCCACAGTCTCCAGTTGGGTAGTAGCCAGTGGGTTAAATGGTTGAATTTGATGCGAGCAACCGTTGCATTAGGCAACCTGCTAGAAGAGCTGGCACTTTCACACATCTATTCCTAGTGCTGGGTTATATCTCTAGTATTTGACATTTTTACTATATTAAAATTTGGGCTCTAAGGAGCAGGAAAATAGTGACTCAAATTGTCGCCTCTCCTACAGTGGTTTTATTTCTGGGTGCCATATGAGGCGTGTGGCGTCTATTGCTGCTCTTATGCCTAACTGAGGAATAGGCATATTTGCTTTGCCCCATCCTCTGGATGTCATTTTGGCAAAGCTTATTTGGCTTGACCGGGGGAATAACGTGGGCCATGACATAAGCTGGCACTGCCTTGAGGGAGAACAACAGTCCAAAGCGTGGTTTGGTCCTTGTTCCTCCCCTGCTCTGACCTTGAGAGAGCCGATCTGCTCCGTGCCTGCTTCACACTCCAACCCAGAGGGAGGAAACTACCGATCCACCTCTTCCAAAAAGCAGTTTGTAATATTTGCAGGAAGAACTATGGAAAATAAAACCAAATTAAGTAGAAAGGGGAAAAGTGCCTTTTGTTTGCCATTTCTACATTGATAATGGAACATTAATTTAAAGCAGGACCCTTTTTGGAAATGAGTCAGATGTAAGTCCTGGCCAAAGCCATTCTTACTTTTAAACAGTGTTTTTGCTTCTGTGTTGCAGGGAGCTTTTATGACTCCTGCCCTTAAGCCAGATCATTCAGGCCACACTTCTTCAGATCTAAGCCAACAAGATGATGTTCTGGTGACCAAGCTTTTCTCTAACAGTTGTGTGTTTATGCAACTTCTTTCTTCAAGATATCAAGGAAGTTTCTCCTTTTAAGGAGTCTAGTCTCCCAGTGATCTTGGGGTGGATTTGCACATTTAAGTCCCATCAAATGCTAATAGGAATTCCTTGGTCAAATCCTCTGCCCCGTTCCTCTTCATGCCTCACTGGGAGAAAAGAGCCATTAGTGTGTTTAAAAGTAAATTTCAAGGTTTCCTTTTTGTCTATTCCAATGGCTGAGGTTTATTCCTCTCGTTCTTTTTATTTTATTGTGAGGCACCTTGAGTTATTTGCATGATAAGACACCCTGTAAATGGATTATATTGTAATGCATTGTGTAGGTTTAATGCTGACAACAGCTTGGTTTGGAAGTAAGATAGCAACTTAGATTTCTAGTTTCTGATGTGCCGTGCAGAGAAATGCCTTTTGAGAAGCATGAGGCAAAGCAGGAGGGATGAGGAGGAGGCAGCCGGAGTTAAGTTGTATGAATAATGCGAGGGAAGGCTGGCGTTAAAGAGGAGCTGAATACATTAACTTCTCAGCCTCCAAACTGGAGACAATCAACAGCACAAACGCGAGTGGCTCTCCCCTCTCTGCTGGAACAATTAATGTGGTTTTTCCCTTCATTTTTTCCAAGGATAGCATTTTCTGGTAACAACCTTTCCTATGTGATGAGTGTACCTTTGCAGTCACTGTGCCCAGAATATTATGTCATTATATACTACCTACTTATAAACTGAAGCTGGTCCCCTGGAGAAGCCCCATATTTCAGAAAAAGTGGTGAAATGAACAAAAATCTGTTTTTTGGGGGGAGGCAGATTGCTCTTAACTCTCACCGGACCATGTGATGAGTGCTGGCGCAGGATGTTTGGTAGTCTGAGCATAAAGCGTGGAAAACATACACTCCCCAGGAACAGTATGTTTAAATCCTGGCAGAAACAGCCTGGCTTTTCCTTCCAAGGTAAATATGCAGTTTGCATTGAGTGGGTATTTTAGATAACACCATTGAAATACAGACTTGGTGTTGGACACTGAAGTGCTCGTCATCTATGTTGAAGTCCTGCACATGGCTGCATTTAGTGTTACACGCTTGAGATATGCTGTGAAAGTGGTGCAATTATTCCTCTTTCTCCCTTTCATTTGCAATAATTAAACCCACCAGATTTTTAAACTTTGCTCCTTACAACTCTAAGCTTGAATATACTGATAGCAGTTAGACCAAAGATGACTACTCTGTTTCATTTGGATATCTTTTGCTTAATTCTGCATAGTACCCAGCACCCTTGTGCTGGTATAAAGTTCCTGAGAACCTCTTCACTTTTTGGCATGCACGTGGTATCATTTCACCCTGATAGAACTATTCACATATTAATCTGCAGTTTGATAGATAATGGTAAATATTTTAACCAACAGTGTATTATCTATACTGGTTGAAGCTGGGCAGTAGCGAAAAATTTATGCATCACTTAAAATGAAGTGCTGCTTAGAATCACTTTAGGTTTCATATTTTAACTTGAAGTAGTCCTGAATAGCTTCTTTAAAAGCACTTTGATCATTGTACTCTTGAGGAAAAAAAAAAGAGGGGAGGGAGGGGGGGAAAGAGGGGAATATCTTTTGGGAAGAAGCCTTTGAAATCATAAAGTGTAACTAAACTTAGTCAGCATACTGTGACTTGTCAGGGAAGGACTGATCCTATTAAAGCTCCACTGCATGTGGCCAAAATACTTTAAAGAGAATTCTGTAGATTTCTGTGCTTACTGACATCGGTGTGGCACAAGAGGAAGATTGGCTGCTATGTGGTGGTGGTTTTTTTTTTTAAGAGAAAAAGAACTGCTTAGAAGAGCCACGAAAGCATTCCTGATTTATGCCGCTGTATTGGGGGTGATGCAGTTTCTGGGAGATATTGTCACTTGATTCAGCTTTCTGAATCTGTGACTGTTCAGAAAAAGGGAGATTTTGATTTACCAATCCATTCTTTTCAGTTAAAATATATAAAGCTGCTTGTCTTCACTGCAATTTGGATTGACTCCACAGTTATGCGGAAAGAATTGGGCACTAACTGTATCCCTTATAGATGAGTGGAGTGTAAATCTGGACTAATTCTAGCAATCTGAGGGAAGCGATACGAGGATATGTTTCACTTGAGTGCATGGTCTTTATGCCATTGCACTCCTACACTGATAAAGAGATGCTGCACAGTTGTATAGCAGACACCAGACTCATGGCAAGAAACTTTTAATATTAGTTTAAATTAAAACAACTGGTGCTTTTAAAGAGAGGAAGAGGTTCTTTGTAAAGTACAAATAAATTCTCCATCTCTCTCTGCGAAGACGTCACTAACAATTCATTTAAACTCTTCTCGTAAAAAGAACGTTTCTTGTTCTAACAAGAAGTTTTGCAATCTGGAACAACATGTTACTGATCGGGGAATTTGGATCTTGGCTGCTCCTGAATGACTCCAGATTTAATTCCAGTCATGCCTGTGCTGTTGTTGCAGATTTGCATAAGGGAAATAGAACATACTTTAGAGAAATTAGTGTTACTGAACTATTATTTGATTAGAAAAATTAAAGTAGAACCTTCTTTTATCCCTAGCAGCAGTACTGTTATGTCCTTTTGCCATTGAAAATGTTTGAAGCAGGTGAAATCAAGGCTGCACGAGTGGTATTACATTTCATGAAAATATCTATCACACGCAGTGTCCTTTCCTTTTGTGGGTTCGCCTGTTTGTGTGGCTTCTGCACTATGTGGGGTGAGAGCATTGTATCCAAGATAGCCTAGGATGCAGAAAAACATTGTAAAATAAATTAGCCTGCATTTGAAATCAGAAAGAAATCTTGCTTTATACACAGGGAATACAAAGACTGATATAACACTACTGTTATCTGAAGGAAAAACAGAGTGATCAAAATGGATAACAATTCTTCAATTAAGTGACAGATAAAACTTTAATTAAGACAGCCTACTCGAGGCTCAGGATGCTTCATGTGTGACTAATTCTGACTGGCAAAAATATTAATTTTAACAAACATCAATTAGGAAGTTTTTCTCTGTAGCTGAGAAGATAGTTGCTGCACGCCAGCGTGTGTGCATGTTTATGTATATCTGTGCATGTAGGAGTGTGTGACATCTAGGGACCAAGCAAGAGGGTTCTCACATATCCCCCAATATTGAATACAAAGTTGTCTGGTGTTTAAGCAATGTGTCTAAACACACACATGCATGTATTTCTCAGTGCTATAGGGTGCATTGAGCATACATAAGCACCAAAACCCCACTGGTTACATGACTGATTTGTACCTAAGGCTGCATCCAGCACCTTTCAGTGGTTCACCAACTGGGCACCCATATGGGATTCTTTGATTTTTCATGTGCCTAAAGTGAGATAAACTGGGTGAAAACCTGGCCGCATTGCTTCAAGCTTCTATCAGCCCCAGGGAGAGGTTGCAGCTCTGACTTTCTCCTCCAGCTGAGGTATCTGGGGCTAATTCCACCTTTCAGAGCCCTGGAGCTTCCCCATGGCTTGTAGCCCCAAGGGACTGCACAACTGCTTGTCCTAGAGCCAGATCAGGCTGAGGTCAAAGGCATAACTTGTTCTCCAATTTTTGGGGACTAAGGTTACACCACTGATGTTACAGGAGAAGTGCTAAATGGCAGAATCAGCTGCATGTAGTGGCTACTTTAAAGTATTTTAGCCCTGTGGCTTGAGCGTTTAGGTTACATTTTAGCAACTGAGATGACCATTCTTTACAGATATTAAGAACGCAGAGCCTTGTGAATAGTGGAAAATTCAATATTTCATGGCTATCGCAACTCATGCTCTTTTTTCAGTAATACTAGTGCATTGTAATTCTTATTTTGCACTCTATTATCCTTTTACACTGCCACCCAATGTACTTTCATCTTTTGGAAATGACTCTTTAATTTAGTGGCTAAAACTCAATTTAGGATATTTTGTTCTAAACAGTGTGAGCTTTGTTTCACAGGAATAACAATGGGGCTTCCATGTTTTTTTATTGTGACTTTTAGAGTAAAAATGCAGTTTTGTAAAGAAAATGATCCACTTTTTTTCCCCTAAGTGCTCAATCTGCAAACTCTGCCTAGCCTTGCACACCAGGCTGTGTTCCTCCTGTGGTACGAGTTCTTGCTACCAATGCAGATATTGATACCACATCCTTCCAGTGATGCCTCTTTCATGTTAAACCAAACATAAAGTAATTAAACCAGAATTTTCTTTGCAAGATATGGAAAGAAACATGATTCTAAAGCACCCTGGAAAAATCTTTCGAGGAAACAAACTGCTTTTTTAAATAGGAGTTTTTTCTTTCTCCAGTGTAAAGCAGAACTTTGAATTTTGAATGAAGTTTATCCTCTTGTGTGGGCCCTAACATGAAAGCTTTTATCCCCTCTCATCTCTTGGAAACTTCCAAACCATGTTTAACTGGGACATTGGGACAGTCCCTTCAGCTGGCCAGAACAATTTCAGTTCCAAACATCTTTATAAGGAAATGCAAGAGCAGATGCTTGTTTCTTTTTATTGTGTTAGTGTCCAATTTACTCAACAGTAGTAGCTACAGAGGACTTCTCCCTGTATTACTATAACTTTTAAATCTTTTTCTGTGTGGTTATCAAAGTTTTTTTTCCATTTCAGCTGCTGATTTTATTGCCTAATGCTGGCAATATTCAGTTATCTTTATCTCATCTGATCTATGCTTTTTATTTGAGTTGCAAAAGACCACAGCCACGATTCAGCCTAAGAAGATAAACTAAAGTAATTCAAGCCCAGTGAATGGTTTTATTCTCTTGTGTTCATACTTTCATAACTTAGTACTTGTCTGATCCATTTTCAACTGTAATGTACATATAATCAACCTTTTCAGACTTCTCACAAGAAAAGCTTTTGTTCACTGTGCAGTAATCAGTATTAAAGGCCTCTAAAATGGTGAAAGTCAATGATACTGGTGCATTGTCCAGATCCATTGTTGTTGATGAAGCGAACTGATATTGCTGTGAAAGACCAATTTCATCTCAAAGTTTTTTCATCTGTGGTGATCACAACATTTTTCACATATTGTTCTTCACAATCATGTAAGTTGGTACCCACCTCTGATATTTCATTCTAGATGTGTTTGCTTTTTCTTCCCCAGAATGATTTGCTGGCTTGGAAAAAAGCATTGAATGGTCTCAGTCCATTAATGGAGCCTCTACAGACACCATTATATATGGGCTATATATATTACAACATTTGAATCTGTGAAGATAAGTCTTATGGCAAGAAGACACTTAATCACAGATACGATTGTGTCACTATTAGATTTTAAACCTAAAAAGAGAAGCTCTTTAAAAAACAATGAGTGAAATGGTCAGATTTTTTTCTAGGGGAGCACTGTACTATATGCTTAATTATAAACCTAAGACTGGTTACAGAGTTTTCAAATCCTTTAACATTAAGCTTGTGATTAGATGCTTTGATGTTTGAAATTGTTAGGGAGTTAATAATGTATTCTCCCAATTTTAAAATGTTTATTTTTGACCCTTTGCAAAGTGGGTTTCTATTTGGGGTGTCAGATAGAAACGAGGTCCTTTAAATTTTACAGTCGCCACTTAATGTGCAGCTTGTGATGGTCTCCACTGCTTTATAGCCTGTTAACTGAAATGCCAGTTAACATTTGGATCCAGCACAAAGGTGGGGAACATCCTCACATCAGCCAAAGCTGTCCCATGGAGGAAGAAAACACTAACTGGAGTTTCTGGCTCTGCTCTCTGTTTGCCCTAAGGGTGTCCAGCTGCTTTTATTAGTTTTACCACTTTATGAAGCAGCTTTGAAGATAGTTGATTTTTGGGCACCTTTTTGACTGGGATACCAAGTGGAAGTCCTTCCAGAAGCTAGTGTCCAAAATGAATTGTATCAGACACAGATTTATGCCTTGATATTGTCGAAAACCATATTTAGATGTAAACACTGCTACTTTTTAAACTAAGTCAAAAGCTATTAGGTGCAATGGCTTTTGTTAGTAAAGCTGGAAAACCCAGACAGCTATTGGTCATTGGAAGCCTCCCTTATGTCTGAAACACAGCAGCAGACTTAGCTAAATACAGTTGAAAATAGTTGCCACATGTTAACTGTATTAGTCAGTTAGACAGTTGCTGACAGGGAAACAGTTAGTATCCATGAGAAGAGAATAAAGCAAAAGCTTCTTTTCAAATTTTCCTATTTCTATCTTTTATTCAAAATAAATATGAAACACCTATTTCCTCATTTTTCTTTTTCCTCTAAGAGAATACGTAGTGGTTTGGATTTTTTCCATCATTTTTCCCCCCTCCCTTTGCACTCCTCATCCTTTTCCCTATTTTTCCTATTTTTGGACTAAGTCTTCCAAATCTTTAATTCTGGAGGAGTTACAAAAGAGAACAAAGGAAAATTGAAACTCTCTGAAGTGGTTGAGTTAGTTTCATTTTTCTTTCTGCTGTTATAACTTTTCCAAACCAAACTGAAATCTTGGATATCATTCACTTATCCAACTAAAGTAACAAAAAGGAAAAATGAAAGGAAATGGACAGGGAAAAGAAATAATTCCAGCGCTTACAAAAATATTGTATAAACTGCAGAAAAAAATTACATTTTGTACCTTATAAAGGGGAAAACACTTGAGTTTTGCTTTATTTTGTTTTTTAATGAAAATGTTCTTCCATTTTTCAGCTGCTCTAAGAAATCCAAAGACTTTAGCTGTTTTCATCACTAGTGTTACTGCGTTTCTCCTTGTCTTGGATCTTGCTTTTACAAGATGCTATCACTGCTATGCTGTGTCTCTTCTGAATTAACTGGGCTTTTCAGCTGCATATTTTAAGTCTACATGAGTCAAACGTTCATTGGACTCATCAGTCATCAGCCCTATATATCACTAATGCCAACTTTGATACTAAGGTGACGCATGTCCTAATTATTTTGAATAACAAGTGCGCTCTTGTGGTAGGACAATATGATTTTGCTTGCTACAAAGTGGATCAGTAGAAAATGGCCACATAATGCAGGATTGCAAAATGGTCATGAAAATGCATGTTGGTACAAAATTGCTCACTCTTCCTTATTTTCACAAGGATGATTTTTTTTCATCCCCTTCAATGGGTCCATTAAGCAACCCCTGGCTCTCTGTAGATAACAGGTACTTGAAAGTTTAAACCTGACAATAAAGTACATGCTTTTAAGTTACTTATATGCTGTAGAATTATGTCACTTGTAATGTGCTATAAAAAATAACTATGCAAATGATTCACCAAAGAGGTTATACTTATAATATTCTTTTTTGTGAATTCTCAGGCAATCTTGGTGAGATAGAGAACACACTGACACTCATGACGCAGCAAAAATGTGGAGCCTGTGGAGACTATGTTGGGCTGTAGATCATAGTGACTTCAGAGGTGGCATGTCCTGTTCAGAGTATGGCATAGGAATTAAATGTTTTGGACTGTCCCAAATGCCTTTCCCATCCCAGTTTAAACCAGCTCCTCAATGATTCAACACACCAAGAATGTGCCAAGAAACAGGCGGTGCTGATCTTTGGTCTCCTTCAAATAGTCTCATACCAGTAAGCAAGCTACTTTGGAGTATCTCTATGCGGTTCTTTAGCTCGCTGAAGACTTTATCTATATTTACATTAAACACAGAAAGTCACCTCTTATTTGCAATCTTTAGATGTTACTGAAGTGGTTGTTATGTTATAACAACATCTATCAGATTTATGTGACCAGGAAGGCTATTGTGCAGTTGTTGCCCCCACCTCTATATCTTGTAGCTACATGTTGTTAGGTGGAATTATTTACCTGATTTACAACTGTTTTGTTCCCATCAGTTATACTGCTACTTCAAGGAGCAATGAGCAAAGTTTTACTTCCGAGTTAAAGTCTTTGGAAATTTTTCTCTTATTCTTTGAGATGTGAAGTTGTCCAGACTATCCATGTTGTAGGCGGGAGGCCATGAAATGCTTGGCAAAGTTATGCCCCAAATCCCCATCTGCTGAATATAAATGGTTTCTAAGATGAAGTTGCCTATTTCAGCTCACATGAAAAACTGAGGAAGGTAAAACATGTGGACCACACAAAATGTAAACAGCTAGCTGATCTTTGGCCTGATCCAAACAAATGCTGTTGAAATCATTGAAAATATGCCAATTGACTTCTGTAGGATTTACAGCAGGTTCTAAGTTGGCGACTACCCTTTCTAGCAAACAAATCTTGTCTACTTTTACATTTCAGGCTTATAGTTAATCAAGTTACCGAGACAGAAATGTCTTTGGCATGAACATGCTTCTCTCTTTCTTTTCCCTGCAACCAATGATGTTTCTCCAGAAATTGCGTCCAAAAAACTCAAAGGCCAGTATTTAGATAAGCATTATCAAAATGCTTCAGCATTAAGCCGTGATAAGTATTTCCTCCTGTTTTTTGTAAGAAAGAAGGTTTTACACAAGCCATGAGTCTTTAACTTTCACCAAGTTAAATAAAGGTTTAGTAAAAGGATTTTGTGCCCTTTTAACCCACAATAACCAGAGTGCATCCTGTGTGACCATTCATTACATATGAAATGGCTGTAATTTATACCAAATGGGGTAGGTGAATTCAAACAGAAAGATACCATAGATGATAAAAAGATAACACTTCTCTGTAACAGATGCTTCATTTTATGATGGAAATGGGGAAGCTGAATGCTGCAGGTGCCAGGCTGACACTAGGCCTGTGGAGAATCATTAGAGCCTCCTCAGAGATCTAGGTTTACTCTGTGTTTAATCAGCCACAGTCAGAAGAAATGGCTTCATTTCAGCTTGATGAGAGCCAGATTACAAAAGGAAGATAGATGGCCAATAAGGTTCATCACTATAAGCATATTGTCTTAATTTGAAGAAACAAGCTGGCATTCTGTGCTGAGGAAAAGTGAAGTGCAATATGGCTAGTATCAAAGCCTAGCTATTTCAAGTCTCTGTGCTCCCCACAATGAAAATATTCTGGCAGTTCTTCCTTTGACTAAAATATTAAAGAAATACTGCACACACAACAAATGACCACATTTACTCGTGAGATACTGTTGCTTTGTGTTCCCAAACACTGAAACCTATTGAAGTAGTTTTGCTCATCTTAACAGTTCTCTAGCCACTTATTTATACTTATGTATATTATAAACAAACATATATGTGTGTGTATACAAGTGAAAAGGTTTGAACTGACTATTGATCAAAAAAGGTCTCTGAGCATAATATGAACATGCACCTCTTAAAAGGGTTACAGTGTAACCATCTATCATGACTTCCCACAACAGCATGGGGACAATGAGACTGTCAGCTGGGGCTTGCCGTGGTGGGGGATGGGATTTTAAAAAAGGAACCCAGACCAAGGAACTCATTCACACAAAAGATAACCAAAACTAGAGATCTCTGTTTTCCAAATCAAACACAGGATTCATTGTTATTACTCAGCTTTTCCTTGGTGCTGTTTTTTAGTCTTGTGCATACACTGACTTTTTGTATAAGCTATTTCTTCGGTGCTCTCCAGAAGAAAGAGTGCTCCTTCAAGCCAGGGTTGTTCTCAGGATAAGAATATGGGAGCCTAACATGACAAAGGGAACGTTACAACTTTTACAGTTTATTTTACAGTGGAATCCAGATGGTTTCATTAAAGTCAGAACCTTTTAGTATCACAAAATCTACACATATCTACAACTGTGATTTTTCAACTTGTATTGTGAATCCATAGGAATTTTCTATGACAAGTTTAACCACCATAACAATAGGTTTACATTTTTAAATTATCATCTCTCAAAGATCTCTTAAAGGAAGTTCTCTGCCCCAGGACTACCCAGATGGTTCATGCAGAGCTTGAGGTGCAAAACTGCTCAGTATCGTAACTATATTTAGGGAAAGCTGGGGACTAAATTAAAGGTAAATTGGGGATGGTAGTAACTTCATCCCTGATCCAAAAGAATTTGTGGGATAAGAGCTTGATGCAAAAACAGCTGAGAGGAGGGAACGGTTAAAGGGGGGGTCTAACTTGTAAATGTCTTGGATTAAAACAAGAATTTTGTGCCTTGATACAGGGGGCAAAGAGGAACTGATGGCAAATATGAAGCAAAGGCATGATAAAGTCTGCAGAATTGAGCTATAAGTTGGTCTTAAACAGTCTTTTTAACAAAGTCCTGGAGGATATTGTGCTTTGTTTGAGGCATGCTATAGCAAAATCACTATGGCAGGGGAAATGGAAAAAAGATGAGCAGAGGACTTCCCAAAAGCCAGGGCCTGAATATGTATTCTGAGATAGAGCATAATATGCAGAATAATAGTTTTGTTTTGCTTTTGTCCTTACACCCAAATCATGTCTGTTTCATTAGGTCTTCCTTAAACTACTTCTTAAAAAATCTGATTTGTTTTTTTCCACCTTCCTTTGTTCTAACTTCACCCATCTTTGCATGTTAAGATGAAAGCGAAGCAACTCCTACTGACTGGATAAGTCTGAAGGGAATAAGGAATTTGACTCATCAAAATTATCTCTCCTCCTACACCAATCATCCCCCCCCCCCCCCCCCCCCCCCCGAAACACTGAAGAAACACACTCCTTCGTCTGTCACACATTTTCCTAATGTCTATTCGGACTAAAAGCAGAGTGTTCACAAGCAAGCAGCTGTTTTTAAACAGCTCAGGCTCCACCACATCTGTGTTTCTGCAGTACCTGCTATGCTGCTAGTCCAAGACAGCTTGAACTGCCGCCTTATTTTATGGCTGTACTGACACAATCCTGCAGTGAACCATGCGACCCCTGAAGTGTTTAGAAAGGTGTATTTGTGTAAGGGAGACTTTTCCTCTGGAGTAAATCAGGGTCTCCCAGATAATCTCGCATGAACATATTATTGACTGGTACCTTTCCCTTGGCAAGGAAGGCTATGTTTTTTGGAAAACGATCCTCTGAAGCATTCACAAAGTGGAGACTTAGGAAGCTTAACAATTGGTAGAAATATTATCATCAGCTATCATGGTAACATTATCCAGCCATTCCCACCC
This sequence comes from Strigops habroptila, assembly GCF_004027225.2. Lineage (NCBI taxonomy): Eukaryota > Metazoa > Chordata > Aves > Psittaciformes > Psittacidae > Strigops > Strigops habroptila. Next base: position 5,238,082 of record NC_044285.2, read on the forward strand.
ACAGATACACACACACACGCACGCTGGATTTTGGCTTCGAAAGCCCTGCAAATAATGCGCTGTAGGTGTGTGGTCCTCAAAGTGTTTAAATGTTTGAGGATGAAGTGAGCAGGAACATCTTGCATCCACCAGCTGAAAGAAGGTTGGGAGAAGTGGGGGGTGGATTTCCCTGGACAGATGATAATTCTCTATCCTTCTATGTGCTGCCAAACTACCTCAACTAGTGGGGGTTTATAAACTTCTTTGGTCTCAGAAGAGCAGATCTTCTAGTGTTTTTTGGAACACATGAAATGCAGTACAATTAAACAGGAGAAAAAATTATTCCCAGGGCCCTTCATTCCCTTCCTTTCCCCTGTCAAGATATTACTTAATTTAAATGCTGCCAAACTTAATAATGAAAGATGACATCCTCTGGTGCGCCAGTGCTCAGTGCCCAAGCAGAGAAGCATGAGTGGCTTTCTGCACTCCTATCTTTGCTAAATTCAACCTGGAAAAAAAAGTAGAGCAAATTCAGGGATACTGTAATTAGCAGGATTTAAAATGGTCTCTTCAGGTCACTTGTCTTGGCCCAGAATAGCCCAATAACACAATACCTGAACTGAGGTGTGTCTATGCCATCATATGGTGCCTACAGTGTAAGTGCCACCAAGTCAGTTAACCCAGGTATATGTCACCCACAAATACCCCATAAAAACAAACTGCCCTGTAGCAACATCTTCTCCTTACACAAAGAGTGAAAAGTGGATGGAGTACAGGTTAGAGATAAATACCAGGATTTGGTGAATATAACCACCAGGGATTCTTGAGGAGGAAGAAGGAAGGGAGTTGGTGCTTGTTGAAGACCTGGGAAGGTTTGGGGTGAGGGAGGTAACAGGAGTGAAGGTACCCTCCATGTTTTCTCCCTCCTCCACCTTCCCACAAGCCTAATACCCTGCTGAGGTGATGAACAGAGCAGATGAGCAGTGCCAGACGTCAGTTCATTGCTTTTTTAAAATAAAATTAAACCTTTTTTTCCCTTTTCTAAAAATAAACTGTGTGTGAATCAAAGAGGGAAAAGAAAGGTAATGCAGAAAGATACAGAGCAGCTTATTAATTAGTCTGAGGTGCTCTCAATGCTCCTTTATATATGGAAGGGCTAAAAACGCAAACTACTGAGGTGACATTTTTGCTGCTGCTGGGCCTGTGGAACATTACTGCAATGTGCAGACCACCTTTGCCTGGGTAACTCGCTCTCAGTATTATCTCAGTTGGGGTCACACAAAACCAAATGGTGGTTGTAGAAAAAGACTTAAGGTTTTGGCACAGGGGCTGGGGACTGGGATTTGTGCTGGATTTGTGTAAGAAGGAATGTTTTCCCTCAACATGTCTGTTCTCTGCAGGTGAAATTTGGTGGGTTTGCCTTGTTCCTATCCTCATCAAAATGCTATGCCAAAGCCTTCTTGCAGGGGGTACTTCATGTTCTCTACTGCAGCAGCCTTCACAGGCTTGCTGGTACAAAACAAATGTTCTTCCCAAGGTGGTCCCTGTTCTGTCTGGTCTCTAACGAGGCAACTATAGTCCCTTTTCTGGAAAGCCATAGAGTGCTGCAAACCGTGGTATTCACCTATGAAAGGTCAAGGTCAGAGCCTGCCTGGCTGTAGGTTTGCATACCTTAATCACACAAGCTTAATGGCCTTTTTCTGTAGCCAGTGGAGTGGAACATCATGTGATGTCTACTACTGACTTCCCAGGTACCACCTACAGCTCAGTCATGGATCCAAAGCAAAGCTTGTGCTCCTGTCTCCGGGTCTGCAAGAAGACACTTTAACCACCTTGACCTTGTGCCTCTGATACCAAATGTGGAGCAAAGGGAACCTATGATACCCTAAGTTGCACATAGGTGGTAGCTGAACCCGCTTTAGCAACCCCAGGGAGGAACTGCGGGGGTTTAAACCCAGTGGCTGTTCTGCAGGAGCGTACTGCCTGTGGGAAAAGCTATTCATCTCCTCTAGCTATGGCTGTAATCTCTGTTCTTTCACCTTTAGCTATGGAGGTTTCTACTTTAAAAGAAAAAAAGCAGCAAAATAACCTAAAGTATACCTAAATTGGTAATGAAATCAACTAGGGAGCACTGCATGTACATGATGAAACGCAAAAGTTGCATCTGTTTTGTGCAGCAAGTACCAAGAACAGGCTAAACTGTTTTTAGCGCAGTCAGTGACATTATGCTCAGGATAGGCTAATTTCTATGTGTCAGTAACCTCTCTCCTCTAAATGGCTACTGTTTATCAGTTACAAGTTTTGGGGAGTTAGTAGCTGGTTGTTTTGATGGGAGATCACCACCCGAATGGTACCAAAAGGTACCAAAACAAAGAGAAAGTCATTACTGGTTTTGAATGGTTTCAGAAACTAGTTTTTCTCTTAAATATGATTAAAGCATGCAACACTTACAGAAAACAGTGAATGGCCATGCCTGAATCCATCGCCTGAATGCTGCGTACCTCCTTTCCTGCTGTATGTCCCCTCATTTCCTTGCTAGGTAGAGGGAGGCTGGTAATTTATGACTCCTATTAATACAGTAGGCTGGATGTGTTGACAATATATCAATAATTATTTCTGGCAAGACCCAAACAGTATAGTATGGGTCTCTGTAGGATGACTCATTTTACCAGAAGACAGATATGTGTGACCTGAGTTTTATGACAGATGTCAAATATATCGAAATGTGGTGTGAGGAAGATCATCTTATTGGCAAAGTAATGAGAAGCCAGTGGGAAGATTAATGTTAAAGCTGAATTGTGTGGTGCCTCCTTCACTCTGTGTTTTGATAAGTGATGCTGGGGCAGAAGCGAAGGGGTTATCCTCTGCCTTGTGTGGGCCAAAAGTGGGAGAAGTTTGGAAGAGCAATAATGTTAACCAATGTGACAACCTTAACTTTCATAGGGAGATCAAAAATCAAACAGCTTTTTGAAGGGGAGGGAATTGTTGCGGGGGGTTGACAAGCACGACAGTGCTAGGTGAAAGGCCAGCTAACCAGAGAGCATGGCCTAAATCTTTCAAGGTGACTGCCGTCGTGACAACTTAAATGGGTCTTATTTTCAGCAGTGCTAAGCCTCCCACCTTCTGAAAATCAAGCCCTTGTGTTTCATGCTGGCTGCCACAGAGCGGGGATCAGCTGCCAGCATGGGAAGTGTAGGCTCAGAAAGCCTCTCCTCCTGCAAAGCAAGCACAGCAAGGCTTTCTTTGCAGAGCTGGGCTCTTTACTGTTGGATAGCAGTTCCCTGTCTCAGGCTCACCCACTGGAGCAGCTCTGTGGTGTCTTCGGAGTTCTGGTGTAGGCAATCATGGCCCTCAGGTGCCATCAGAGTGATGGCTGCAAAGGGCTCACCATCACATCTTTCTCCCTCCCCATCCCTTACCCTTGGCTCCTTAACTTCACTTTCAGATTAGAGCTTTAGATCCCATCCCCAGGGATGCAGGCTAGCATTGCTTTGCTGTTCAAAGACCACCCCATTTGTACAGAGAAGTCCAAAGGATTAATTATCCCTCCATTCCTTGCTCTTTATGGAAAGACAGTGAGGAGCTGCCTCTTCAGGCAGTGAGAGAGAAAGCCTGATTTGTAGTGAAGGCAGGAAAAAACCCCATCTTCTAGTTTGATAATTTTTGGTCCTGCAAAACCACTGTTAACACTGCATGAGGAAGTTGTTGGCTGTTACCCAAAACTGCAACGTTATATGGGAGCAAGGTTTTGGGGAAAGCCTGTGCTGCAACGTGCAGGTATTTTTGTCTTGTTTGTGCAAAAAGGCCCTTTTTGAAGTGACACTGGTGCTTCAATGTAATAACAAGGTCAAGCTTGAAAAAAAGAAATTATATACTTTGAATAATTGAGCTGTATTTTTAGCCCTCATTTTGTGATCTGTGTCACATATATATACGTGTGTGTGTGGCTCATTTCCCTGTTCACCAGAGACGCTTTTGCCATATTCAGGTTTGCTACCTAGAGAAGAGGCACATGGGCACTCGGTGCACTAAAGACACCTCTTAACTTCTTTCAACACGAAAAAGAGTTGCAGAGTTTTTCTTGCCTTCTCTTTTTCTTGGAAAGGTCATGATTATCATTTCACCACAAATAGGACAATTTTCTTTCATTCAGCTCTAATAGTGGCACAAATTTAACTATATTGTGCTAGCAGGCACTGATATATTAATTAAAATATAGTCTAATTATTTACCCTAGTTAGTTCATACAAATCTCAGTAGTGTAATCAGTGGGCTCCCTTAAGGATTTTTGCCATTTTGAGCAATAGAAATGATTTATCTTTTTTTACTCTACTCAGGAATACAGTTAATATGGGGTTTTTGCTTCCAGGTCGGTAGTTCAGTGGCCACCATGGCCCTAGTCTATGCAGAGGGATTGTGCAGCCACAGTCACACTGACTGCTGCTAATAGCTGGAAAAAGGCTATAAAAAGTTATTGTAGGAACTGTTGCGATGGGGTGAAGCGACTCTTCCCAGCCCCACTTTGAGGTCATTCCTGACCTCGCGCTGGTTCCTCTGCGGTACATTTGGCCACACATAGCCAGAATGGTTTCTGAGAAATGGTGCTCTGATATTCTTCAGCGTGAACAGATGTGGAACAATGTTTATACAGGGAAAATGTTCAGCCTGTTTCGTAAGGAAGGGAAAGGAATGCCTCCTGGCAAAATGGAGGCAGAGCACTAAGATGATAGGGATCTGAGCCTGTATTAAAAGGACAAGAGAAGCTGATGTTTAGAGCTGCAACATAATTTGGGATGCCCAACTTGTGTATACTTAGAGCTTATTTGCTGCCAGGTGTTTGTTTTAAACCCAAGTGGTATGAAGGTTGCAAATGGCATTGTTGAAAGGGAAGTAAAAAGCTTTCAAAGCAAAGAGGTGGAGGAGAGGAAGGAGGTGAAGTTGAGGAGGGCTGAGACTGACCCAGCCTGGAACTTGCAGCCCTCGTAATCTCGTAAATGCCTTTAATGCCCCCCCCAGCATATAGCCATCAATCTTCAAACCCCATCTCCAGAGCATGGAAAATTGAAAAGAGTGGGTCAAGAATTCCTGTTTTTGATTCACTTGTGGTTTTCTTTTACTGCCAATCCCTACCTTGTCTCACCTCCACTTTTTTCTCAATGAGAAAGTCAAGCAACATTGAAGAGAAGAAACTGCATCATCTGAGCTGCTAGAAAAGACAGCAATGCAACTCTGTACAGCCCTTCATGCATGCTCTGTAATTAATAAGTGTGTCCTTCCCCCTACTGAAGAGAGGGGCTTGACAGATACAATTTGGGATATCGAATACCTAGCCCAAGTTATCTGTTGTCGGTTAAACTAGTGTGGGTAGCACCTGTTAACCAAATTCTCTGTAGGAACTGTAGCCCTCTTTAATTATATACTTCCTGCAAACAACCGCTAAAAAGACCAAACAGAATTTAACATACAAGCTGCAGAATCAGACTTTTCCAGTGAGACAGGGCAAGACTATGTAAAAATCTGCCTTAAACAGCAGAGTCATTAGGGTTCCTGGTAGTGCAGCCTGAATCTCTTTGGAAATCAGGTACCCTTTAAGCACATTTTTGTCATAATATAACCAATCCACCTTCTATTACATTTCCTCTCCCTGTTCTATTCTGGTTTAACCATGTGTGAACCAAGCTAACATGATTAGACACCTTGTTTTTCACCAGTCATTTCTGCTTGCAGTCTTCCATAAAGTGCTTCAAATGAATTTTAATATGTTGATGGTACTTACTGGAGAGATTAATATTCATAATAAATACCCCTTAGAAATAATATTCAGCAAATCCTTTTGACAGAGGAGTCAGGGCTGCTAACGACAATAACTACTACAAAATGCAATTTGGTCAATTACTTTAATTAAATTTCACTCTGTAATGTCTTCTCATTTATGTAGTAAACTAATAGGGGGAAAGTACATCATCCTTATTTGCCTCCACTTAAATGTCCAAAACTGCTGCCTTATGTTTTGTTTTAACATTTGCAGCTCTCCCAGCTTCTCGGAACAGTTGAGATAATTATGGGTTTTACAAATGAAACTTATTCTTCACCAAGAAAGGTTGAGACTTTCTTTTGAATATGCTTTCCTAGAATAAAAACCTTGGCTACACAGATCCTAATCTGGTATTTACAGACTAGCTGATTTTGGATGATGCCAGCATTCCAGTGTAAATGGTAGAAGTGTCTACATTTCATCAAATGCTTTTTTAATTATATTGTTTGAAATTGGAGTAAAAAGGAACACAGCTGTCTAGAGATTTTGGTAACATACAGGTTATAATGAACTCATGAGAAATAACAGCAGCAGTCTTTTTAATGCACTTTACTGCACTGAAGAAGGAATTTTACACTGTGGGCTACATTCTCAGCTGGAGTAAATTGCCATAACTCTGATTTCCTCACTGTATGACAGTCTGGTTCTAAGCCCCTTGCTTAAAAAATTGCACTCTTATTTTCAGCAGTTCATATAACAGAAGAGGATTTGGCCTGGTTTTATTATGGTGCAATTGTGTGTAAATATTAAGGTCATCTGTTATCTGGAAAAATGCATGAATTAACTTAGAATCAGTAACTCCGATCCCACCCTGTACCAGTAAAATCAATAAAGCTCGTTCCGTGAGCACTGTGAGTATTCATGTCAACAACCATCATAAGGCATATGGGAGGGTAAAGCAAGCGTGTACGCCAATTTTATGGGTGGCATTGTTTTAGGGAGCTGGTGCTTTAATTCTTCTGCCACCCCATTAGCCGCAAGTAAAGCTTCAAGAGGGAGAAACAGCTCATTTTTTTTAATTATGGGGTAAACTGAGGGGGGCAGAGGGGGAACTCCTCTTCCTCAACAAATGTCTTAGATGCCAAAGGAGAAACCATGTTTTTTTCCCCTGTGTTTTCACTAAACTCTTGTAAACTGCAGCAGTTTCTTCAGCAGGCGTCCAATTTCTGTGCTGATGCTATAAATTTTGTTGGGAAGATGAAGTCCTACAGTGCAATTAACTCCAAAAGTGGTACAAAGCAACAGCACACAGATACCAGGCTGCAGTACTTAGCACTTAACTCTGAAATTCTGATAAGCCCTATCAACTCAGGGTTGTGTTTAATGTTCACTCCTGCTTATATACTGAAGATACAACCTAGCGGTCACAGTGTTAACACTCCCCAATATCTATTACAATTAGTTTTTGATTAAGAGGCCTAGCATGGCTTTTGAAGCCTTTTATGTTGTGTCAAATGGCTAGTGATGGAGTGAGATGCACAGACACCTCCCAGTAACAAAGCATCTTGTAAAAGGTTTCAAGTGAACTATTTTATCATCCTAATGGAAACCAGATGACTCTAACTCCCCCTTTAATTTCAACTATTTACTGAAGAGTCCTTGTTTTGAATTACTTAAAGATTTATTCCAAACCACTATCTCATGCATTAAGAATCACTAATAACAAAGCCATTCTGAGCAGAGCAAAGCTTTTAAAGAATGTGACTATGCCATTGTATTTATTCTTAAGTTTAAACCACCTTTTTTTAGTGGCTTTCACGTTTTTATATCTCAGTTTATTTTCTTGGTGTTGTTTTTTATTTTTTATTTTTTATTTTTCTTCCTTGAAATTCCATGCACTTTTTTCTCCAGACGTTTCCAGTCCATGCTGCAGTTTCCTGCCCTGCTGACAGGGACAGCAGGCTGAATTTTGAGTGGCGGAGCTGAACCCGTGCATGTGCTTCTACGTCCCATCCTCTGGAGAGTGTTTATTTTGGATCTCCTCGGTAGGTTTATCAGAGGAAGGATTGACAAATGAGGGCCTAAGGGGGAAATCATGTCCACCATGCACAGTTTCATTATTTTTGCTGAGCAGTAGAAGTTTCAGAGGACAGAAGTGTCGCTTTGTGTTAGCTGCTCTGGCCTGATGGCTGGAGTCACCCCAGCTTGGCAGCTCTCCCCTGGAAAACCAGGAGGACTGGGGGATCTGTTTCCTCTGCCCTTGCCCACTATCTCTTTCAGGCTCATCCCTTCCTCCCAGCCACATCACTTTCTGCATTGCTGCAGAAGGAACCCTGAAATAACCAGGATTAACTGGATTAGCGGTGCAAAGCGAGTCTCCTTTCTCTGCTGCTGCAGTATCTGCTGCCTGGGGTACAGACCATTTCCATGGAGCCTTGCAGAGACACAGAAATTGCTTTTAATGAGCACAATCATGAACTGGTTTTCATCCCAAAATGTGACACTGTTATTTACATCTGTCAGTATTTTACTGAGCTCTCCTGCTCCCTGTGGACACCACCTTCTAAGATGTTTCAGGCAACACAGCTGCAATGTTCTTTTGCCAAAATGCCCTTTTGACTCAGACTGTAAAGTTCTTCAGTATGTATTTTAGAGGCATTAAAAGGATTAAAGAATGACATAGTTAATTAAAGATGGATTTATTTTTTTTTTAGGTAAATTTATGAGAGAAAGATACATGTTAAGAAAGAAGAAAGTGAAGAAATACAGCTGTCCAAGAATAAGAACAGGTTGCATATTAAAGTGTAGGTATTTAATGCCTTGAGAACCATAGCTGTATTGAATAAGGAATTTGGGCAAATAGAAGATTGTCTATTTCTCTAAAACTTTGAACAGATATTTTTTGCAATGCATACCAGTAACTATTGACCTTTTATGACCATGGAGCTTCTGAGCCACAGAAACAAGCAGTTAACAAACCAAACATACACTCCAAATGGAGAGCTCTTCATCCTTCACAGGGATTTCTACTGTGTGAATATGTATTTTCAAATCTAGATCAAACAGAAGCCAGCTTTGTATGCATTGGTCTTCAGGCAGAACTAGAGTCCATGGGATGAGCGGAGGGAGGGAGTGAAGTGTTTTCAATCAGTGTGATCTGATTGAGCCTCAGATCATATCAAACAGGATGCCAAAACGTGAGACATGTTTGGCATATGGTTGTCATCTAAAAACATTAAGGACAGCTTGTCTCCTCTTTACTGTAACAAGAGGTATTTTTACAGTGGTAGATAAAACAGGTATTAATTAATAGTTCACTATCATTAACTAGAATTCAGTATGACAAAGTAGATCTCATTTGACAAACAAGGAACAGGAACCAGAAAATAAAATGGTCACATGCTCATGAGGTGATAGAAATGTTAATTTTCAGTTCTTTAGTCAAGTTATTAGGCTGAGTTGCATTGGAAGCCTGGAACTGCCTATAAACTATATGCACACATAAATACTTCTGCATTTGTAAAATCCATATGCTGGCACAAATTGATGGTGGCTTCTGCATATCATTAAGAAAACTGTAATAAATTACATTTAGGTAAGAGTCAGGAGAAAGATTCTTTTCCTGCCAGTGTAGGATGAATTGTGTTGCATATGCAGGTCCACAGAAAACTCCTGGTTCTCCAAAACCCTTTCTGGTGCACCATTAAATATTCCATCTACTTTTCTTTGACTTCCCTAATATGTCCTCTCTCCTATTGCTCTGCTTTCTGACTTTACCTGCTCAATGATGTTAGATATTTCTACAATTTTACTCAATGTTCAGATAGCACTATTTTACTTAATATTCAAAAGCAGCAGTTTTTTTAAACACTAGAAAAGTGTAATATTTATCCATAGAAATGTTTTCCTACATTTTCCTTAGTGTGAGTACCATGATGATTAGTGTTGAAGTATTGGAAATATCACTCTCTTCTAATATGCAATTCTATATTCTTTGTACTGTTTTTAGTTAAAATAATAATTAAAGGTAGGCAGCCAGCTGATTTGTGTCCATTGAAGTTTGCATTATGAAAACATGCCAGGAGAGATGCAATTAGTCTCAGATCTGGTTGCCGAATGACCAGGGACCCATTTCCAGTCAAGTCAACTAGGACTAATTGTGGGCCTAAGAGCGAGGCCTGGCTTCATGGTAGTTTTGGTATTAGCCTGGAATAAACAGGTAGAGCTACACAGGAAAGCTACTGCTGAACTGACAAGCCAAAAGGAATTGAGGAAAATATCTCACTTTTTAGGATGTGGGAAATAAATGCTGAGACTTTAGATTTCAGAAAAAAGGTGTTGGTAAAACTTTTACTACGTTTGCTGTTGGCAATTTAAAGTATATTTTGCTCAGAATCAATAGGCAGCTCTAGTGAGTGTGGATAGAATGGTAAATGCAAATATTCATACATTTTAATACCTTTCCCGTAACGAAGAAAGGGAGGAGCTTTTTTTTTTTTTTTAACCAGATATATTTGGGGATGAAATCAATTCTTTAAATATTTTATATTCTACAGGGTTGTCAACAAGACAGCATCAGTCTGAGAATCAATTGTGGAATGAGCAGCTGTGCAATACTTTTTTCAGCAATTCAAATAACTTTACTCTCCATGAATTAAAAAATAATTTGTTCAGAAGTTGAGAGAGAAAAGAAAGAGTGAGAAATAAATGCCTTAAAATTAGGCTCCTCTAGGTTTAATTTGTAGATGCTTTTTAAATATTGGTCCTTGCCCTTTCCAAAGTTATTTCTATTAGCTATTTTCCTAAGCTTGCTGTAAACTGCCAGTTTTCCTCTGTGTTAATTATTAATATGACCTGTTTATGTACCAGTTACCCAGCTAACCATTAATGTCTGTTTACTCATTGATGACCTTTGCAACTACATGCCAGGCTCTTGGCCAGTAAATGTCAACATTTTTTAATAATCTAAAAATACTCTTCATAGCTTATCTACCTAAAATTTTTTTGACATGAAAAACAAAAATTAAATACCACTTATAATTCACAGCCATTTGTACCAGGCTGTTTCAGCCAAACGGCACAGTGAAAGTAAGAGAAAAAGAAAGTAAATTCACAGGTATTCTTTGCTTCTGGTTTTGTTTTAAAATACATTACAACAGGCAAAAAAACATAGGTCCATCATGCAGGCATAATAAGATGCTTTTCAAAAAGAATTACTGTAGGCAAACCTTTTTTTTTTTTTTTAATTCAGATTTTCAGTATTAACCTGAGCACAAATAAGGTATCTCTTCCATATATTCTACTAATAGCTAAAGGTTACACTGGGGACACAAGTGGATTAAATCTGAAAGTAGTGACACCAATTTTTACCCATGATTACAAGCTCTATGTATGTTTTTGCTCACTAAATGTGCCTAATTTAAAAAGACAAGCAGTAGCCTGGGATGAAAAAGAATTTGAGGGCACTTCCCACTCAAGTTGATATGTAGGATGGGCTCATCCAATCTGCTACGGATATAAATGGAACAAGTAGGTTTCTTCTTCCTTTGTCCACTAACATCCTTTCCTAAGAAGAGCCTTGAAATATTGTCTTTGTGATTACAATTTGCAGGTCTGGAATTGGCTTCCTATTGAAATATTTTCAAACATTAGCATCATCCCAGCCATAAGTAATGGTGATAACATTTACAGTGATCGCAGCTTTGATATATATATAGGTATATGTTCACATTTTCTCTTTCACTGGAGATCTAACTTCAGTGAAAATTAGGTTTTTTTTTTCTTTTTCTTTTTAGTTACAGCCTTGAACACTTGCTGTGACTGTCCCTTCATGTTGAATTTGTCATAAAGAATGTAAGTTGTAAGGCTGAGGAGCAATCTGTCATAAGCCATTGTATCAATAGTCTCTGAAGGGGTTTGTTTTAGTCCTGGGTGGGAGGTAAACTCTCTAGATTTCTACTCTCGGTTGCATAGACAATTTGGGCTCAATAGTATTGTTTCAAAGGGATTTGTCTGGGCTGTAAGACATTCACTTAAGCACTGTGCTTCTGTATAGTATGGTTATACAGTACTTCAAGCATATAAATGCCTTTCAGGTTTTCTGTACTGAATGATAACTCACCTTGTCTTTATCGGTGAGGTAGGTAATAAATAGAAATCTGGACTGTAACTGAGACATTCTGACTTAGTTAGATCTTCTGGTGTCCTGAAAAAGACAAGTAGACTCAATTACCATGCCAGCAACTACATAAAGATTGTCAAATTAAATCCAAAAACCTATGTTTAAATAACGGTAAGACAAAACCTGAGAAAAGGCAAGAATATCAAGCTCTTCTGACATTTTGACCTGAAGTTACAACACTGTGGAAACAAAGAAAAATAGCCTTTAAAACGTACATTATTATCTGGAAAGACTGAGGGCCAGGGCTTGGTCAAATCCATCTTAGCCTAGAGATGTGGACAAGTGGTGCTACAGCCACTAATCCATGCTGTGTTCCTGCTTTTTATTGAAAGAATCCTACGGTTTATTTGATAAGCATGTAAATATATGAATAAAAAGGAAAAACTAGTAATATGCTACACTTTCTCAAAAGTCTTTCAACCAGCACCTTAATTAAGCCGCCAAAAGCCTTGTGAGTTGGATAAGTGTTATACTGAATTAGCATCACCCACCACTGATATGGAGCTATCCCAAGGTTCAAGCACAACAGCTGTCTAATGGTGTATAGTGACACTACGCACCAGGGTAGAAACCAAAGCAGCATACCACATCCGATTGAAACTGCAGGGAGACCTGAGAGAGGATTTAATTATTTCTGTTGGAACTTCTTCAGAACATTGGCTTGGCACCCCAGACTCACAGAGCATGCCGTGGAAACTTTAATGAGCTGCAGTTGTAGAGGGTAGGCTTTCTTTTGGATACCATTGAAAGACAACAACGCAGCACACCTCCGCATCAAGCTAGAAAATGAATTCTGTGCTGACTCAGAGGACATGGCAGAAACTGGAATTGTCAACACCGTTCCTTGCAATAACTAGGTCTTCCTTGGAGGTGTCTCATCTAATACTGACCTAACTTGACACATCTTAGTTTGTGAGACAAGGGATGAGCCTCAAATGTAATATTCCTGTGTGAAGTGGTGTTCTATGTTCATCTGCTTTTATGTGCAAAGCAATGACATATTTAATCAGGGCTTCCCTACCCACCCCCCCAAGATGCTTATTATTTATAGGGAACTGTTTAAATTTTCCAGATAAATATGTATTCAGAGTCTTTCCAAGCTATATAATGTGCTCTACAGAGCAACTCCGTTTAGAATTGTTTTTTAAAAACACAAGTTATAATTTGATAGACTGGAACAGCTCTATTGGTTTCACAGATAGCTGGGCATTTATTTTCCACTATAAAGATCGTAATATTTATCCAATGGACCAGAACAGTTCCTTCTTAGCCTTTACTCCCTCTATTATGCCACAATTATTTAAATACAGATTCTGCTTTCATTATTTATTTTGTACCTAAGCGGATGGGGATCACTTGGGTGAGTGAGTAAAAGGGACAGGGGTTGTCTCATACATTCCATCATCTTCTGAAACACTGTTTAAGGATCTAAAGATAATTGGAAGGGATTGAGAACTGATAGCTTCCATGACTATTTTTATTTATAATATATTGTTCAGTTCTCCATCTCTTTCAGTGGGAGAGTGGGTTATTCAACCATGTGTTCTGTGCGCTGCAGGTGGGAGATATTTTAAATGCTTATATGCTGACAAGGTGAGTGGTTAGGACATGATTTTGTTATATACCTATATATGTGTGTGTATATATATGAAAGCACAAGAATAATCTCCATTATTATTACTTTCCTGCTTTATTTTAGTATGACCTCAGAAGGCAGGAGCATAAATCCATACTGTGTGCACTATCCTGTTATTTATCTGTGGAGAGCCCACAGAGTGCTTGATACCATATGGACTGCAGCAGAGGATATACATGTTCAGAAGTGCTTCTTCATGGTATAACTAGAAGTGCTTCCTAGTGGTATAGGGGAGATGTTACTGCTGCAGCGGTTTTCTCATGTGCAAGCAGTGCTACCTTAGACTTTCAAGAACCTGGGGATTGATTTACTCACTGAGGAAAATTAGCAGCTATCGTTGCCACCAGTGGGCATTGCCTTGGGGTCCCCTGATGCTAAACAATGGCTATTTACATACATTTTATGTGCCCTTTTATATCATGTAATTCATAATCTCTGTTCCCAAATTTAAAAGAAACATTTTATCTGCATCACATTCCCTTATTTTTGAACAGTACTTATTCTTCTTTTAATTTCTTTAAAAATTTTTTTTTTTTTTATAATGAATTAATACAGAGAGTCAGACGTATCCATTATGGAACTAAGAGCAATACGTATCTAATCCATTTTAACTTGCGGTGAAAGTTACAATCCATCAGCTTATTCCCTTCCCTAGCTGATTTTTCTAGACTTTCTGTCTCCCTGAGCCAGTATGTCCTCACAGCTGCCAATATGCAGCCATAGAAGCAGAGGTAAAGACCATATTTATTGTCCATGGTTTCCTTCACTGAAGAGATTAACCAAAGATGTTGTATGGTTTGATTACATTTTTCTTCTACACACGATGATGGCTGAATTACAGGATGGCTAAACTGTTGAATTTCTTTTTTTTCACATTGTGGGTTTCATCTGGCTGTGTGACTCCTTGCTTTCACAGCCCATTTCTTCAAAGAAAATTCCCTGTCAGCAAGGTCTCAGTCTTCTGTCATGTTCTGCTCATGCCTCCCCATATTTAGCTGGTTCAGTTCCACCTCCACTACACTACAGGCCTCCAAAAACACAAAATATTTTCTTTCTTCCAGAAAGCTCATTTGGATTTATATCCCAGATGAGCAAATCAAAAAGTATACGAACAATGAAATGTAGTTTGGGTTTTGAAATTATACTGAGTTACAAGAACTGAAATTTCCTGAAGCTCAGGGACTGTCTAGTGTGGGGTTTGAGCCAAAGGTGTTCTCTGAACAAAGCTACTTAAGCAAAAATTTTTCCTGATTGAAAAAGGAATGGATGAATATCAAATGAATGAGTTACAGAGATGTGCAGATAGTTACAGGAGGGGTTGCATGGTCAGTGCATGATCAATCTAGCCACAGGCTACTGGTAAAAGGCAATACTGGCCTCAGTTACATATTCTTGCAATCTAATTCACATTTACACCAGGTATTGGGCCAGATTAAGCTGGCTGAGAGCTACTGTCTTTTCTATCCCTCAATAAGGTTGGTTTTCAGATTGTTCAATGAGCTGACCCTGCTGAGTGTGCACTCACACAACCACCAGCACTGATACAATGGGGACTTCAGGGACATGCAGCCCATGCTGAAGATGAAGATGAGATTGGCAGCAGCCTGGGCACCAGCAAAAAGCCTTCGTCTGCGCTCAGTTTTGGCTAGGACAGCAGTACAGTCATGTAAGATAGGCCTATCCATTAATGTCTGTCTAAACAGGGTCACTGCAGGGTCTTTTGGAAGGATCTAATTAGAGGTCTGTTTTTTCTTTAAAAGTCCTTGCCTGCTATTTCCCTTACTTTTCCAAACACCCTGAAGTAGACAATGCATCACAATGAGGTCAAAGCAGAGGAAAGGGGAAAAAAAATGAATCCCAGCAGCCCCAGAACAATGACAGTTTTCATTTATTATCTGGAAGTCATGTGAGTTTTAAAGTCACCAATCATCATCAAGAGAAGAATGGAGCTAGATGCTTGACAAGGAAGACGCTGTCTGTGGAAGCATAATATTCAATTTATTGCCAAGGCTACTGACTTCTGAAGCAATAGGAGAATAAGTGAAATAATTGATTTCTTACCTCAAAGGTAATATGGCATCAGAATTACGCCAGCTATGTTCAGTTGTCTTTTTTTTAAACAACTTTCCTGATTCTGTTTTAGTCCTTGCAAAAGTAGAAGTTCTTAAGTCTGTCTTGGAGCCCTACCATGAAAAAGTAATCTATTTCTTAGCGTACCGAGGGCGCAAATAAAAACCTAAAATACGCACCTACCAAAAGCCAGGTTATGTTGTCTGCCTGAGATTGCCAACAGCCTGCAACAAAATCTAAATTGCCCTTTGGAATTAATTATATTCTGTCCCAAAACCAGCAAGTTCTTGCTGAAGTTTTGCGTGCAGGTCCTTGCAGAACAAACTGAGGGCATCAGATTTCCTTAACATGACCCTGCCCCTTTCCTATGCCTATATATTGTCTATTTAGGGAAACATTCCACGGTCCTTGCTCATGCTGAGCAGTCCCGTAGATATAAATCATTCTGCTATGGAAGCAGGCACAATTCAGCATGACTAACGGACCCTTCTGTGCTGATGAACATTAGTGGATGTGGCATCATACATACTCGTAGAGCTGAAATCAGTGGGACTGCTCATGGAATAAAGTGCTGCTCACTGAGAGTAAATGCAGCAACACATCACCTATGGATAAGTGAACTATTTGGGATAGGAATCTGCCAAATAATAGAAGAGCACTTTACTGAGTTAGATGGTTTAATTAAGTCTTAACTTCTACGTTCACATCAATAATCACACTTCACAGCTGGAAGGAGCTGTAAGGATAGTAAGCCAACAAAATACATAGGTGCAGTAGTATAATCTTACAATGCAGGACTGTCTCTCTTGAAGTAATTGCCAAACACAGTCAATAAGGGGTAGTTTTTAATGCTCAGCAAGTGGTTAAATTCAGCAAACTTAAATATTTTCCAAAACAATTTATATTTATTAATGGGTACTACAAAATCCATTTACCCATAATCAAGGGAAACTTGAAGGTGCTGGCTTTCTTAAGTGCCAAGAGTCAACAATATTAAAGTAAATAGTGGAGGACATTCCAAGATAGTATTAACACAATTGATTTATTGATGATTGCACAATGGGAGGTTATCTTTTGTTAACTGACTCTGTAAATAAACTCATAGACATCTCAAGCAAAGGGAAAAAAATCTATTGCTACTAGGAAGGGTGAGTTAGCTATGCCACTCCATAAGGTGTCTGCTCTGCTGCAAAACTCCTTGTGGCTGGATAATGGCTGAGAGGCATTTCTAGCAACAAATTCCAGCAGGTGCTCATGCATAAATGGTAAGTGACACTCAAAATGTTTTTAGTTTGGACTATCCTGTATGTGAAATAATTCACGTTGGATTTCATAGAAAAAGACAAGCATGGAAAAAGGAGGGTCCATCCTGGAGCTCAGATCACCACATTTACAAATCAGGTGGTGTCCATACAGCAGCCACATCTGATCTTACTTGTATTATTTGATCTTTCCAGGTGGTGTTTGGGAAGTCTAATCCAGGACCCACCTCCACCACCTCAAGCCAAATAGTTGCTGGTTCATCTAAGCTTTGCTGTTAAGTACCTTCCCATGAAATGTTTTACAGACACTTAGACTGTCTTGTTCCCTAATTTCTAGCTTTCTTGCCTGAACAACCCAGAGGAGACAATTTGGTACCCTACCTTTTCCCACTTTGGTTTCCATTTTCCTCCCAGCATTATTTCTTTCTCTCTTTTTGATCCCTCTCTGTTCTTGTTCCCTCTGGTGAAGTCATTCTCATCCCATTCCAATCCTGTTTTGACATTCGGAAAGTGCTGTAATTGATCTGAATGTCCTACTTCACTTGGCATAAAATCCAAGAGGGAAAGTTCTTTGCCTCCTAATTTAACAGCCCTGAACTGTGAGCAAACATAATTTCTACTTTTGGCTGACAACAGCAGATAGACGGATGGAACAGGAGCACTGTGGCTACAGAGGTACTGTGCAGGGACAACCCAGTAGAGCATTTTTATTCCTGATCTGTAAAATGCCATGAGCTTTCAAAGAAATTGGCTTCCAGTCAGTGACCCTTATGAATCACCTGTACTGAGTCATGCTCCTTTCCCTGTCATATCAACACCCTCAATATACAAAACCCAAACAACCTCTGTCACTTCTCCAGGAGAGCACCCAAGCTGTGAGAACAAAGGCTCTGTTGTTCCTAATCACAAAAACAATTAAAACATCAGACTAATAGAATCTTTAAATGCTTTGGCGGATGCAGGTGGAATGCTCTCTGTTTGCATTACAATAAAGCCTATCAGTACCCTTAGCATTAAAGGACACAAAGGAACATAAAGTATCAGGGTTGCAAACAAGACCAAGCATGAAGTCTTGCACTAAAAGAGAAAGAGATTAAAAAAACCCCATGGGTCATTTCTTGTAGTTCTAGCTTCTGAAACTTCTGCTAGACGTCACCGAAGCCCGGTTTAGCTCTGAGAGGACAGGGAATTCCCTTCCCTCAGGAGATATAGTTTCCTTTTTTATCTCCTTCCCCTTGCTCCTCAACACAAAATGGCATTTGGCGGTTCACTTCATGACTGCAATGCCCTTGGTTGATACAATTTCACCGCAATTCCTATCTTTTAGCTTGGCACTGGAGCCCGGTGTGCATCTCATGTTAGCTGGGTATTTTAAAGTGCCTGGAAACAGTACAACAGGCCACTCTCCCAATATTCTGAATAATGATCCTTGGAATTGCCCTGAATCAGGCAGAAGCGAAGACCTTGTCTGGAGACTTGTGTTTCTCTGCTGGGATTGAAGGTCATGCAAAGACTGAAGGCCATACCCACAAAGATATTGAGGCACTTCAGGAGGAGTGAGGTGCCTGAGTACCTTTCATGGGACTGGCCCCAACTGCATTCAGCACACCTGCGTGACAGCAAGGAGTCAGAGCAAAACTGACCTCCAAAACTGGTGGGAAATGCCCATGGATTCCCTTTAAAACAGCTGCTGATATTTTTTGTGGGAATTGATAATAAGTTTTTTTGGGAAAAAGCCCTGACTAAAGGGAAATGTTTTTGGGTTTATACTCTCTCCCTTTGGGATAGGATGGTGAACTTCTGTTTTTTCTTTTCAATTCTCTGATCTGTTGTGACCCCTCCTGTGCACTTCGTGACACCGAAGTTCTTTTCCATTCTTCATTCCGTCGCTTTGGGATCTATAAAAAGAGTGACAGTGCTGAGGGATTTCTGAACAGATTGTTTCATTCCTGTCACTGTCCCAGGAGAATTAGAGTTGTGGAAGCTAAGAGTTAGGCTCATACTTCCTTCTATCCAAATGTCTGATTCAAAGAAAAAGGCCTTTGTTTAGGAGGCCTTAATATTCCTAAGGCAGTACTCGAGATGATGTGTTTTCATATTGCCTCTCTCCCTCATATTTGGTACACTCTTCCTTGTATGAATTCAGTAATCCAAGCCACCAGTGACTCCCATTTACGTCTTTGCCACCTTTTCTAAGAATGTGTTCATTTCATTGATCCCATGTTTCAACACAGCAGTTGTCCCTGCCATTATCCTTGACCTAATCATAGCATTTAGGGATCTGCGTGTCTCATGGTCACAGACGAGCACATGGACAGAAACTGCCTTACAGACCTACCCATATAGCTCGCTTTAGATCCATGAGAATGGCGTGTGAAATTCCTATTAGGTCCAGTTTCTTCTGAGCTGCGAGGGCCAAGATAGTTGTACTTCATAATCTGCTGGAATGCTTCTTTGCTTGCTTGACATAGCCGGTCCCGCAGAGGGAAGAGGGGGGAGAAGGATGTACTCCAGCCCTAAGATCAGATGTCGGGCACAGGTGCTGGCAGCAGAGCACTGCTACAGCCCCCGGTATGAAATCGCAAGCTGGCCTCGTTCTATGGACCTTCTGAAAACAGCCCAAGATTGTGTATCATGAGTTATGATGGCAATATAAAACTGAAAGCTTGGCTGCATCTGTTGGTTAAAAATTGCTGTGAGAGCTTGGGAGGCTGCTAGCTCAGTGTATTAGCTAAGTCTCAAATAGGGTGGCTGCACTTTACCTTCTTCATTAAACTCCCTCTTAGTTTTTTGTTGCTCAGATTAATTTTGACTTCCCTTTTCTCTCACAAGCTGATGTGGATTAGCATTGTTAATGGAGACACCTATTCATAGTGTAAACTTTGAGTCTGGATTTGTATCTTGCTCTTTTCCCCAAATGTTGTAAGATCCTTTGACATGGAGCATCCACTTTCTGTCCCAGGGGCCACATGCCTGGGGAAGAAAAGAGATTTCCTCTCACAGTGGGCGAAGTTTTAGTTGACTGAAGACATACGTTGAAGAAAAGTTGGCAATTTTTTCTCAAATGGGCCAAGAGCATAAAACAATGTATAATGTAAAATAAGCATATAAGCATAAAATAATAATAATGTAAATACTGGTACTGTACATCCAATTTTGCACTTTATGAGTGAAGAAGCAGCATTGTAGACAGATGCAGAGCATGTAAAATCTTTTACACCTTCATTTTCACAGGTGTACATGTTTATTCTCAGGGTTTGGCTGCTCATATGTGTTCTGCTGTGCCTTATTTTCTCATCTTGTATCACAAGTGAAATATCTGGTCCAGTTCCCGTGCAAATGAATGTTAGACATCTCCTTCCAAAGGGCAATGTCAAACCTAAATGAGGAAGAGGTAGAATGGTGCTGGGTTGAGACACTCCTAAAAGCCTCTTAAGTGATCCAGGAAGGAAGATCCATAAGTGTCCCTCTTCCGTCTAAGACACTAATGAGTCACTCCTTAATCACAAACTGTCTATGCAGAGCACTACCGTCCTGACACAAGAGCAAGCTTCACCTCTGCAGACCTTTAAAATAAGTCCTCCAGGCTTGCTTTCTTTTACAGGAGATAGTTGACCCCAGTGACCTTGCTCCTCTCCAACTCATGAGCTCATCCTATAGATGTGAGGGGATATAGTATTCCTTTCACTTCCTGTCTTAAACCCTGGACTTAGCCTTAGCACAGGCTGCCCAGAAGATTGCTGTATGTCCTGTCCCTCTTCCAGCACTGACAACACTCCTGTAATGGGTGAAACAATCCTTTTATGTAGGTTGCACATCATTATTTTTTGGGCTGTAGGAAGCACTTTGGGCCATTTTGAGGTAAAGGGTACTATATAAATGGAAATCCTTATTATTAAATCAATAAATAATAACAGAGTTAGATCCTTGCTGTTAGACATGCTGATTTTCACCTTGGTTGCCACATGCACAGCATGGCATTATTTTTCTATTTCCTTTATGCTCTTGATAGCTGAACATGCTATCAAAAATGATTCTCATAGAAATTTTTCTGTCAACCAAATGTTTTCAGCACAGGAGGGGCCTTGCAGAGTTGAAAAGGGAAACTTGCCTTCCCAATAACTCGTAGCTGTTGTGGCTACTATGTAAATCTCTCTTTATCCAATCAATCAGACATGAAATAAAATACACTGACCTGGTGCTTGGCTAGCATGTAAATTCCAAGTCACATGAAGTCTAGGGAGTTATAGGGCAGAAGAAGGAGTTTTCATTCCCCATTTGTAAGATGATATCTGCTGGGCTCATTAAGTGAAAATATTTTGAGGCCTGTGTCTTACAAGGTAAACTTGCTCTATTGTGCAGAAGAACATTCACTGAAATAGCTAACATGGATCATCTGATGACATTAGCTTTGTAAGTAATTTCCATGATGTCAAGGGTACACTGGAGATTAAAGGGGGATTAAGGCCTACTTGCACAGTCAAAGCATTACAGTAAATTGACTTGACTTGGCAGGCTGCACCTAAAGTTGGCAAGTTTTCACTAACTAATCATATAAAATCCAGGTTTGTGATGTTAGTTAGACTACACTTTTGCAAAGGCCAGGAAATGTTAAGCTTTCAAGGTGGGAGGTTTTAGGAGCTGAAAGAGGAAAAGGGAGGGGAGACTGTCAAGGAGACTTCTGCAATGTCAAGGTACCGAAAGGTGCTAAGTAAAATAACGACCCGGTTTTACTGGAGAAGGCTCTGACTTTCAAGAGCAAGCTGGTTGGATTTCTACGCAAAGGGCTTTTCCTCTAGAAAAGTTTATTTTTTGCCCTCCCTCTCGCTGTCACAAAATGCAGTCCCCTCTTAAAGGATCAGACTCTGCACAGGAACTTCACTGAATAAAGATGAGTTTATATTTTAAAAAGGAAACAGCTGGATTGCAAAAGCAAGGGAGGTAGGCAGCTCTTGTTTCATTAGCTAAGGGAAACTCAGGGCCCCAGAGGAGAACAACTGGGAGAGCAGCCATGACAAAGAAAAAAAAAAGGAAACAGAAGATCATAAAGAACTAATAATGAAAAATGGAAAGTGAGAATGAGCCAAGAAAAACAGGCAATAAATAGAGTAAAAAAAAAAGAATTTGTGGGGGGAACAGAAATGTAAAGTGGTCGAGCAGGAAAAGAGCAAGGAAGAGAACATGGATTTTCTGGAAATGATAAAAAAATAATTCTGAAAATTCTCAAGACCCTGATGAAAACCTGGAAGCATCTCATGGCTGATCTCTCGATCTCCAAACTGGTGGCCACTTCAATAGGAAAACAAAGGAGGAGCACCACGTATAATTGCCCAGTAATTTGTTTGCTGCTTCTGCTGGAAAAACCAGAGTGAGTTTGGCTGGGTGAGAGAGTCAAGGCTCCATCCGTGCTGATGAATTAGAGTCTTCTAAGAGCAGCTTATAAAAAATGTATCTCATGATTGTTTAGAAGGATCCAGTCAACTGTTTATCTGTGCAGTAATCATTGGATGATGAGTTGGAGGTAACCTGGGTGTGGGACTGTGCATAGCAGGAGTCTCTGAATGGTTTCAGATGAAGAAAGAGTAGAGACTGAAGAGAGAGAGGGCTAGGAAGAAAAGCAGATACTAGTCTGTCCTTTGTCTGAAATCTGTTCGTCGTGATAAGATATATAAACATGGCCAAGACTTCGTAGGCCAAGAGAGAACAGATTTTTTTTCAGCTGCCCTTCAATTAGATCCATAATAATCCTGCAGCTTTATATGGTTTACAGATGACACTTTGCCCAGCAGAAATGGTGCTATTCTTTGAATTGTGCTGTGCTCATTAGGTTTTAATAGGAGCAGTTGTTTAAAGGGTGGGTGGGGGCAGGAGAGGGAATGCACTTGGTGATGCATAGTGGAATGTACATTAATCTTGTTAATGACAACACAGTTAATGGCTGGCAAAACATTACTTTTGAATTAACCTTTCTCTTGTGCAGGCTATACTTGAGAAACAGAGCCAGGACACCGAAGATACAAGGAAAGTGCATGAAGACAGGGATACAGGATTTCCTATGATTTTATGTTGTTCTTAATTAGGAAGCATATTGGCAGCAAATGCTAACATGTGTTGGGATGTTTAGCTGTAGCCAAATAAATGTTTTCTATTACAACTCTGAATTCTTTGCCTAGCCAGAGCCCATGCTGTTCTGTTCATGTCTTACAAAATCCCTTTATAAGTCATTTTGGGGGCCAATTTTCTGTTGGCTTATACAGCAGAGTTACTTTGAACATATGCACTCAGACTCCAGAAGGGTCGTTGTCCTCACTTTTTTTTAAAAAAATTCTAATTTTTTTTTTTTGAGTGATAAATGGGGAAACCCTTCTTATGAAATGCTTCTGTAACCCAACTAAACAATAGCCTATACTGAGCATGCTTACTTAAAGCAAAAATGTAGAGAACGGATATAACTGGTTTTCTCTGGTCACATGTTCACACATAAGCTGAATGAATAATCCATAGTGAATCATTTATCTGACATTTAATCTCTTTTCCCTGTTTATGAATGGTCTGCAAATACTCTGCTGGTTTCTTTTTTTTTTTTTGGTTCTTTTTGTCATTTCAAATTATTAGATAAATAATTTCTGGTCTGGCTTGTAGGTTATTTGAGAACAGCTTGCTATGAGTATTCACAATTTATAACTCCTGTTACTTCAGTGTTGTGAACACATAACTAGAGTCTATCTTGAACAGTGAAAATCTTTTTTTGTGCAAATGGAAATTTAGGGTTTTCCCTCTGCAAATATCCTGCTCCATTTAATTTAATTATTATGTGAATTTTTTCTTGATGATCTAGTTAGCTCTTGGTAGGAAATCCAATGGTGTCCCCCACCTCTATGTTTAAGGTTTGTGTGGTCAACTTGTTTAAGTAGAGGTTGAAGCTTTCTGAAACTGGTTATCAGACAGTAGGGTCCCCATGTATCATCATGAGGTATAGCTCATGCCTACACAAAGCAAGTAGAACAGTTGTCACCAAGGACATGTTTAAGCAAGAAGGGACTTCAGCACAATGATCTGAGTTGCAGCACTAGCTTTCTGCAGGCCCAGTGCTTGCTCTGGTGGAGTTTGACATTGTGTTATTATGCGCTTAGGTAAGCAGGGGCCCAATTCCCTCCTGCAATGGGTGGATGATCATCAGTCCATAGGTACAAAACCACTGTTGATTTCACTTGAAAAAACAGAGGGTTTGAGTGGAACATGCTGAGTTTGGTTTACATCCATTTCATAATATCTTTGCATGTTTCTGTTCCAAACTGCTGTTACAAAGGCAGGGAAGAAAAGACATATGTCTTCTTGTGAAAAGCCCCAGATTGTCACTATTGAGGCACTCATCCTAATAAAGCCTTCAGCACTAAGGTGAAAGAGGAAGATGGAAGAGAATACCCTTGTGATAAAGACTCTGTCTGGATTCAGGACATCCTTCATCCTTTCTGAAATAACAGAAACACTCCAGAAAACTGGAGTAACTCAATGTATAAAATAGAGCTGCAGAGACAGTGAGTGGGAATAACTACTAGAGGACATAGATAACTGAAGTGGTTAAAGGCAATTCTGGCTAGTAGGGAAAACACAGCAACTAGCTACTAGGATTGTCCATGAGTCTAGACAAGCCTCTTCTCCCTACCTCAATGTCTGTTAGCGGAAGAGTTGCTGGTGGTAAATAGTGCAATGTTTTGAGCTGTTAGACAGTAAAACCTGTTTTCACAGATTTCTGTGAGTAATTTTTAAGGTTATGTGAACAAATTCGTACTCTGGGCTGATGAAGATTTTTTTTCTTCAGACCATTGTGTAAATAATTCAAGCTAACTAGTCTCAAAGTATATCATAGTTATTATCAATGTATGCTTATGTTTATTAGTATACTGTTCAGCTTCTGTCATATTTTGATTCTAAGGTTTTTTTGGGTTTTATGATCAGAAAGTCCTTTGCTTCCCTTAGGTGTTCATGAAAAAAAAAAGGAAAAAAAAAGGATTTATCTGCCATGACTGTTTTGCATGGACTGCCTTGCTGCCGGAGGGGAAAGAAGGTGCTCAGGGACTGCCCATTAACTGACATGTATAAAAGACAATGAACAATGGAGCTAAAAATAACACATAACCATATAAGTATAGCAATTGTTCTGTGTTGCTGCAAATATCAATTTATGGTGAAAAGAAAGAAGACAAGTTGCAGTATTTAATTACTTGTGAGTGCGATTAGCTGCTTGAAACCTTAAGGAGCATATCATATCAAAATCCCATACCATAAAAAGAAACTTCCTTTTAATTTTCTTTTCAAATTGGACTCCATTAATCACTGTGAAAGTTTCAAAACCATTTGGCTGAAGAAGTCGGATAACAGGAGGCTTTCAGGAGGTCACGCTCCCTGATTGGCATTCTTGACTCTCTGTTGTCTCAGTTTCTCATCTTCTGGCTTCATTCTAGCTGTAGTAACCTAGCTGTCTCTGGGCTAGATTGCTCTGTTACTGCCATGAAATCCTCCATGGGCTCATGTTGCATTGGACTGGACTGTTCAACAGAGCACGCAGGAAGGAGAAGTGACAGCAGGGGCTCAGCCGTGCCTTAGAGTTCAGCTTCAAAGAAAGGTAGGGTGGTTGTGAACCAGCCGAGATTATAAGTAGACCTTTGGAGTCCAGGCTGACATTTAAAGGCTTGAGGCCTGATGTAGAGCAAAGAAATGTCAATCTTTGAAAGAGTGGACTGGGCTGGTTTGTAGGAAGGAATGTCAAAGGAGAGTTTATAGGCATCTCTTAAAGTTGAAGTAAATGTATTTCATTCCTCTGATATGATCAGGTTTCTTCTTGATTTACCTGTGAATGAACGTCACAAGAGCTAGAGTTGGTTAACAGATGCTTGCAATGACATGGGCGAAGCACAGAGACTGGAAGACCTATTAACTTTTGACTGAGGGCAACCACATGTAAGCCTGCCTTATATTGGAGCTAAATCATCCCATCTGATGTGTTGGGAGCTGGATCTCCACACTCGTTCTTGTGGCTCAGAGACACATTTGAACCATTGAGTGGTTATTCACACCTATCCCATTTTAGGATCACCTATTATTCTTATTAACAACAGTGAGCACTACCAAGAAGGAAAAAAATAATACCATTCTTTCCACAAAAAGGTAAAAACATAATAGTGAATTAAAGTTCTAAATGATAGGACTGTTAACATAATGCCTTTTGTCTAGAATGAACTATAAACCACACATATATACAATGGAGAAAACCTTGTAAATGTGTAATGGACAAAAAAATATATATATAATAAAACTGTTGAAAGAATGCATTTTCTCAGCACCAAGGCTATCCATAAAATTTTTACAGTTTTCCACTATATAACATTATCCTTCATAAAAAAATGGTTTTTTAAAGCAAAAAGGTTGGCAAAAGAAACAATTGGTAGGTAACGGAAGGACGGGATTACAGCACTGTGCCTTTGCTGTGAACGGTGGAATAGAAAATGAAAAACATTTGGGGCACTATATGAAGCCCAGCAGTCATGCTCCATATGGTTTGAAGAGTTGAGCAATGCTTGACAAAGATTTTACGACTTCATTTTCTTAACATTGAATATTATTCCTTCAATCTAGGCCTCCCACCCCATTCCTTGTCTTAAATTTCTCCTGTTTTTCAGACAAAGAAATCTGTTCTATTAGTATCTATCATTTATGTTAAGTTTAATCACATCTGGTTTAATACACTGTTTTGTTACCAGTATGCTCTTTCTGAAGAATGCCCTGTAATCAAAGTATTGAGGCAAAATGGAGATATTCTGGTCCCCAGATCCTCTAACAACTTCCTATGTGACTTAATGCAAGTTATTTCATCTATTTCAGTTCCCCACCTGTAGAATAGAAAAAATAGTACTTCTGTATATCAGACATTACTGTGATAAGTTTTAGGATAAATAGCTTGTCATATGTGTAAGAGGACAGGTCAATATTTCTGGATAACTGGATTTGGAGCACAGAACTGCCTGACTCCCAAACTTGTGTTCAGACAGATCAGCAGGTTAAAATTTTATCTCTTAGCAAACATCATGACTTTCAAAACCAAATATTTCTCCCCTCTGTCATAATACAGATTGATTAGTTACTCATTCTTCAGTATATAGCCTACTGCCATGTGTGCTGTCATCAGTGGAAGGAAGTCCATAACCTTCCCGGGAAATGCATGTGGATTATCCTTTTTTTGTTTGACATTTAAATCATTAGGCACAGCTGGGGATTGGGCCAAGTTGTGCTTGTGTAGTGATGTGCACACTTGTCATGAAATGAGAATTTCTGCTGCAAAATGCACACCATGAGAAGAAAGGATATTTGTGTCTCAGCTTCAAAGATAAGTTAGGAGGTTCATGGATAACTCAGCACAGGTACACAGTCTTCCATACAAGAGACAAGCAGCATGTTTACTCTTACTACAGATGACTTAAACTGAAAAATTCAGACCTAAATCCAAACTTTTTGAAAGTCTGAGTATTTAGATCTGCAGTCTTAGCTTGGATGAATCCCTAAAAAGGAATTACTGTTGTCATTTATTACATCAATTCACATACTATGCAGTACAAAATAGATCTTTCCTAAAACATCACTTTTCATTTCATATATTTTACTTCTCAGTGAAAGGCAGCATTCCTCTAACCATTCTCCTGCTGTATCTGAGTGCATGCCCTCACATGTGGATCTCACATGCAGTGGTATTTCACATGGCGTGTTCTGTATTAGGTGGATAGAATGTCACTGGTGGTATGTTTTATCCCATAGAGTCCGTACACTGGAGAGCACTCAGCTGGTTAATATTTCATATGGATTCTTTTCTCTTTTCTTTCCAACTATCTATGTAAACTTTAAGACAGCCGGTCTGGTTTTAGGAGGTGATTTCCTTGCTGTGGATTAAGGATCCATTTTGTGAGTCACTCTTCAGGCACTTCAGAAGAGTAGATTTCAGACCTGAAAGAATGTATTGTAAACAGAATAATGTGCTTTCAAAATTAGCTCACGTACCAAATTATGTATTTACTTAATACACCTTAATGGCTTTTGAAGAAGCCATTAGGCTCTATTGCGTAAATAGTATGTATACCAAAATATGTATTTAACCTAGATAGGGCAGTTTTCCATTGTTGGTTTTCCTTCCTTCTTTACAAAGTTTTATCTTCATGGCCTTTTTAAAGTCTATTATTCTTGAAGAATTTATCCTTCAGGAGATTGTTTTGGACAGTGGCAGCTGAGAGGGCAGGGAGGTGAGGGGGTTCCTGAATTTTCATGTGTAGAAAGGAAGAAAAGCTGTCAGGGCAGCTAATAGGACTTTTCAGACCTTGGAGTGGGGAAAGGAGAAATTCAAATGTTATTGAGCAAAACAATTATCTTAAAGGGAAGAATCTTACCGGGTTCTGTGTCCTGATCCTAACTTAGGGAACAGGATTGGGTTCCTGCATCAGTTTCATGTTTTCACATTGGGCTGACTGCAAACAGACCTACCTCTCTGTCAAAGAGGTATGTAGAAGAGAAAGAACCCCTTCTCTGCTCCCACCACTGATGTGCAGGACCTGATGATGCTGGAGGCACACTGCTGTGGTGGGACCCTCAGAGGGCTCCTTGTGTCCTTAAACCCCCTTTGGGCCAAGATACAGTCTGCCACTGCCAGCCTGGTAGTTCAAAGGGGCCTTAAATTGTGCTGGCATTTCAGGCAAAGAACTTTAGCTTTCTATTTGGTTCTCCATCCATATATAAATATGGAGAACTGCGATAATGATCCTTGACAGTGGCTTTCTAAGGATCACTTGATTGGAATGGATTTCACTGTAAGAATATTAAATGTGAGAGGGCTGCTAAACCAGTTGGGACTGGTGGGAAATAAGTGGGGAAATAAGCACAAACAAGCTAAACCCGCTGTGTTTCACTATTTAACTGCTACCTCCTGTAACTGGCACAGCAAGCAAACCATATATCTGCTAATGTTGCAGGTGCACTCGCAGCGAGCTCATAATGGAAAAAATATCAGTAAATAACTGCTCAGTTACAACAAATGCCAAAAATTACAGCCCTTGTTATTTGCAGGTGATTCCACCAATCCTAGCCATGTTCATCAGTTTGGAAATAATAACAAACCCATATCAAAACTCCAGAAAAAGATGTTATCTTCCTCAGAAAATGCAATGAGAACTAGCAGCCAAGTGCTAAAAATGGAAGTGTTGTATGAAGCCTTGTAATTTTGGCATATAGTCACAAAGTGCAGGGTGAGAGAAGGAGTGGAAGGCATTCCTGGCACTGGTCAAGAAAGAAATGAGTGATGGACGCACAGGGATAACCAGTATAAGGGGAGAAGGAAAGTTTCCTAAGTTTTAATGGAACTTACTGTAGACTTACATGGTTTTGTGGGCTCTGGAAAGTTCCTGTCTATATTAATCAGTCTACTAAACAAACACCTCTGCAAACAGTCTGTGCAAACTCCTCAAGTTGGTTCACCTGGGTCAACTTGCAGGGTGGAAGGGGGCAAGAAGACTTACTGGACTTCTTAAGAAACTAGTTAATTATAAGTACAATCAACATTATGAAAATGAATTCAGCATTATGAATCTCTGACATCAATTGCTTTTCTGCAAAAATCTCTTTTTAGCAATCCTCTTGCCTATGTGACTTGAGGAAGGTATCTCTGTTTAAAGTAGGTTTTGGATATACTTGAAATTGCCCTGACAATTTCTAAAAGAAACCAAATTAATTCCAAATTTATATTAGGAAGGATAATAAAATAATAATAATCATGAAGAACCGGACTGTTGCTAGTAGGTCCGTTAATGATGCAGTTTTTCATCATTAACTTGAATACATGTATAAACAGAGAAGTATACAAGAAATGATTTTGTGCAAATGTATTCAAGCAATGTTATCAGCGGCAGACCAAAAATGCAATTGGAGCTGCATTGTTCTTTTTAATTGACTTTTTGTTGACCACAGGAAAAACTGGTTTTAAAGTAACACACAGAAACACGGTCTAAAGGAGTGAAAAACTTGTAGAGCCAGTTTGAGTTGTAAGGGTGTGCTAACTTGTGACCCAGACATGATGGTGGTTTTAAAATAAATTGAAACAAAGAAGTTCTGTTGTGCTTCTTCCCTATTGCCTCTAGGAAATCATACTCTGCCTCCTCCACTCTTGTCTCACAGACCTTCCTCCCATCTCTCTCATCTACTCTGCCATACTTTTTCCTCTTGGATCCTTGATCTTTGCACTATGTTGCTTCCCTCAGTAGTGACCATCCCATCCCTTCTGAGATACTTTGGACTGTTTTTTTCCCCCATTTCATTTATTCTTACTCTGTTCAATAAAACTGCTCAAAACTATTTTTTCCTGTTCAGTGATTGACTTCAATAAATAATTCAGTTTTGTGCTAAAATTACATTTTTTTTGGTGAAAGGATGAAAACCTGCCCTAAGAGAGGACTAATTTTATGTATTTAAAATGTTTTCTGATTTATATGATTATCATCCTGAAAGAGTTTTAGACATATTTCTGGATGATATAAGGTTACCAAGTAACATATTGAAAGGTTCTCTTAAAAAATCAAAGCAAAAATATTTCCTGAAGTTTTTTGCAAAGTTTGACCAGAAGTCCTAAAGGTATGGCTATGCCCCTTTTGTCGCTTTTCAAATTTTTTTACGTTTTTATGTTCAGTGTTGGGGGAAGGAAGAGTCAAGCTGAACTGCTCAGTGTTTTAGATTACACATCATCTATAGGATAGAATTCTGGTACTTCATAACATTTCTATCACAATAACACACTTTATTAATCTGTAGCTGCTCCCTTAAAACCAGGCAGTTTGCGTCCTTTTTTTTCCTCTCAGGTACTGGGAAATTATTCATTCCTGATGTTCCATCAGGCATGTCAAAGACAAATATTTCTATGTGCATCTGTAGTTGGGCCACCCATCCTGAATATGTAGCTCAGCTTCTCATGCCATAAGTCTCCTGTGTTAGATTTCATGCTGCATTTTCTCTGCGTTACTTACAGGTGCTATTTTTCTTGCTTATATTAAAAAGCTAAAGCTGAGTTGTGCTCCTAATCAACAGCTTTTTATTTTAGGACCTCTTGATCACTCTGAGACAAGTCCATCAGAGAAGTGTAGTTGTGTCTTCGGTAAAGGGTTGTGGCTTCAACTGTAAGAAATTTGCCTACAGAGCTTCTAGCAGATTACTGATGGATAACCTGGCATGTATTTGTGTGCTTACAGGTTTCGCAGTAAGGTTGAGAGACATGATTGGTGACCTGTTTTCACACATGTTCAAAGAAATTAGATGGCTTCCAATCATATACATGTGGATATGCACAGTTTAAGGGGAAACTGGGTACCGTTTGGAATTATTGCTCCTCAAAAGTTCGTAAAGATGTGGTGAAATGCTTAGGCTGTATAACTTCAATTGAAAGTATTTATCCAGCTCTGATTTCAACAGATGTCTAAACAACAGGGGGAAAAAACCCCCACCCTGTAAGAAAACATCAGTCTGCTTCCAGACTTCCCATGCTAAAGTTTTTACAGTGGTCAGTGGTAACATGTATGCATTTTTCTCTTGTGCTTTTATAAAAACTACTTATCTTTTTTAAAAGACTTCTCTTTCCTTCACACGGTTCGCTGCTACCCTCTCTGTATGAGCTGATTTTCTGGTTGAAGATAGTTACTTTTTTTGAGCTGAGGATACTTATGTTTTGAACCCCATGGGGAAAAAAAATACAGTGAAACATTTGGATCCATCTGGTTAGATGTGGGAATGTTATGATCATCTGGACATCAAAATGGTAACTGCTATCAAACAGTTTGGCAAATGGTAGATTTGCTCGTGCTCCAGCTCTTTCTGGATGGTCCAGAGTTTTTTGTTTGCCTAATCATATGCTTGTTCATCCTCCAGCAACGTCATTCTGTCCCCACTCTTCATCACCACCAGTGGGGATTTTCCTCCCCAGTGACAGCAACCTGTCCACTGCTCTCACTACTTGCCATGCTCTCCTCAAATAGCATCTTTCCACAGGGGATGCACAAATCCTGTTGTTTTACATCACATTGCCATTGCAGCCACAGGCATATGTCTGCACATATCCCCTAGCAAGAGAGAGAAATGTGTTTCCTCGTGCCTGTGCTTGCAGCGTGCGCGATCCGCTCTCCTCCCCCAGCCTCTCCCAAACATGCATCCTGCCTGCTGGGGCTCTGCCTGTTGCAAGACTCAAACCAAAGCTGCCTCTGGCTCGGCAATTAGTGTGGAAAGGAAATGGGATCATGCAAACAGGAGGTGAGCTGCTGGGTGTGCTCAAGAGGAGGGAGACTGAGAGGTGCAGGGTGGCAAACTTGCCTCTGTCTCCACATTGATGCTGCTTTTAAGCAGAATGCAGGTTGGTGTGAAAATACCCCCTTAGCAAAGAGATTGGGCTCTTTGTGGTCACTGGTGTTGAAAATGCTATGAATTAGGTCTATAACAAAATGTATTGCCTTAAGCTCCATTTTATAGTCAAACCTTATTTAATAGGTCACGTAGAGTGTCCCAGGGCAAGATGAAGGGAGATGCCAAAACGCGGCTGCAGTCAGTGTATCACACCCATGACTGCTGGGCAATGGCTGGAAACCTGCTCGGTACTGCTGTGTCATTTTCATTTGATGCAATACACTTCCATAGCTGGCCCATAAGCACATGCTAAAATTCCTGAGCATGTGCGTAAAGTTAAGTACTTAAATGCTTTGCTGAATAGGAATTGACTGAACATGTGCTTAAGTATCCTGCTGAATTACGGCATTAATCATTTTTACAGCTGACAAAATCACTGCCCCAGAAAAATATTCTCCAATTAGAATGAGTGGGATTATTTCTTTCATTTGTGTGAAATAAGTGTGTTCCCAGTGGTACTGAACGTGTTCTGTTTTCTGTGATATTAGAAATCATTTTCCATAAGATTTCATATTGCTCAAGAGAAAACTTCAAAGATTTTGGAGTTGATCTGGTCCCTGGATTTGGGTTTATATTAAGAAAACATTGTAAGAAAAGACATAATGGGCCAAAAATATGCACTTGCTTTTTTTCATTGACTTCACCTAAGGGCAGAACTTGGGCCAGCATGTATGCTCATTAATCCTCTCTTGTGGAAGCTACTTTTTTCCATATCTGATTTTAATTTGTTTGTAGACACTGAATGTAGTTTTTCATATGGTGTACTGCTTCTTTTTCTTTCTTATTTCCTTCACAGTCTTTTCATTATAGAGTTCAAAACCAGAAAAAAACCCAACCCCAAACCAACAAACCAACTCCCTTTGTACAAGCAGCCAGTTAAATAGATAATAATGGTAATTTTCCTGCTCTCCTAATGATGATAATATTGATATTTATTAATAACAAATAGCATGCAAGCACCTGGATGAATAGAGTATTTTGCACAGTGGGGTTTTCTATTTATATATGAAACACTGTGCGGTGAAGGCTGCTAGCAGGCAGGTGAGGGAAGCTGAGCAAAGAATTGCCTCACAGCAGAGCGTCTGGTAAAAGCAGAGGGGAAACTTAGTCCAACCCAAGAGCAGAAATAATCCCTGCAGTAAAACCGCTGCAGAATCTGTAATCTCAATATCCAGCCCAACAAAGAACATGAATCTCAGGGCTCAGCTAAGTGAGCTCTCACTGGAAGCAGTGTGGGGCTCACTCTAGATAATTTGGGAGTGGGAAGGAATGTCTGCTGGTTGTCAGAGCTAAGCCCAGGCAGCCTGGATGTTTCCAACACACTGTTTAGGCTTCGATGCAGTCCCTTTGGTGTTCAGTGTGTTTTATTTTATTAAGTCTGCAAAAGGGACTTCGAGAGGTGTTATCTTCAGGAGATAAATTTACAGTTGCTTTGCTTCCTATATTATGTTTACATTTTGAACCTGTGTGCCTGAATATTACCTGTTGGTAAAGCTGACTCTGTAATTATTGATTTTGAGGCTTATGATTGTTCGCCAGACAAGGGGAAGGGGGAGAGGGAAGGATGATCACAGAACAAGCAGCTATTCCAAGACCTTCAAAGGTGACTCACACAGAAGCATACAGCCCAAATACTCCGCCAGAGCAAAGTACTGTTCCTACAGTGACGTTCCCTGAACTTGTTTACTGAGGCCAATTTAGGATATGACCTTTGAGTTTCATTGCAGTAAATGACTTGTAGTATAGCGAGAAACATGTATAAGGTGTGTCAAGCTCACTTTCAGAGGTTCTGGGTGGAACAGGGACTTGGTTGTGGGCTGACCATCTGAACATATCTGGGTGCTAAATCAAGGCATGAGGGTTGCTAGAGAGAGCTTAGGTGCTTGCTTTTGGCATCGCCTATGGATATGACTTGGAGCATGGCCCCAAACCAGCTCTGAACATGGACAAGTTCAGGAGCGTCCCTCCCTAGATGCCACATACATCCAGCTCCACTGCTCTAATCACGGGATCACAGTTTGTTATGCTTATAGTCACTACCAGATCCAAAGGAGACAATATTACCTTTTTAAACAAAACAATAAAGCAGTAAATGAACAATAAAACCAACACTCCAGATGTCTTTCCTATGTTAGAAAACATAAAACTAAAGAACAGCCGCAAACATACACATTTTCGTATTTATTCAGTATCAGCTACAAAACATTTCTACATGGGTGTCCACACTAGAAAAATCCCAACTCTGAATCACAAATGGTCATTTGTATATATTGTTTTCTTAGGCCTGAATGTATTTCCTAAATATCACAAAAAAGGTTTTTAGTTTGTATTAGTTTTCACTTGAATTTTCAGCATCAACACCAACATGTACATTCCCCTCCTTCCTATGCGTGTTTCGCTTGACATGTTTCATGTTACAGTGGCTGTGTGAGAGACTTTGAGAGGTGTTATGTTTGATACAGGAATTTATGGCCATTTTCCTATCTACCGTATGTTTACATTTCAAATCTGTGTTGAACATTTGTTATACTCACTTGTTGTGTCTTGTCTTAAATTAGATCATAAACATTTTGAGGCAGGGACCATGTCTTCCTCTATTCTGCTTGTCTATTTAGGCCCTACTGTTATGGATGTGGAACTGACTGGGGGTTATTGTAATAATAAAAATAA
Organism: Strigops habroptila; assembly: GCF_004027225.2. Taxonomy (NCBI): domain Eukaryota; kingdom Metazoa; phylum Chordata; class Aves; order Psittaciformes; family Psittacidae; genus Strigops; species Strigops habroptila. Next base: position 5,273,109 of record NC_044285.2, read on the forward strand.
TACTGTTAGAAATTCTTTTGTCCTGATAAAGAAAAGTGCAACTGCTGTTATCAGAACATATCAGAGAGTAGGGTGCTTAAAAGAGATTGTAGAGATTGTAATCATCTTTGCAAATGCTTTGAACTTTAGTGTTAAGAAAAGGGAAGAAAGAAAAGTTATATTTTGGTTTATAGAGAGTCTTGGCAAAACCATTTGCATAGTTGCCAAAATCCAAATATTACCCATAGATGTGCATGTGCATCTAACAAAGCTTTTTGAACAATTACCCCTAATTGCCCTCTTTTAATACTCTGGTGAACAGAAAAATCTTCATTATAAGAACACACGGCTTGTAAATGAAAGGGATGAAAGCGCATGAAAGGAGGGAGGCAGATCATACGTCATCCCACACCTAGGCACAACGGGATGCATTAAGGAAGCATTTATGGAGAGGCATTCCATCAAGTCAAGGTGCCAGTGGACATATGGTCTCTTTCGCCATTAACTCAGTGAATTTCCATACCTTTCCACTGGTCTGTATTAATCTCACTTTGTGACGGTCAGCTTTGTTTGATATCATTCAGGCTTTGCTCTGAAAATGCCCAATATGCATATGCAAAATTCATGGAAGCAAATAGCTGAAAATCACCTCTTTGAGCTTCCTTTTTGCAAAAGAGAAATGAAAAAAAAGACGGGTCAAACAGAAAGATATCAATAATCAAGACAAAAATCAAGAAATATAGGTATGAATACTTAGGTTTATCAATACAGATACCTGCTTGACCCTACTTGTTGAATGGAAAAGATGTATATGTCTTTAAAATACAGTGTAGGGTATTGGTACCAGTTTGTTTGACGTGTGAAGGTGTACCCATCCATCTCAGTCATTAGTCGTGATACCGAAGATATCACTGGGGTGCTGGTAGTTGCTAGTAAAATGCATGCGTAGAGATGCTTGTAATGAATGTTATGGCAGGAGATAGTAGAGCCAGGAGGTAAAGGGTGACAAAATTAAGTCTCGCTTTTAGCTCTTCTAAAACCAGCTTCCATCTTTTATGCCATCAGTTGGCTTTTGGGACCTGTTGGAGAGGCTGAACTGGAGGAGGAGTCTTCCTACTTTTTTGGGTCCTTTTTCCACTTTTCTATGGATATCTGTTTAAATTTAGGTACAGGAGCGTGTGCTAATCCTAAACTCAAAGCAAAATTTCCCTTTCTGTGGATCTGTTGTCATCTCAGAAGATACCACACAGACACCTTCATCATCAAAGAGATGGTGAAAAATAGTTCATGCACATATGATCAGACTAGCTAGAAGTTATTATTACTATTTTTTAAGCTGAACTCTTTTTATTTTTTGCATCTCTTCACCTAAGCACTGATTGTAGCCCCAAATCTCTGCAGCTTCTGCCAGGGAAAACTTGAATGTAACGACATTGTGTTTTTCTTACAAATAATTGAAGTAATACTAAAAATTCCAAGAAGCCCTAATGCTGGAGGGGGGGGAGGAGGGACACAACACAGGACACGACAGGGTGGGTGGAGATAGAGAGAAGGAATTTGTAAAAGTGCTAGGTGGGAATAAGAAAGCTTTTAAGACAATCATTGTAATAATACCATCATAATAATGCCTTTATCTTGAGGGAAAAAAGAAAAATCATCAGCCAATCAGCTACCACTGAACCTGGGACTAAAACAATCTCCCTGAATTTTCAGTTGTCACAAAGCACTTTTTTTTTCTGAGGGGGGGAAAAAAAAAGATAACAAAGTATATGTCTTGGTTTTACCATGACATCTTGTTTTTCACATTACCTTTCTTCTGTCCTAAACACTTCACCCAGGCTCTCTGAAAAGTCTCACTCCTCAGTCAGAGTGCTTTACACATTTGGATTGAACAAAATATTGCTGCGTTTTGTAGTTTAAATTCAGGGGTCCTTTCATGAATGTTTAGAAACGCTATATAGTAAAGTTATATAGTAGAGTGGGAAAACTCCCTGAATACACCTAGTCCATTACATTTTCATGACAGAGAAAATGTTGGCATGTCATACTGCTGTATACTTCCTAGCCGTCCAGTATAGTCTGTGTATGTAGAACATACATGTGTGTTTAATAAATGTAAAATCCCTAAAATGTTTGCACAAAGAATATTGTTATTCTCTGTGCATTTTACCTGATGCTTACCAGGAAGAAAAAAACCTTGTGGACTAAAATTCGGAATGAAAAGTCAAATGAGTGTAGACCCTTTACTTAGCCTGGATCCTAATGACACATTGTCCGTTGTTTTAGAATATATGCATTCAGAAGATCAAGCTATTAGAGGAAAATTCTCCATCCTGAAAAACAGGCTTATCGCTGAATCAGGAAGTGCCAGTAATGTCTCCTCTGGGATGCTTGTTTTTAAATTGCCTTTTGGGAGGCTTTTATGACTGCATCCACATCAGTGTTGTGATTCAGAGCAGTGATGCAGCTTTGAAGCAAATCCCCCAGACTGTCCCACTTACTGTGCAGTGGTTCAGTTTGCAGAGTGGTTTTTGCAGTACATAAGCTGTTTGGAGAAAACTAAACTGGAAGCTTTGATCCAGGCATGTGCCAAATGTTCTCCAACTCCTATTACAGGAATAAGAGGCCAAACCAATGACTAGACCTCCAGAAAGCTTGGAATCACACTCTGAGATATTTCAGTTCAGGGATTCAGGCTAAATCAAGTTTAAAACAATCCTGTTTCTCTACCTCCCCTGTAGGGCAGATAAAGAAGCCTTAACACCAACTAGTCCAACCTATTGGTCTGCTCCTGTGGCCACAGCTGCCTTGAGAAAGTAGATGTAGCCTATGACATTTTGAAAGTATTCCATATTTTACAAATGTTGTCTGTGTTATGTTAGTTGTTTTTCACTTCTCTGTTGCTTGGATCTGGTGCAAATACTCCTAAATGAATTTTAAATGATCTGAGCTTGTGCCACTTTTTTCGTTGTAAAATTTAAGATCAACCTAGTTTTTGCCCCCCTCCCCCCCCAAAAAAGATCATACTGTACTGTGAAGCTATTGAGCAATTTGTGAATTTTGTTTTTCATCTTCATTGAAGTTGCTCTAAATGGAGATACTTAAGAAGATGATATAATTCCTGCTCTCTAAAAGGGTGAAAGGAAATTGCAGGAACTGTAAAAAGTTTTTCACAACTCTTTTGTCCTCAGGTTTTCAAAACTCTCTAATATTGCTGTAAAGTTGAAAATAGTCAACTCCGAAGACCACTTGGGCACCAAAGCTTATGATCAAGTATAAGCAACTTGTGGTATTTCTATCTTTCGGTAGGACATGTTTGCTTTACAGATTATTTAAATTGTGATTTTTAATTCAGATATTCATCTCTTTTCTATGTTTTTCCTTATGTGCTTGGCCTCATTAACCTGTCCGGTTGACCTGCATCATTCTCGTGTTGACAAAGATAGGTGTTATGAACCTTAGAATGTCATTAACACCTCGAAAATGTGACCTTACTTGCGTGCAGTGGGGAAGGTTTGACAGCATTACACCAGTCATCTGATAAGCTCAGGTCAGAAGTCTCCCAATTGCTTGCCTTTTGTTTAGGTGTCAAAGAGGCAAAAGCTTTTCATGTTTTTAATAAGCAAATTAATGAAATACTTACAGTACATTGCGTACATTAACTCTTAGGTAGTTAGTTTTCTTCTGGGGCCATCTTTCCAAAGGTCAGAGGCCGTAAATGCAGTTTCAGTTTTACAGGAAACAAAGAGGACAGTATATTTCAGTAATCCTTTCCTGCATGTAGTTAAGATTCCCTTTTTTTTTTCCACTTTGGCTTACTTTCTAGAGGCATAGTAACACTTGCCAGCTAAGCCAGATGTAGCATTTCAACCAAAAAAAATGCACCGGATGCACGTTCCAAGTTTGCCAATGGCTATGCATGAGGCTGGAATGTCAGAGCAGGAGCGGTGGATTAGGAAGATAGTGTTCGTGTTACTCAAAGCAGAAGGAGCCCAGAAAATGTCTCTGGAATTTCACTGTTTCAGCCACTTTTTCTTCATAGATATAACACGTTTGTTTGGTAGCAGTTTCATGCTCCTCACAATCAGTCGTTATAGTGTTGCTTACATTTTCAAGATATTAACCAATTAGTCCTCATATGTATGCTCCATGGTAGTTTAGAAAGTCTGAGGGTTTTTTTTGCTCTAATACAGAGAAAATAAAGCAAAAAGACATTTGCTTACCTAAGGTGACATTAAGACCATGGCAAGCTATCTTTACAATGTCACCTGTTTTCCTTTCTTCTTCAGACAAAATTATGGTTTCTTAGTTTTTCTGAGCTAAAACTAATTTAATGTAAAATAGCTATTAATAATGCACCTTTGACTGGGAATGATCATCTACCTATTTCTTTCCTGGGGGGTCAGATGACCCCATATAACTGTGTGATGGAAGAAGTTAAGCTCCATCTTATTTGCCGCTACTGGGTGGTGGCTTTTCTAGCTTGCATTTTAAACTGATTTAAACCATTATGTGCTGTCTACTATCTAACACTTCCCATTTTTCACCATCCGCCTCAAAAGCATACTGCACAACTGGGTGAGCACCTTCAGGCTCCGTTTGCAGGTAGGGGAACCAAGGGCAAGAAGTTAACTGAAAAGCCGGGGAAATATGCCTCCTGCTGGGAGCTTTAGCAGAGGGACTTTCATTGACTTCCAGACTAGACATAGAAACCTGAACTTCTGTCTCCTAAGGCAGTTCAGAGTCTTCATGTTAGCAGAACATCAGTAGATGTTACATTTACTAGACGCCTATCTCAGGTTATATTTGTTGTCATTTTAAGTGTATGTTTTTGCTTGTCTGGAAATGCTTCTTAGATGGTCTCTGGTGCTTTAATGCTAGAGTCATGCTATAAATATAGTTCAAGATGTGTTTTACTGAAACTCATTGGATGCTGTGAATTTCTGTGAGGTAGGTTGCTGGAAGTAATCAAAGCTACTGAAACAAATTGACTTCTTAGACCTGTGGTCAGGGTAGAAAATCAGCTCTTAAGTACACTACTGACAAGAAGAAAAGAGCTAAGTCAATAGAATATTCAAGAAGGAGAAAGATACCCTTTCTTTCATGTAACTGAAAGCCTGTAAGCATCTTTAAGCGATGCTCATCATCTCACTTCATACAGGTTTCATTTTTGACATCCAAACCAGCAGCTACAGACTGTTTCTCTTGCAGACTGAAGTAACTAGTGCCTGGAACGTTAAACATACAGCAAAACCCCATAAAATGAGACAAGAAGCTGTAAAACACTGGCTAGAGTAATCTCTTCCTGCAGCGGGCCATTCAGTCTGGGCTAAACTGGAGCCTGCATTTTGGGAAGTATATACCTTTAACCCAGGTCACGACAAAGCACTTCATTCTCTAAGGTTCCATCTAAGACTCCATGTACAAATGTTCCACAATTTACTAGTGAAAAGATATCTAAGTTATATAAAAGACATAAGAAATACAGCCATGAGATGATTTTATCCTCTTTGCACTGGTTGGACTGCTTTCGTTCTAAAATGAAATAAAAAAATGCAGGGAAAACTGCCTTATTAACAAAAGCTATTAAAGTAATCTAAACATCACATTAAGCTTTGCTTGCGCAGCAGTAGACACAATAAGAAAGACATATTACAGTCATTTAGATGCAAGATAATTTACTATTTTTAAGATCTTATAGCATCCTTGCTCCAAATTCTTCTCTTTTTGCTGCTTCTGAATATTTTGTCTCCTCCCCAGTTCTGATTGCTGAAAAGCATAACCACTTTTTAGCTAGAAAACCTGACTCAGAGTACATGCCAGTTCTTTGCTATCAAACTGGGTGGTCATGTCAGTAAGGATCTTACAAGGGTTTATCCTAAGCCTGGTTTGTTCAATATTCACTAACCTCTAGAACTGTGCAATAGAGCATGCCCTTATCAAGTTTGCAGATGGCACCAAGCTGCCAGGGTGCGAGCACTTTTGGAACAGGATTAGAATTCAAAATGATTCTATTAAATAGGAGAAGTGACCTGCAATTCAATAAAGACAACTTGAAAGTACTACGATAAAAAGGGGGAAAAAAATTGAAGCTACTACTAGTGTTCTGCAGAAGTGAAGTGAGGGGTTAGAGCTGGACCACAGACTGAACGTAAGTCAACAGTATGATGCTACTGCATCCCAAGATGCAATGGGAGCGTGGCATGTATTCCCACTACTCTGGTAAGAGTTTGGCTGCAGTTTTGAGTCCAGTGTTAGGCACCTCACTTCAAGAAACAGACAAATCAGAGAGAGTCCAGAAGGCAGAAACCAAAGGGATGAGAGGTTTAGAAAAAGTGACCTATGAGTAAAGGTTGAAAGAACTGGGTTTGTTTAGTCTAGAAAAGAGAAGACTGAGGAGGTACATGATAACAGACTTCAAATATTTAAACGGTTGTTATAAAGAGGAAGGGGATCAATTATTCATGTCCACTAAGAATTGGACAAGAAATTAGGGATGGCTTTAATTTGCAAGAGGAGGATTCCAGTTAGAAAGCTTTCTGGCTGTGTTGGAGCACATTAGCAGTTTCCACAGCCTCTTTGGGTATTCAAGGTTTATAAGAATGGGTTGAACAAACTTTGTAAGGGATGGTTTAGATCTGCTTCTGCCTCAAAGCAGTGCTTAGAACAAACAACTCCTTAAAGCCCATCCTGGCCTTATTCCTATAGTGGGTAATATAGATTTGTATTGTACACTTCCTTATTTGATTATACAAGTGCGAAATTATAATCTGAAAGTATATTCATTCCTTTCTTATGTCTCTAGGTATGTGATGTAGTGATAGCGAGGAAATATTTGGACTCTGCTATTTGCTAAAAGAGAACTGCTCAGGAGTTTTAAAAACCATTTCTTTAAATACGATATTGGAAAACCAGAACTCATGCCTGACCTCATCCGACAGCTGCTATGGCCCTTATAAAGGGATTAACAACCTGAACATAAAACAAAGGTTATTGCCAGTCATTATGGTGTGATATTGCTCAGCACAATTAGGACACATCACAAGTCTGCATGGAGCTATGCTTGAGTGGAGAAATACAGAGAAAAACTGGTGATTTACCAGTCTCTGTGAAGAAGCCCTGATGCTGTGTTGAAGGGGAAGCTACCGAAGGATTGAAATTGGAGGCCACCGATGCTGCGGTATGAAACCATGGTGCAAAACATCCACCTGATACCAAAAAGGTTTTTTCCTTCCCCCCCTCTCCCCAAAAAAACCCCAATCCAGAATGTATGCTTCCTTTTTTTCGGTACTATCTACATTATCTATCTGTCCTCATGGGATCCTTTAGGTCTGTAGAATGTGTCTGTATGATGCAGTACAGTGATCAATAAGAAAAGCTGAGTCCTAACCCTGACAGAGTTTCTGACTCTGAACATTTCAGATGATGCCTCCCAGCCCAGACGAGATCTGCTTCTGTGCTGAGTAAGGTGGAGCTTTGGTAGCTTGATTCTCCACATCAGGATTTAGCAACTTTCACTCTTCAGAGGTGCACGCAAAGAGGCAAAATGATGATTATACTGCATGCTAAGTATAAAGAAATGAAACCATTGTAATATTATTGGTTATTTTTCACAGTAATTTAGAGGCGAGCCCATGTGTTTCAATGATGAAAGAATGGGTTAACTTATAATATGCGAAGTTCTTTTCATTAGTTGATTAATTTTTCACTTAAATTCTTAAAAAGTCATTATTTCATGTTTAAGCTTTCGCTTCTACCTTCTTTTGTAGTGCTTTTCTTAATTACCTGCAGTAATTTGCATCAGCAAGAAACTAAGAATGCTTTGCATGTCTTTAGTGTCTTCCCTCCTCTTTAGCTATTGATGTAGCTGCACAGAGAGAGCTCAGCACTGCAGCATCTGGCATTTTGAATCACTATTATAAACATTAATTAAATAAACCTCTTGATACTTCTGACAGGTGATGAGAGCTGCTGACTTCTGATGAGAGCTCTGGTGCCCATTTTACAGGTAGAGAAACTGAGGGTGTGTTTGAATTATGAGATTTCTGGATATTTCCCAGCTTCCAGGGTCCAGGTGCATGCCCTGGCCACATCCCAAATCTGTGCTGGGGCAAAAGCCAGGCTTTTTCTCCCTGAGGATCTTGGTTTCCTTAGGAAGGAGACCTGAGCGCTCAGACGGGGAGGGCTGGCTAGCACAGCTAGGTGTTGAGTCAGGCCTGTGGGTTGCCCTGCAAAGCATTATCCCCACAGTCTAGACATAACTGAGGCAAGTTAACGGATTTGAAGGAGGCTCATGGTGGTTCTGCATTAAAGGTGGGAGCAGATGAAAAAAAATCTTGGCTTCCTTGTCACACACTTCCTTCCATTATTTAACTATTGAGATGACCACACTGGTTTTGCACATTTAACAAGTCCAATGTAAACAAGATCCTTTCCCCCGTTTTCATCAACTTGGAGATGTTTTATTTCCAGGGGTTTACAAAGGCAAATGTACAATTCAAATAAAACCACAGCAGTGAGTGCATAGAATAATAGTCTCGCTTCATTTTGGAGCAGAGCTTGGAAAAAGTGGATACAACCTAAACTAGTAGAAAAGTGCAGCACACTCTCCCTGTTTCTAGCTTCTTCAAGCAAAGGCCACAGGTAGCAGAGTCTTTTCAAGCCCATCTACTCGCTATGCAGAAGGAAGAAGCTGGAAGATGGCTTTCAAAACTGCAGCATCTCAATGTTGCCAGATGCACGTTCTTGCTTTACAAACTCCAGCATGTTTTAGCAATTACTTTCTGTTTTTCCTGGATTAAATGTGGGTTTGTCGGCCTGTGGACAATTACAATAGATAGTCACGGGGCACTGTACCAGTTAATGCACTTTAGTCAAAATACAAGGGGCTTGCCTTTCGAGTTAAAAGTTACCATGGCAGTAACAGCCATTCTGTCTTTGACAGCACAATTGCCTTTCCACACTTCTTTTTATTTTTTCCCTCCATTTTTCCAGTGTCGTATTTTAGCACTGGACTACTAATTTGATAGTGAGTGAGTGGTCAGAAAAGGTCCAGTGAAATCAAAGAGCGTCATTTCCCTGGCCTCTTCAGAAGGGCTGGATTATCCCTGTTGCCTACAGTTTAAGAATCGATCCCTATCCAGAAAAGCACTTTAGCACAGGATAACAGTTAAGCGTGTGCTTAAGTGCTTTTCTGAATCAGGGCCCATGTTAGGAAGCACTACTAGCAAATGTTTCCAGCTAGTTCAAATAGTGTCCAACTTTTCCAGATATTTGATTTCCCCTAAAATATATAAGCAGATCTCCTTCCAATATTGAAAAGCTTCACTGAATTCTTCCCTTCAAACAATTGTTTGGAGGTTTGCTCTGTTATTGATATAAAGATTGATTCAAATTGCAAAAGAAAAAATGTGTTTATGCAAATATTAAGTGCCTGAAAACTACACCACAGCTGTTTAGTTTTTGGATGAAAGTCTTGGCTTGTTGTGCAAGATTCATCAGCAACTATGAAACTTAGAAACATCTTTGTTACATGGTTATTTCAGTGGAAAAACATTCTCTAAAACCTTCTCTTCCAGAAGAAATTCAGATTTCTCTGCATTTAACATTGTAAAAGTATGGAAAGCTTCTTGGCATATGTATTCCTTGTCAAAATGAATCTAGAATGAGATAGTGACAATGAGGAACAAAAGTTTTAAGATAACTTATGCCCTTAATATTTTGTGGCATGGGTTTGTGTTCTAATTACAGGAAAACTACAGCTGCAGTGAGAGGGTTCAATATGCCTGTAAGAGGTCGTCATCAAGTACAATAAGTGGAACAGGACGATTTCATTTCATATGTAAACATTAGTGATAAGAAAGAGAAGCCTCCTATGTTGCTTTTTGTCTTTTGTTACGTTAACTTCAGACCATGCATCATTTCTAATGAGCTTGATAAAGCATAGCAAGGAAAATGTGCCATAATTCATCATGATTTCCATTTCAAAAGTGACAGTCAACTTCAGAAAATAGTCCATTTTGCAAGAAAAGAAAATCAACAAATGATAATGGAAACAATACCCTCAAATGAAAGCTTACAGTCCCCTCTGGAAGTGAAAACTTCTACTCCCACTATGGAAAAGTGGGCTTGATTTTGTTAACGCTACCCAGAGATCCTCTCTGGTTCATCTTGTAAATAGAATATCAGATCTTTCTATGTTGTCCACCTCAGAAGAAACAGCACCCCACAATTTTATTGAGTAATAAGAGCTGGTATATGGAGAAAAGCAGGATCAGCATTTTAAATTGTTAGAAAGTATAACATTAGATTTAATTCTTTCCCATTAAAAAGCTATGGCCCATGCTGCAATGGAAGGTATAAATAAACTGCTTTCAATAACAATAAAGGAGCAATCTGTATGTTTTGGGGAGCTTCTGAAGTATTTTTACTTCTTTGCATGAATACCCAAACTATGTATACATACATATATATATATATGTAAAATTTTTCTTTTTTGTGGCTGCCATCCTCTTTCAGAAATCAGTCTATATTCTTCCCAATACATCTGGGTGCCTTAGATGTCACAGCCTTCACCATTTCCATAGCTTACCTTTAGACTTTAGGCTTTGAAATATTTTGGTTTCATAGGAGGAGTAAGGCTTGGGTTGGAAAATAAAATGGTAGTTCCTGAGATGAGGGAAAAAGAAGTGGAGGGTGCTAAAGCAGGGCTCTGCGCTGGATCCCAGCATCCTGACTCCTTCACTTCCCAAAACTGAATCAGTGTCCGAAAGACTTTTCAGATTTGTCCAGTGGTGTCAGGTCTACCAAATATGATGTTGATAGGCTCTCAATCTTTTTTTTTAATTTTGTATGTTTCATCTTCTGTAAGACATGTGATGACCGGAGAATATTGTATTGCAATTTGGAGGTGAATGATCACAGCCAGAACAGGGTGTACTGGTTTAAGACCATGGAATCATGGAAGAGATGACCTTTGTGAGGCAGAAGACTGGTCAGCAGCCTATCCAGGATAGTCTCCATTTGTATCCCAGATTGGAGGTGAAATTTGCCAAGGAATGAAGAGATGCTGCCTCTGGAAAAGGCAGGATGCTGCTCTCCTGGGGCACTATCTGCTAAGCATCTGAGAAGTCACACCCCACCTTAACTGGGCTCACAGGTCATATTTGTGTTTTTGTGCACGAAACATAAGAGCGATTCCAGTCTCTGATGATATCTCTGCTGAAGACAGAGCAGACATCCACTTTCTGTAGATACTTTAAAATGCCCAATTAAAATTAACTGTTTGGAAAACACTAGATTTTTACTGATTGATTGATGGACTAGGATGTCATTACAAAAATAGGAGAAACAGCAACTACTGGAGCTGAAGTGAATTTATGTGAAACTTCTAACAAAAAATTCTCCAAAAATTATACACAAGATCATTCTTATGTAGTAGTTGATTAACACGTGGAACTCACTGCCACAAAATACAGTATCTTTGAGGCATGAGTTTAGCGGGATTAAAGGGATTTATTAAACACTTATATGGATAATGAGACCATCCGCAGTTACATTACACAGGATGAAACCATACATTAGGGATATAAACAATTATGCTTCAGGACAGAAGCCAACTACTGACTAATAGAGTTAAGGAGGAAATTCACTTCATAATTATCCAGGATTTTATGCACCTTTTCTAGAAGTTCTACTACTAGTGGTGTCATGAACAGGCTATTGCCTTGCAGGAAATGTTGGAATACAGGAAATATAGGAAAAATAATGAAATTATGATTTCTTTTATGTTTAAATATATTTTCTAATTTTTCTCCTTCTAATAGTGATAATTACAGTCTTTTATAAAAAAAAATAATTGGAGAATAAAAAAATAATTGGAAAAAAAATTAATCCCAAACTTACTGAGACTAATGAAACAGGTCTCTGCCTCCATCCATATATGACCTGAACTCATCCCTTTTTCATATTTTTGAAAATTAAGAGAGATAATGACATTGCTTTAGCTGATGTTACGTTTTCTATTTGCATAATGGCATTATAATATATTATAATATATATTATAATATATAACACTAGTTTCTTAAGTTCACATTTTTGTCAGTGACTTTTCACAGCAGCCGTAGGCTCTTGAGAAGCACTTGCTTATAGATTCCTGTGCACGCTTGCTGACAGAAGACCTGAACATATGCAGTAAATTTGACGCATGCATCCAGAGTCTCAGATTTGCTGTGCACGCACAGGGCATCACTGTACACCACTAATACTGGCCATGACGGTGACTGCCAGATGCCGTATAGCTGTGAAATTTATCGAAATCCTAAATAAATATCCAAGGCTCGCAAATTCTGCCAAGGTGAAAGTTTTGAGTGGGAAAGAGGACATTTATGGTGAAACCCAACCTCACAGTAACCACTTGCTACTTCTTAGCCATTTCCATCAGCATCTTTTGTTTCTCAAGAAGAAGATTCATGGGCTCTAGGTCATCTGTGCTTGTGTTATGGGGGAAAATGTAGTGTCTCAAATGGCATATCAGCACATACAGGCAGAGGGCTGTGCGAATGATACATAGCTAAAAAAGCCTATGCACCTATACCTCTGGGACCAGTCTCAAAATCACTGAAGGTAGTGGAAGGACTCCAGAGAGCTCTTCTATTAATCAGAAAACACAACTACGATTTGAATTAAAAACAAAAAAAAACAATAATAAAGAGGAAAACAATGAGAGGAGCAGGTGTTCAGCATATCTGAAAGGCAGAAAAGCAAACTTTTATGTTATAGCAGTGATGCACTGCAATGAAACTGAAGTCTGTCAACATCCAGATATGTTTCACACTGTATGTTTGGCATCGCAACAGGTGGTTACTGCCAGATATACCAATGAAGAAGATTCCAGATTTGTTAGCTATTGCACAAAGTCTTTCCACCAGATGAATTGGCTGTATTTGGCAGCAGCCAGTTAGTAAATAAAAAATGATCTAGAGTTCATAATTATTGTAGCTCTCAAAAGGCAGCTAAATAACATTGTTTTTCAGCAGTGACATTCCTCACCCAGAAGAGAAGTCCGAGAGAAAACAGAAAAGGAAGAAAGCTCTGACAGTCCATAAATCTGGGCAATGTTGAATGAAATGGTTAAATAAGTAGGGAACTCATTATTAAAAATGTCCTTTAGCAGCCTATTTACATTTAAAGAAGAGGACTGAGAAATGAGGTAAAGCTTCTGTACAAAGATAAATTTGGTAAAACCACCATGTTAATGTCTAGGGGACGGCATGTGTGTACTCTAGAGCTGATTTTTTTGTTGTACTCTGCTTGGTCTTTAACCTTCTGATTTTCCACTGTGTTGCACAGCCCCAATGGACAACTTCAGGCTGTTTTTACCTACAAACCTAGCTTTGGCTAAGAACAAGGTTTCAAATTGTAGTCCGCTGGAAATTCTTTCAAAAGAAAATTCCTTATTCACTGGAAATTCGCTGACTGCTTGAAAATGGAAACTGTTGAAGGAAAAATCAGTTTGGATGATTTTCTCACTTCGATAAGAATCTGGGAAGAAAAAAAAATCTGAAATTGCCAGCACATTCCTTTCTGCCATTTTCAAAAGAAAAGCAGCCCAGTGCTAGTACTGACACAAACAGCTCAAAATGATCAAAACAGCTGTTTCAGCAGATAGCTTCCTCTTCATCTCTAATTACAAACCCACAATTTACTCTTTTTGTTTTAAAATTGCAGCCCCCTTTTTTTCCTAACAGCCTTACCTATGTTTTATAACTGAAATAAAAGCTCTGCGCTGTGCAACTTTAGGTGTATTTGCCATGTATTTTTGCCCTTGGATCATCTTTTGTGTAGCTTGTGACAAACTGTTTAAATACAGCAGCCTGAGCTAATGATTCTAATTTGATGGAACTTATTTATAAAGCTGTTATATACCATTCAAAATAATATTACACAGTATCAATTTATGCTGATAATCTTCCAGCAATATAAAACCGAGGATGGAAGCAATAACATGTCACACATCACATATGTGTTTTTACCATTCTAAGGCTCAGCTTTAAGGCAAACTGTGTTTTTCGAGGCCACAGCTTCCCTCTCTGCTACAACCGATGGAGTTGCACTAGTGGAGCCTTACTGGTGTTTGTTTCAAGCATTAAGTAACCTTGGGGAAGCCTTTTTCTTCCTTCAGCCGTTCTTTCGTCCTCTCACAAAGCAGGTTTCAGGTTTGGGCCTGCTGGTTGAGGGGAATGCTTAGCTTGCCTATTTAAAACACAACTGGATTTTGCTATTCAAATGTAGGAAACCTAATTACACATTGGTAAATTCTCTTCAGTCTACCAAACACAGAAAAAAAACAGTGACAGAAACTGAAAGGCCAAAAAAGAGAAAAGAGTCCCTAAGACCTAATGAATCCAAACTAAACACCTCTCCACAGAAATGTCAAACATTTCTCTTAGCACAAAACAAGGCTTAAAGAATTCCCTGCTTTTGTCTCTGGGCTAATTCCTTAAGCAGAGAGGGGGATTTTCTTCTGGGAGTGTTATTTCACAAAGAACTAAACAGCAAATAAACAAAAGACTCTCAAAGAGTGAGAGAGTATAAATAAAATTCATGACTCCTTAAAGAGTTTACACTGAAAGAATGTGGGGGATTATTTACAATTAAACCATAGTCTGGAATACAGTTATTATTACAAAAATGAAAAAAAGGGTATTTCATTTAGCTCACAATAAGAGTGCACCTGGGTCTTCTCCATTTGTTAAAATTGGAGAAAACTCACTTTCCCCTCATAGAATCATCTATTTGGTAGTTTTTAGCAAACTCTTTTTCATGCACCAGCCTGGGTAAGCCAATTGAAAAAAACTTGTTTATGAAGTTGCAAATAATCTATTCTGTAGCTGCAGAAAGTGCCAAAAGGGAAGGACAAAAACCAGGGGGAGCAAAACAAGAAAGTTGAGAATTTCCCTTCTTTAAAGGAGAAAAAAAAGACCAACTAAAAGTTTCTTCTGTTTTTAATGTGAAAAGTCTACTTCACATCCCCACCTTCTCAGCCAGTCCTGCAGAAACAAACAAAAAACCCCCCTCGTCAACAAAAAGAAGTGTTTTTCTACTTCAGGCCTTGCTGAACACAAGTATTTAGCAAAGTGAAAAGTAACAAGAAAGGATGAAAAACTTTGGGGGAATCTCCCTTCTTCCTTGCCAAGCGGAGTATGAAACAATAGAGTAGGTTAATAATGCAGACAAGGTTAGCTGAGGGATAAGACGAACGTGGAACAAATACAAGATTTTACTTCCAATAAATTAGGCAGACACAAATGAATGGTTATTAAGATAAAGAAGCATAGGTTGAAGAAGTCACTTGATTATAAATTATAGAGCAATTAGTCCTCTTTTCAGAGCTTTTTTTTGCACTAGGCATTTTGTATGCTACAGCAAATGTGTCATAAAACAATGCTGATAATGATGTTGTTGAAAGCCAAGGTAGAGCAGCTAAATCCCATATATATCTGTGAATGTATTAATAGGGTTGTGAGTGATGTATGGGTGCATATATCCATATGGGTGTATGTATCTATGTGTGTGCAGCTGTGTGGGTGTACATGCATGTTTGCCTACAGCATAAATATCACAAGGCACATCCTTGTGCAGCCCTATTAATGCTTTAGAGAAGTGATGTATTAATACAAATTAAAGAAGAAATCTACATTAATGTCATGGAATGTACTTTATCTGTCTATCTGTCTATATTAAGTCTCCCTGTCATGCTAAAAAGAAAGCCTTATAAGAGAGGTTAGGCCATGGAGACTTATTTCATGTGCCTGAGTGACAGAGAGAGAATTTAAAGCTTTGCTGAATTTGCAGCAAAGTTTTGATTGAGTCTTATCCTGCCATGCCTGTCTCGCAAAGTATCTGAAACATTTGGCTGCACACGATTAAATGAACAGTATTTATTTTTAGCATCTGCTGCCCCTGACTCAAACTTTGCTACTAAGAAAATTCAGCTCTATGGAAAAGAATTTGAATTCCAGCTGGGCAGTTTTCAAAATAAGATGAAAAGTTAAGCAGGCAATTGGTGTGTATTTAGGGCTCAAAACACCTTGCCTCCTAAGAAGTCTTGAAGGAGTTAATCCCTTCTCAAGATAATCCACTAAAGAGCATCCTTCATTATGATGTTAAAAGCAAGGATCAGTGCTGGGGGAGCCTAACAATAGGACAGGGGTGCTTTTCAATCCCCATCACATTCTTCCCAGGTTAGAAACAGAAACTGCTGTTATTCCAGCCGAAAAACAGGATGGGTTTCTGTCTTGGTGTTAAATATTCAGATTTAAAAAGGGAGGGGAAGGGGCAAAAAAAGGAGAAGCAATCGCTAATCCACTGCATTAACTAAACTTCTCTCTTATTGGGTATTTTTCTGCCAATCTGTCTAACTTTTATGACAAGGTGGTGAATGCGGAACGGCTGTGTTGAAATAACACACAACTCCCTTAGACATCAAAAGAACTTTTGATAAGAGGCTTGTAAATAATTTTCTAGTGGTAACATGTGAGTGGAGAAAACCTGAAGCAAGTCGGCCAAACTTTACTGAATGTAAGGATGCTACATCCCTTTATCCTGGGCAGGAATCTGACTTCTAATAAAACGGGTTAAACCCCACATGTTTCAAGCTGCTTTATGTTACTTAGGTGGATAATGTTCTTAATATCCACTTTTCACCTTGTTTAATATTGAGTATCCTGTTTTTAATTAATGAAAAGATAGAGAAGTGTAAAATTACAGGGATTTTTTGGAAACCTTACAAACATATTTGGGAATTACTTATATGTATACACACACATACAGTCATACACTGTTTAATATAGAATTTATCAAAATCAAGAAGTTTTGCTAATCTACCCAAGTAGGAAAAAAATATTCACAAAGCAAGAGATTTTATCTGTATTTTTAGGACAGTGAAGGAGGAAGATTCAACCCTTAAAGACTGTAGTCAGAAAATGAAGAAAAAAACCTATTACTTTGATAGCTGGCCAATACAGTTGATTTAGGATATGATCCAAGTCCTGTGGATCTCCAATAACCACAATTGGTGTTTGGATCATGTCCTGAGTGTACAATAACAAGTTCTTGTAGCATGCATAATTGATGGGTTTTAAGGAATCTCATGTAAAACATGTTTCATTGTGCCTTGGAAATGTCACCTTAAGGAATTCTAGCCCCACGTCAGGGCCAAGAGAGACAACAATAGTATTTCAGTCATAATAATTAAATGCTGTAAGCACCGTTATTTTCCTATTTGTTGTAATTCCAACTAAGAAGGCCTCTGATTGAGACCTGGCAAGAAGTGGTTGAAAAATTACTCTTCCAAAGGGGGATGCTAAAAGAGCACATGACTCAGCTGTAGATAGTAATTTTGATTCTTTTGTCCAATATAATCAGCAAATGGGTGGTAGCTCCAATTTACTGCTCAAGTCTGCAGCAACAGTAGCTGAAGACTTCCTGACACAAGGCCATTGCTTCTCCTGAGCGTAACACATCTCTTCACGGGAGTAAGATCAGGGCTGGGTAGGAGGAGGGGCAAACCCTTGCTCATTGCAGAGGGGTTGGACTGGGTGATCTTTAAAGGACCAAACCATTGTATGATTCTGTGATTCTATGATTTCCATTGCTTCACGTAGCTGGATCACAGGGCAGCTCTCTTCTTCCTTCCATCACCTCTATGTGAGAAAATGAGATGGCCTTATGCTTAGTTAATTTGAAGGAGATGATGATTAAAGGGGAAGTGTATCTGAACACAAGTGACCTTTTATGGCTATTCTTCCCTGAGTCTGTGTCCCTGATCCAGACCAGACTCGAAGTGTGTAAAGTTATGCTTTCTGTGAAGAGGCAGAAAATATTAATGTTGCAGATGTCTATTAACTCTTTAGATGTTGCAAAGCTTTCTGGGCATGTTGAACTGGAATAGTAGTCTTGTCTGTTTAGAGTGCAAGCAAAGTTCTTGTTTAATGCAAACTCATGTACACTCGTGCTCTCGCTTGACAAATGAGTATGGAAGGGGTTTCATCCCAACTTGCTAGCCCTCCAGTAGGGAGGGAACTCACAGCTGCCCTCCTCCCTCCCTGCTGGTGACCCCAGGAAGAAGGGAAATGCTGTGATTTCCCCACTTGCTGAAGCAATGAGAACTCTTTTGAGTTCTCCTTCTGACCTACACTACATTGGTAGCTGTTGACATAGGAGATCAAGGCCATGGTTCTGCTGTCCATGGCCATAACTTTGCATTTATTAGTGAATTTACCATCGCTTTAAGTACTCTTACACACATCAATGGCCCAAGAAAGGATCTGCCCTGCTAACAAATCTTTAGAGGACACAATTTTAACAATCCCAAATAAGCCATAGTTATTATGAAAAGGATAAACACTCAAGTTCTGGGATTATAACATACATGTATTCTGGCTTTCTGACCAAAGCAGATGATTTTGGCACATTAAATGTTTCTAAAAGTTTTTAAAGACCAAATGCTCAAGATGAGTTGTTTGGTTAAAACCAGGCACTAAATAAACAGAGGGAAGGACACAACCTGAGCCCTTACAGCAGCTTGCTTTTGAGGCAGAGTGCATTTCAGCATGGTAGGAATGGCTGATCCAATTCCTGACCTTCAACTGCATTCAGCTTCTGGAATTAATTTATCAAGCTACATTTAAAGATTAAAAGATGGCGCCTGACATTTTAGAACAAACCAGAAACCCCCAAAAACCCAAACAAAAAAACCTGTCACAATTCAGAAGAATTTGCAAAAGAAAAGAAGCTGTATGGGATAAAGGAGGCCAGTCCAAAGTCCTCTTAGGTTGATGATCTCTTCAGGTCACGGTTCAAGTTATCTTGATTTTCAATTGTACCCACCCAAGTCTGTACTGCTTCTCCCTTGCTATTTTTTTTAAAGACTAAGTTGCTGCCTAAATGCTCTTCTCCTTAATGAGAATGAAACCGACTGGCTTTTATCAATGAATCCCATCTTTTGTGCATAGGTTTTAGTTTCTCTTTAACATCTTGAAAAGTCATTAATTTATTGCTAATTTAAAAGAAAAAGAGAGAGCGATCCTGTTGGTTCGAATGAATACTTTTCCTTTGGTTGAACCAATAATTCAAGCTCCTGATTATACCAATTAAAGACCAATTTGAGAAAAGGCCTCCAGCACTGAGCTGCAGCTGCCATTTAGCCACAAATTATGGGCCTTATATGTGGGTGGACATGAAACTCTTTCAGAGAGAACTAGATTGAGAAATAGGGAAACTATTGTAGGGATTTCAGCAGAAGAGGAACATTAATTGGATACATTGCTTGAAGTCAATCAGAGCTTCAGCTACTCTGTGGGCCTTTTGACTTCAAGACCCTTCTCTTTTTGTTCATGTACCTTCAGCTAGATTAATCACAGTGGCTAAACAAGCAGAGATATTTTTCAGGGTTTTTTTTTTTGGTGGCTGTGAAGAAGGGGCAGCCTATTCTACAGTGAAATGAATGCTGAAGATGATGGAAAAAAAGGTGATGGTTTCAATCTTGAAATGAATTCTTTGAATACTTTGAGTTAAGAATATACAACAGTAATCCCAGAATGAAAGCTTTTATTTGTTTATTTGATATTAGAAGCTCCATTTTGTTCATTAAATATATTCATTAAAAACGCAACAAAATGAAAAGCTTTTGGTGGTGGTTTTCTGCTAAAAGGGAAAGAAAATGCTCTCATGAAAATCCTTCTCAAACTTTGGACTTATATTAATCAAAAAGTGGAAAAGATAAGAGCAGCAGCAAGAATCAGAACATTAATAAGTCATTGATAAAATATACAGTGTCAATGCTCATAACTGATATGTTTTAAAAGCAGTGTATTAGCTGCCATTAGACTACTCTATGTTACCTGAGTTTTGTTGCTCTAGATTCTGTTTTTCCAGCCCATAGAGAAAATTGGTGACAGCAGTGGGATTAGAACTGCACTATACTTGGTCTCTAGTACAATAGTAGATTTTTAAATTCTTTTAGAATACTGGGAGTACAAAGAAATACATGAAGTACAGCTTTTGATAAAGAAATGTAGTAACAATACATATGTCTATGCTTGTATATATATAAATATAAATATATAAATGTGTTTACTTCTCAAGCTGCAGTGGCCTATTAGAAACCTCACTGCTCATGATTTCTTGCAATCAACTTCAAGGTTTCATTGCTGGAAACCCAGTAAGCTTCCTATAGTTCAGCTTGGGCCTAAATACTACTCGTGTGAACTCCATAATCCTGGATTCATTATATACCCTGATATTCGGTGGTGTGCTTTTCCATAACACTGTCATCCTTGAACTAGTTGTTTGGGGTTTTTTTAAATCACATTTTTATAACTCACCTTGATTAAGCCATTTAAAATTCTCAAAGAGCTTGTCTGATCAAGAGCTCAAAGTCTATTTTTCAGTTAGTTCTTGAGAAATGTAACAAATTCCTCTCAACAATTTCATTGTTAAATTGAGATTTGCAACCTAAATGAGTCAAGTAGGTTGATACAGTACCTGCAGACAGACACTGAAAAAGACCCCTTGCTTCTCTTTACCTGGCATAGGACTTTTTCAGTTGTTTTTCAGATCATTACTTTGCTGGGCACCTATTTTGAATAGCATTAAGGATTTTAGATTAATGGCCCCTCAAACAATCTTCGGTACTTTCTCTCTCTTGAAATTGTCAATTAAAAATATACGAAAGACTTCTGTTCTAAATTTCCATATTTCATTCAAACGTGCTAATTTTATCCTGGTTAGGAAGTGGGATTAATAAAAGCTACTTTTGATCCACCCAGAGGAGGAAGTTGTGGAAATGCTGCAGGAGAGTTTTGTCCTCTTAGAGGAAGAATTTGCTTTGTGCAAATACGCTGCCCCAACTTCTCAGTCTTTAGAGGCCTGTATAGCACAGATGTTACTCTGGTGATTTTACAGTTATTCTGGTGATTATTCAGTATGGAAGCAATCATGAGTTTTCATCTTCACAATAACCAGATTCTATTTTTTTCCTCCATCTAATCTCTATTCTTAGGTCCTGCTCCATATTTTGTAAGAGATTTTCCTTTCTCTTCATAGTCTTTACATGAGGATTCTCTCATAACATTTGCTGATGAAACACCAGATGTTAGTGTGTTTGATTTTTATTCTTTCTTTTTCATATCATCTGCCTCCTTGATACCCCTTCAAATGGGGCAGAGCTGTAAAGCTGAAACAATCTTGAGTTCAACAGGCGAACCAGAGGGCTGAGAGAGTCCACCACCCAAACCACACTGCTCTCAGGTTTTGATCTGAGGTCAGCATCTTCACCACAGCATGGAAAGGTGGTTTTGTGTTGGGTTAGCTGTGTATCTGACACACCTGCATGTATGGGTAGCAAAGCAGGTTAACATATCTCCTTGTTCCAGGTAGGTAATTTCCTGCCTCAGTATTGAAATTGACCCTTTGAAGGAATGTCTCAGAAAAAGAGTATTTTTTTTCCTGAGAAATTGCACAATGCCCATGGTTAAGGAACAATGTTTCAAGCATCTTATTCTATACTAATTAATCTCTAAGCCTTAACATTTATCTCTCCAGTACACAGCATACATATCACTGTGAGTTTCAGTTCTGAAGTCTGATAAAACTAATAAACCAAAACTGCCAGAGGTGGCACATTAAACCGGTAAAATGGTTTTCATCTTAATTGGATATGAGCAGTGTTATCTCTAATAACCCCAGGATACTTCTAATTGGAGTTTTCTTTTTCCTTTCCTTTTTCCCCCCCTTTCTTTTTCTTTCTTTCTTTCTTTTCCTTTCTTTTCTAACACTGATGTCATTGACCAGTGTTAATATTTGAGTGCCCTCTCTTCCAAACCCCCTAGTTGCTTGAGAGGTTTTCCAAAGCAAGAGTTAGCCTGATTTCAGTGTGGTGAGGAAAGCATATTTGTATTCCATTAACAAAGGTGATTTTACGTGTGCTATCATTGGAGATTTTAATCAGATAGAGTTATTGATGTTAGGTAATAATGTTTTGAAGGTTGGTTGTGTTCACTGCCCTGAGATTCACCTCAGGCCAGAAACTTCTTAATTTTCAGATGTTATTGCAAGACAATAGCAGTCATTGTTTAGGCTCAGATTGTAATTTTAGTGTAAATCTTTTCTCACTTTTTTGGCGTGGTAAAATCATTCTTTTTGATTCCTGCTAATTTTTTAGACTCCGGTGAGAAGAATGTATATTAATTGGTAATACTAAAATACCAAGTATAATTACAAGGCATCTAAGGTTTCCACAGCTAGTATCCTTTTGTATTATTTCATTAGAATTACCAAGAAATCCTTATGAGGATAAGGAGTATTCACACCGCCGAATCTTGCTTTTCATAGGAGAGATGCTTTACAGCTGATAGCTGCATGGTCTGCAGGGCAGATTGCACAAGGACTGCTTCTAGGAAACAACTTTTAGAAACTTTTGTTCACTATTTTTCAGGATTCCTTTTCTCTTTTTGCTTCTTCTTTTACACACAAATTAGCTATTCTGCTACATCAATTTTATATTACGTTTTTGTCATGCAAAATCAATTTCTCTTTACTCTATGCTTTCTGGCAATACAGGTATGCTAGTGGCTCCAAAAGAAATAAGATGATAGAGGATTAAAAGAACTGAAAGCACAGGAGGCCTAAGAAAAAGAGTTGTATCAATAGCATGAACTACCTCATTTTTTCAACAGGGATTAAAAGTTGAAGCTTGCATATGTTTTAAATGTGAGAAATTTTACTCCTGAGACATATTCAGGAAGATATAATTCACTTTCCTGCAGAACACACATGAATATATACACACAACTGTGCAGGTAATGAAGCCAGTACCATTCCCTCCATTGCATGTGTTTCTGTGCAAATGTTATCAAGTTTAACAATGGTTATTACTTTTTCTATATAATTGAAAGTATCTCGGCAGAGCTCATTAAAATGTTATAGAAATGCAAAAAGAACACTTTTGATTGTGAAAAAATCTATAAAAAAATTGCAGTAAATAAAACTAGCACAAAGATCTGTTCAGTAATTTATATTTACATGTCAGGCAATTAAATTAGCAATACCTGGTGTGTACTGATCCCGATTAGTCGGTATCAAAGGCCTTTCACAAGAAGAGCTTTTTATAGTATCAAAGACCCTGTGACATCATGTTTGCCTTTTATGCTGAATTAGATAATTGCAAATAATTGTAACTCTGAAAGACATTTAGTTTTATGAGAGATTTTTTTTTCCCTTTGCAGGTCAGTGTGCAACCCTTTGACCCATCGTTGTAGGACTAAAGTCTTTGTTAGAAAGACAAAGAATATGACTTTCTCAGCTAACAACATGCATGATTACTTCTGCCAACAGTCAGAGAGAGGAAAACAGAAACCTCATGATGCACCAACCCTCTAATATTAAATTAAATATTAAATATTAAAAAATATTCCAGGTTTTTCATTAGGAATAAAATAACCAAACAGGAAAACAGGACAGTGTGTTTCCCTTCCCCTCCTTAGCTTTCTCTGGATTTAGCACATCAAATGCAAACAAAAATAAGTATTAGAGATATGTTAGAAAAGATACTCTGCTTCTCATTCCTGCCCTTGGGTCTTTCTTCCACACCTTCGTATTTGTATATTGCATCTGAGCTCATGGTTTCAGGCTAATCAAGGGGGTTTTGTGCTTTCAGTGGTTGCTTACAGGACCCAGGCAATGAAGGAGCGCCAAAACACTATAGGTTTGGTGTAAATCTTCAGAGTGTAAAGTGGAAAGTTTAGCAACACATTTCAGCAACAGATCTCTGCACCTACCAGCCAAAACATTAAAGACGACATGATCCGACCCACGTACCCTTCCTTGCTCTGCTAGCCCAGGAGACCTCATTGCATGGTCTATCTGTAGGGTTAGTTCACAGTTAATTTAAAGAACCATTATACGACTCTCATGACATTTTTAACTTGTGGACAAAGAAATATTAACATGAATTTAATCTTCTGCCTTGCAATAAAAGAGAAAGAAAATATCTGGGCCATGGGAGTTTAACCATCAGGCTAACTGAGCCTGGTATTTCCACTAAAGTATAGTGAAGAAAGAGCAATAAGGGTGCCTGCGACCCTAATGAATACAAAATCTCTGTGATTTGTCATGCTAATGAATTGCTCCTGGTTTTGGTGTCAAAAGGCCTAATTCTTTCACCTGTTCTTGTGCTAGGAAACAGCTGACACTGCCCCAGTATCCATGAGTGTGGTGGAGATCTAAGTGTGGGAGCTTTGGGGTGAGCCTGCAGGAGCCATGCCAGGTGAGGGGAAAGCTTGTGAACTCTCAGTCTAGAAGTGTGGGGCTTATGGAAGCCAAACCTTTCCCTGTGCATTAACACTACCCTGAAAAATGATTTCCAGAAATGCATATAAAATTTGGTCTTTGTTGAAAGAAGTGAGAAAGAGGGGAGGGACACAAGAGAACAAAAGCTAAATAACCAGATTATGGTTACCTTTCAAATTGTTGCTATGCTTTAGTGCTGCCACAAGTTACAGCCTGCCAAGTGGGTGGGAGACCAAACCAAGATGTGTTTCTTAGATGGCTCAACTATCTCAGGCTTGGAGGTTCATTAGGAAGTGAAATCATCCCAGGAATACCAGAACACCAGGAGGCAATAAAGATGATATAGGTAATACATTCTGATTTCTTCTAGCATTAAGTCATTTAAAAAGCAGTATTAGAAAAGCAGGCTTTTATAAGGTTGTAAAACAGCAAACAAAATATGGAAAGGCATATCAATACTGGGTATTGCTTGCCTACAAAGAGAGCTGGGGGGACAGTAGTTTGCTTAGCTTACTGTGACTCTGGGGTAAATAGGAATAGAGATTTAGAGAGCAATACACTGGTCAGTGAGTGTGGACTGGATATGAGAACAAACTGTATTAAATATTGCCCAGATTGATGATTAGTATGTTCCTGTAAACTTAGTAACCTCAGAGTCTGCCCTGCTCTGCATTTTTCAGTTTAATTGAAATTAATGTGCTAGTTTTAAACAGCTATATAAACAGCCATAGTTCACATACATTTGACAGTAGATAAGTAAAAGATCGTATTAACAGAACAAAAATGCAGTGCCTTTCTTAAAAGAAGTTGCTTCCAGTAAATAGTCTTGAGAGATTTAATAAACCCTGTGGCTATGTACTGTACATACATAGGCAGAAGCTCCAGATAGGTACTGCACCTTGGTGTGTTTTGAATCTAACTTGGAAGCTGGACCATCTGGAGTGAGAGGGTTGTCTGGAGTGGGAGGGTTGGATCCATATGATCACCAGACACCCTTTCCAACCAAAATTATTTTATGATTCCAAGATTTTCTGTTGTTAATGAAATGAAACAGTCCATTATAGTTGTGAGCTTGGGGCTGGCCAGGCTGGCAACCCTGGCAGCTTCTGTGACTGCAGGAGCGAGAAATGTCACAAACACCTACTCAGGAGGTAAAGACGTATTTCCTCTGTTTGTACTCACTGTGTTTCATTACAGTCCCAAACTATCTTTATGCTCTCACTACTCCTGTCTGGAGCAGCACCACAGCATGGGGAGAGGCTGCTCAGATGGCCTTGGATGGGAAACTCTTCAAAACCCAATTTTTTTTCTGCTGTGGTGTCTCATGCCCATCAAGGGTGGTGATATCTCCAGATCTTTCCATTGCCAAAGAGACATGGAGCAGAAGTATACATGTTAGAGCAAGCCATTGCACCTCCTTGGTGGTTCTGATATACATGGGGATCTTGAATTTTGGGTGTTTAAAATAGCATAGGTAGATCCACCTCTTGTTAAATTATTTCTTGTGAACAAACTTCCAGTAAATGAAAAAAACCACCTTAATTTTTACAAATGTTAGCATCACCAAGGAAGCACATAAAAACAGGCCACAGAAGGACTTAAAGATTTAAATTCCCATAATCTTCACTGGTGGGTAGGCACCTAGGTAAGAATTAGGTTCCTAAATACCTTTATGGAGCTGCTGTTTTCTGTTTGGGCAAAGCAACTAAACCAGTCTCCCCATGGCCTTATAGTCACATAAATGAAATATACTGATTTGTTTTCCTTTCCACTTCTTCACAAAAGAGTTTCATATAATTTTGTTGGTATTAATATAATTCTTTGGCATTTGCCATCAGGAAGGTTATATTTCATATAGCTGTAGTCAAAAGACTGCTGAAAAAATCTCCTTTATTTAGATGATGTTTGTATTGCAATGTAAACATAACAGTTTTCAAACCAGCATTGCTGCTGCTGCTTCTGCACCAACTGCAAAGCTGAAGGCATACATAATTCCATGCTAAAAGTCAGTGTTGGTCTATTTACCGTGGTAACCTTCTTCTATTAATGTTCAGCTTTGCAGTGGAACTTGTCAAGCTTTAAAATATTGTGATAATTTTCCAGTGTTATACCATCGGGTGCAGTAGAATTTCTCCTGGGCTGCAATTAGCCAACAGCTTATGTTAATTTTAATTAATTAACTTAGGTTGATAGTAATGCCATGTAATAAAACATTTTGCTCAGTGTGAAACTTGTCCATCACATTTGTTTGTGACCTAAGTTAGTAATTATGTGTGCTTAAGTCAGTGGTAAATGGAAATAAAATGATGCGTCAGAGCCAAAATGAGGTAATTTGTGTCAACTCAGTTGGTTGATAGTGTTATAAAGGTAAAAGACACAGGAGTGCTGGTTAGAAACTGGTCATTATTTTGTAATCCAAGGAATCTCTCATGATGCACATTCAGTACTAATCAAGACACCATTTTCTCATGTGAAAAGTCTGTCTTGTAGAACAATAAATCTAACTAAAAACCCAACTAATGTACAAGGTTCAGTAAGAGGGTTGACACTTGAATTAAGATGAAATTGCTGTAGTTTGGTTCCTCCTCAGCCTTTGAAATCTAAACGATCAGCAAAAGCGAACATCAAACTTGTGACTAATTGTTGAATGACTGAATTAATAATGATAATAAAATAACATAAGTTGTTCAATAATAAATGAAGTTGTTCATGTAATAACTTGTAATACCAATGTCTTACAGTGTATTATGGAACCTGAGAACATACTCACTTGCACAATAGTTACAAAATTTACAGGTTTTCCCAATCCAGGTGTGTTTTGGACATAGGGTTCTCTGCTCCACTGCCATAGCATCCCACCCTGCTAATAAATTCAAAAACTACTTTTTCCCCTCAGAACTTGAATTTTAATGCTAATATCCTGTATGCTCTATTTCAATTGGTCACTTCTGTTTTTCAGTGTTGCCTTTGGTTTCAGGGTGAAAGACTTCTTGTCTATATTTTTGCAACTTAGACCAAAACAAATTAGTTAGTTAAGTGTCCAACTATTCAGACTTGCTTTTGATGTCTAAGTTTCCAAGACATCAAAAACTCCAACAATCTCAGCAAATGAAAACAAGAACACAGGGGAAAAAAAAAAATCTCTTTTTTTTTTTTTTCCCCTAAAAGGCTCAGCTTTATTTTTCTCTTGTTGGAAAAATAGTACTCATTAAAGGAACTGAAGATGTTACTGAGACTACCTCTTCAGGCAGCATGACAAGCCCAGCAGTAGTGTATAGGAGTTTTTTCCACTGGAGTTTCTTGCAAAGAAAAATAACTCATTTTCTTATTCAGACTTGTATCTGATTGTCATCCTCCCTCTCTGTATGTTTTGTTGAACAGGCATCGACTGCAAAAACTACCCCAGATCGAAGAACAGTTCATTTGAATTTGGTGAGTATTAATTCACTTCATGCTAGAAAAAAGTGACTAGTGAAAATCACATATATTGCCCTGGAAATTATATATCTGGTCCTTGTGAGAGCATGGGAAGCAAATGATAGCAAATAATGTAACTATCATCATCTTTATGTGTTAGAATCACAGAAGGATGGATTTGTTTGGTTGCTGGTTGAAATTTTTTGGTTTGAATTAGTGCTAAATATTTACCTTGACTTGAAACTGTGTGTCTCTCTGAGCATTTGTATTATTTAATACTTTCTGAAGAGAATTGAATTCCAAAAGAAAATTGCTATTTGGAAAAGAAATATTGAAACACTTGGTCTAGAAAATAAAGCTTTTTATATTTGCATTTTCCCACATTAAACATATTCATCTTTCCAAAAGTGCATATATTCATATTATATCTCCTTTCTTATAACAAAATATTTCTTGAATTTTATTCTTTAAAGTCTTTGACTATTCAGCATTTATTTCAATAATTTCAGCAGATTGATATGTTCCTTTTTAGAACAAACAAATTAATTCTGGTCTTCCAATCACCAAATGGAGAAACAGCAGTTTGGGGCTTGCTCAGTTAACTACCCCTTTCTCTCCCCAGTATTCTGCTTCTTAAGAAACTGCATTTCCTATTGGAAAAATCATTCAAATGGAAAATTCTTGCTGGACTCTGCTCATTGCAGTTTGGGAAACACGTATAAATTTGCACTGGAGAATGGAAACCTGCAGCGTGGGATCTCTTGAGTAGGTTTTACAAGAAGAGCTATGACTGATTATTATGCTAATATTAACTTCCAATTGTTAATGAACCTTTCATCTTGAAGGATCCCAAAACACTTTACAGACTGCAGAGATCTCTCCCACTCCCACTGAAATGCAGCCAGCTCTTCAGGCTGTTCTTTGTGACTTGGTGTTACTCAATAGTAGAAAATAACCTCTGCCCGCCTCTACACCGGTGATGTTTAGAAATGCAAAAAGTAATTACCAAGTTGGACTGCAGCCAAGGCACTGGTTCTGACACTCTTGTTCCTGCGAGTGAAAAGTGCTATAGTATCTTTAAGTGGCCATAAGTCAGAGCTTGGGTCCGGCTTCTTATCAGAAACAGAGGTACAATAGGGAGTCTCAGGGGAGGACGGGAGCTACTGCCTCACTCCCAGTGTGGTTTCTTGCAGCAGCTCCAAGTTTCACTTGGAGACTCTCCCATTGGAAATTGGGCTGATGTAACCCTGTTTGTCTTGTAAAACTGAACGTGGTTATGACCTGGCTTGCGGATGGTCACCATGCTGCGGTTTGCAATGGATTAAGCTTACGTTAGGCATGTGCACAGATGACACTTTTAAAGTGTGACTTTTATTTCTGGAGATAAATGGTGACTTTCTCTGCTGCTAAGAAATCTGAGAGTTTTTTTTTGCATGCATGTTGGGAGTTAACCTGGAATATGTGTGCATTTCCATCTACCAAGTATTTCAACTGTACATGGAACACAGCTGCACTCCTGTTCCTAATGACATGTTTTATGAAAAAATGTCAAACCAACTGATGCTCTGAACTTTAGAAAGATTCAATTTCTAATTGTCTGGATCAATAAAAGGAGCCAAGATTTCTTAGCAAGGTTCAATCCCTCTAATTGATACTCATTTAAATTAACTTGTGTTTACTGTAAACGTTCTTGCTGCATGAAATGTGCTTCTACTACAGAAGCAGTGATGATTTTAGTGATGGAAGGAAATGCTGCCTTTTTGGTACTTTTATTTGGAATTTGAAGTCCATTAAAGTGACTTCATAAATTCAAAAATAAATCCATTGATTTCTATGATTGCCTATAGTTAATGAGCATGTGGCATTTCATTTGGAATTAAAGAGGCATTATCAGCCCTAACTTTAGGCTTCATTAAGAAAAAGATGGGGAAGAAACATCTGCATTTTAAGTGGTCCTCTGGAGTGCTGGAAACTTTGAGGTAGTAACATAATGCCAGGTGCCTTCAGCATCTGAAGAGCTACTTTCTGGGTCTGAGTAGGACCAAACCTTGCTGATACAAAGGCAGCCAGGGCTGACGTCTGACCCGGGGTGATGGGCTGTACTATCTTCTTTGGGCATTGATTTGGTAGAGTGCTTAAGCATCTGTTTAATTTTCAACAGAAGAGGAGATCTAGTAGACTGTTTACACGTCTGAAGTTTATCACCTGGTACATCTTGGGCTCTATGTGTTCCCCTTGGGAATTTGACCTGAGCAAAGACTTCAGGAACAGTCTCCAGGATTTCAGTTTAGCCCTTGCTGGTGAGAAGCCCACAGCCAAATAGGGGAGCTGTTAATGGTAAACATATTAATTTAAGAGCAAGAGGTAAACAGAGCTCCAGCAGCAGAGAGTGCCCTGCAAAGCAACTTATTTTGGAGCGATGTGGAGAAGGTGGCAGAAAATCATGGGAATTGCGGTGCTGTGGTGGGATGCTTGTGGATCTTTTCTCCCTTTTGCTGCCTGTTTGAAAAGCTGTGGGAGAGCGAGGCTGTCCCACAGGACCTCTATGTGACCCCAGTCCCACCCTGTCAGTGACTGTGTGTGTGCTTGCCCATGTCATGGCAGCGCATGGATGGCTTGACAGAGTTTACAGCTTTCTGGCTTATTTTAAGTAGTCTTGGAATCTTCTGCATCCTCTAGCAAACTGGGGCAGGCTGACCTCTAAGCCTCATAATCTGAGCATAAGTTAAAAAAGAAGCCCAGAATTTTCCCCTTCCCAAATAGCACCGCTGCCGACGATCTCTGATCCAGCTTTAATGTTTAATTGGATGACCGGGTTTTAAACAGAGCATTCTTTAACCCGGCTGACTCTGCCTGCCCCCCATCCCCCTGCCCAACAGCAGCCTCACTCCAGTTATCAAAGTGTCATTAGTAGAGACAGCTGCCTGTAAACAACAGGAATGTCAACACAACTGTCTCGGTCAACAGGAATTTAACTTTAATCTGTTCATTACTTAAAGATACATCATCCTCTTTCTGTGCTG
The DNA here is from genome assembly GCF_004027225.2 of Strigops habroptila. Lineage (NCBI taxonomy): Eukaryota > Metazoa > Chordata > Aves > Psittaciformes > Psittacidae > Strigops > Strigops habroptila. The sequence continues at coordinate 5,303,879 of NC_044285.2, forward strand.
TTATCTACATCACTTACAGACAAAGGCGGAGAACAAATTGACGGCGGGGAAGGGAGGAGGGTGGACCGGTCCTGCCTCGGCCAAGCTGGTTCTGTTCATCATTTCCAGTCCCTCCCCCCCAACCCTTTGCAAGTTCCTCTCCTGTATATGTATATATATTTGCCGGATCGCGGACGAAAGGGGGTCAGGAGTTCCTTGTTTAGCTGGAAACAGATACTACATATTTATAAATGTAAACTTGGAGCGCTGCCAGACTCCTGCATTTAAGTGATTAACAAATGTTTCCCTTCAAGTGGACACCTCTTGTTCTAAATATATTTGACAAGAATGTAAAGAGTCAACTGGAGGGTAGAAAGGGCAATACCGCAAAGCATTCCCTTGCACAGGCCTGGGCTCCGCAGCCGCCGATGCCGCCGGCGGGTGCCAGCCGAGCTTTAGGACGGGCAGGCTGCCAGCTCAGCCCGGCCTCCCCGCTGTTTAACGACAATGGATTTACTGCTTCTCTGCATATTGGTGTTATTTTGTGTAAACAAGGTTAACGCTCCTTTTAAATTAAATACACCACCTGGTGACTGAATGCCTGACCTTGGCAGGCGGCTTTCACCTGGGCTCCAAAAAGGGTGGGTACCCCCCCGGCGGTGCTGCGCTGGCCTTTCCCACCCGCTGGCTGCCTTTAATGCCTCGTCCTGTGAAAAGCATGTCAGTCTGTGTGGTGTGGTGCAGAGCGTTTCTGGGGCTGCTCCCACCTCCAGATGCACAGGACATCCAGGAATAGGAATCAATTACTTGTAAGCAAGAGTGTTGTTCTCTCTTAACCTTGTAGCTTATTATTCTTGTCCACCCTGGACTTGCCATTTCCCTCCTGCTTTCCCCCAAATAGTCCTCTTGCTTATTCAAAACACATCTGATCTTCCTGGATTTTCTCTTGTGGCCAGAAGGGAAGTTTCTGACCCTGGTCCTTTCTTCCTGATCAAGAAATGATGGGCAAATTTGAGACCGATCTCCCTTTCCCCTTTCCAAATGATAATGTGGAAAAAGAGGCATTCTTACCTTTGCCAAAAGTATCTAAACTTTTTCACATCTAAAACATCATCTCTCATACAGGTTCAACTAAGATGTTTCAAAGGTATCTGATTCTGCTACCTTTGGTATCTCTAAAAGTGCCTCTCTTTTAGGACTGAAGTAATTCATCATGCTGTGTTAAGAAATAAGAAAAACCTATACCAGCTAAATAAATCTGAATTTTATACACTGGAATTAAGAATCTGCAGCTAAATAGCTATGTAGTCAAGAAAAGCTCTTGAAACCTCAATAAACAGACCATAGAAATCCTACAAATCCTGTGAATGAAGCATGTTTGTAAACTCTGCAGTAGAACTGAGACCCACCGGGCCCAGAGACACACAGACCTTATAAATTTCACAGTACGCTTGAGGCCAAAGAACCCACTGGTGGTACAGGTCTAACCTTCAGTGGGTCTCAGCAAGGAAGGACAGCAAATTTGGGAGGATCAGAGGGCTGCTGGCTCCCTGTGTGGTGGCACCAAGTCCCTGGTTAAAGACAATTCAGTATAGGTTTGCTGGAAGAACTTCTAAATCATTTTCATGAAAGCAGCTCATTGTTGGAACTAGATGATCTTCAGGTTCTTTCCGACCCTAACTGTTCTATGATTCTATGATTTTTGTGGTCTGACTTAGTGTCAGCATCTACCTTTCAGTCATCCAGTTTGAATGGGGTACATGGCTTTTTCTTCTAAGGGTGACACCCCTTCCTAGCTGTGTGTAGGTCAGTCAGTACATATTCATCTTCCTGTGAATCCCTGGTGGGTACTCACTGCTATGTGATTTTTTTCTTAAATATTGGACCACAGTGTTAGTCTTTGATGGTAAAATTAACAAACTATTTGTATAAAGAGAATTTCTTTCTGTTATTTCTCATCAGCTGCTTTCAGTCTTACTTGATTCCCCCCTTGTTCTTGTGCTATGAGAAAATGGAGTGAAGAGTTTTCTATTTTTTCCCCTGGAAACTTTACAGAGAAATCTTAATAATTTTGAACAAATATTTAAATGTCCAGATAAGAGCACTCAGTTGGATAATGAAATAGAGATGATGGGAAATAATCTGGGAGACTTTATTTAGACTAATAGCTATAAGACATTTTTTAAAAGAAAGTCCAGACAGATAGGTGCAAAATATGTAAAATACTATGCTATAAATACATGTGGTAAATACAGCTTTCCCTAAGCATTTTTGGAAAGAATCCGCTTTTTCAGTGACTGACTGCCAGAACATTTTCTGTTTTTACATTAAAAAATGCTGCACATTTAGAGGTGAAACCTTCAAAGACGCAAACCAGTGCAAAGATGTTGTCCAGTTCATAGGCAGTGTGCCTGGAACTAGGAAAAGGCCATTCCAGTGCTGGGGAAAGCGATAGAGTTTTAAGTGAGGAACAAAAAGCATCTTTTTCAGAGAGCTGCCACATTTGTTGTACAGATAAGGCTCATCTAATTAAACTATCATTGCAAAGTCCCCAGATTCCCCAGGCTGTTCTTTTGCTCTTAGCTGGAGTTTGGATTCAGTACTCCAAGAAATGGAGTCTTTTTGAACTCCTTCCTTTTTGTGTTTCAAGGATTGTTCTCATCTGTGCTATAAAGAGCCCCTGTTATCTGTAACAGAGTGCGGTAGCATCTATCCAGACTGGACCACACAGTGATAGAGCTGAGTGATACCTCAGACCCATTTGCTTCCTCCTGTCTGTTTTCTCTCATACAGAATTGTCTCTCCATAGTCTTACAGAGCAGAATTGCTTTTAATGAGGTTTATGATAAGCTCCCCATGTCCTTTTCCTGCTTCCAGAAGCTGTTTGCTAAAGGACTCACAGTTTGTTTCTTTAACAGCCAGAACTAAAAGCAGTTCTGTCATCACAAAGTGTCAGCACTGTTGTAGGAGCAGGAAAATGGTAAGATTGTATGAGACTCAGCCAGGTGCAATGGCCAGTACTTGAACCTTCAGACAAATGGTCTGAGCAGGTCAGTGTTGAAATACCTTGCTTATATGAAAGGTTTTTTCCTGTACATCCATCATTTTGTATTCAGTCCGCAGTGTGTGCACCTGAACTGACACACACATAAATGTAGGCATCTTTGGTTCCTTAAGGTGCAAAGCAGACATCAAACACCATATGAGTTGCATATCATGAATAGAACAAGAATTACTGCTGAATATGGGGTATGATTGTCCTTATAAATACATCATAGAAGTAGCAAAGTGAGGAAAAAATATTTAAATTAGTAAACTGTGCTGGAACACAAACAAATGGGATAAACTGATGGTGAATAAATCTGGTGAATAAATCTAAACCTTAGAAATTAGAAGAAGATTTTTACTCAGTGGAGGACTGATACTCTTGTAGGGGATCATAGAATCATAGAGTCATAGTATCAACTAGGTTGGAGAAGACTTTTAAGATCATCAAGTCCAACCATTAGAATAGCCTTCTAATAGGTGCAGTTAAGGTAAATAATGAAACTAGTTTTAACTTGGAGTTCAGTGCATTTATAAGTGGGATTACACAATGTAGTTGCATAGTGGAGAGCTGGATTAACTGACCTTGGAAGTTCTTTTCAGCTTTATGCAACATTATTCTATCTAATTATTGTGTGGCACTAACCTTCAACAGGACCTTTGTTTGTTTCAGTTTTCTGTTCTAACTTAACCAAACTTCAAATAATTTGGTTGAAATTTTGCATTTTGGCCTGGAAATTAGTACTTTTTCCCTCTTAAAACTGCTTTAGATTGAAATTGTCCAGGCATGTTACAGAAAAACTTGTTCTGTTCATGCATTTTAGACCAGTTTAATACAAAAGACTTAGCGTTTCCATCTCTGGAGGGTGGGAATGAAACTTGGCAGGGTGGGTCTCTACAATTTGCTGCCTTATGGATCAATTTGCCCCACTTTTCATCCAGCTTCTAAGATTCTGAGAAAAAAAATAAAGCCAATTCACACATGGTCAGCAGAAACTCTCTGAAGTTCAGTAGCCAAGTTTCCAGATAGTGCATGCACTGAAGATGTGCCAGCTTTTGTATGTATAAGCAAATTGCATATGTATTATGACTGAGAAGAGTGTGAGCCTTTTTTGTGTCTGGGATTGGAGGGACTGAGCTGGGCTTCTGCTGAAACTTCCTCCTCCTCTTTTCTGAGAGTTGCTGTGGTGCCAGAACTAAGCAGAGATGATTTTCTTGCTGCTTAATTCTTCCCATCTGGTGCTGTGTGGAGGGCAATGAGGAATTCTGACATTTCCTAACTGTTGTTGTGGAACCATCAGGAGTGAGCCAGGAAATGACCTCAGGATGTTATCTAGTCCTTTTCTGTGCTAGGGCAGGTTAAGCAATGCTCTGGACAAAGCTTACCAGTGCTTCTAAACAGCCTTTAGTCCCACAGGTCCCGAAATGGTCTGTTCTAGCACTCAGCTATATTCAATTTCCTTAAATGTTTTTTGATATCTACCCCAAATTTTGTTAGCTTGAGTGAACATGTAAAATTGTTAGTTCCTTTCACCTTTACTTCTTGTTTTATGCTTTTGAAGGCTGTTACCATTCCTTTCCTTGTCTTATTGAGGCTGAGCAAATTTAAGTCCTCAATATTTCCACATTGGTGGAAATGGGACCTTTTCTATTTGGTGCAAACCTTTATTGGATTACAGACCCCAGTCTTCCGGCTGGTGCCTGGTGCTGGGAAGCATCAGATGCTCTACAGATTGCACATCATTCCAATAAGGCATTTTCCTTTTTTCCCCCTAACATTGTTGATTCAAGTTTAATCTGTCACTAATGGTATCTCCTAGATCATCTTCCACAGTAATGCTATCTTACCTACAGGATGTGGCACTTTACATTAATCCCTCTTGAACCACATGTTGGTTTATTTAATACCATTTCTCTAATTAGCCAAGATAATTTTGTATTTAATGTTGGTCTCCAATCTGTCTGCAAATCCTACTGGTTTGATATCCTCTCCTAGTTGAATAACTCTATTACCTCTACCACTACAATGTTATTTGTGAAGTTTTGGGGACTTGACTTGGCAAGCTTTATGAAGACAATATAAAACTTTGAAAGATTTGTTGAGACTTGTAAACAAGCTAATAAATACAGTCACTGATGTCCCTGATGTTGGAAACTTATAAACTCTCTCCTTCATGCAGACACATACAAATACTATTTGGCAAAAGGATGGCAAAGAGACTTATAAGCACAGAGAGTGCATGTTGGAATCAGGGCAGTGCTGCTCTCATTCAGCTTTTCTTATCTTCTGTGCTTCTCTGCAGTGGAATAATGTCAGCTAGAAAGGCTTGGGAAAACAAGAAAACTTGAATAAAATGTAGTGGGTCTATTGGGATTTCTCTGCTTGTATTGTACTCCAGTTTTACCCTCTCTTCCTCGTCCCTTGCTTTCTCTTGCCTTGTATTACTCAATGTGTGTGTGTGTCTGTATGTGTGTCCATGCCAGCTAGATGCCAACAGAAACCAAATATAAAAAATTGTTAATTTGATCATTCTTTCTCTGTCTGTGTTCCTCTCTGAAGTTCCTATTGTTTCTGATAGTTTTCTTGCCGTGGGGACTGGATTTTTGCCAGCTGAGTGCCAAAAGCCAGTCAAAATAAATAGATACATACTAGGGATTGTAGAGATTAAAATACCTACCATTCTGAATTACCCAAGGGTAATATAGAAATACCATTTTGTTAAAGGTACCTGATCTGCTTTTATTAGACACAGGATTACTGATGAATGAACAAAAGGAGAGATAATTTTTTAAACCCTTGATTAATAGTTTATGTCTATCTTTTCCACCTCTTTTTTGAAAAGATGGATGTGGTAAAACCCCAGATATTTCCTGTGGCTTACCAAAGAGAGAAAAAAAAGTCAAAGGTAGGGCAATAAATACCTCTGCTCCTGCAAATTGGGTGATTACCTTAAAGAAAAGAAAGAATACAACTTTTCCTCTTAAGTTGGACTGTACAATCTTGCATTGTACAAACTTATTAGCAGGTTGACCACATGTCTCAACGAGGCCAATCTATCCTTGAATAAGCACTTCTATCTCTTCCGTATCCCTGGGCAAAACCAATGTTCTGGAGCTAAGATTTTGTGCTTAACTATAAGATAGTTGAGTGGATTTTGCTTTAATAAGATTAAACAGAGCATGCATTATCTGATCCAGGTAATGTGGGAAGCGCAGAGACGGGGAAAAAAGTAACTATAGGGAAGAGGGTAAGTTGAACGTAAAGAATTAGTAAACAGGCACTGGAGGTTACCCTTTTGGTACTGTTGCTGTATATTCATCTCTGCCTCAAACATGCCGATTATTTGTGAAAAAGATCAGTTTGCAGATGCCGTCTTCCAAGGGCAAAAACATACAAGAAAAGTGTTGCTCTGAAGCACAATGAAAGACTAACGTGCTACATCTCTTGCTCCATTACAAGGCAAACTTTGTCTTGACAACAATTACAGTAATCAAGTTTATGTAATTTGCAAGAGTTGCTGTCTTTCAGTAACATGAATGAAACTACACAGAACATTTTGCAGAGGCTTTCAGTATAAACAGGTGTGTTGGACTAACACTGAAACACATATTTTGAACAAAGAAAGTAGACTTCTGGGACAGAGAGTTATTCCCTTTCTATGTATGAAGGAATGCTTTGGAAACCTCCATTGCTAGGAGCTGCCACAGCACTACAAAATGAGGCATGCAACATCATTTTGCACTGGGTAGGAGACGGGCTTAATGACTGAGTGGATTTTTAATTTCTTAATTTTATGACTCCTTTCTCTAGCCCAATCAGATTTTTTCTTTGTGTTTCTTATAAAGGCCACAGGTTCTCAAGGATTATATGGCAACAGCAGAATAACAGAACAATGAGAAAGTTTGAGATCAGATGCTTCCTCTATTGTTTCCAAAGCAAACAGTTCCAGGAAGCATGCTGTTCCCTGTGTTAGAGCTCTGTAGAAAGACCTTATTACACTAAGTATACTACAGGAGATACAGAAGCAGATCAATATGTGGTTAAGTGTTTTAGCCTTACTTTTATTATGTTTGACAGTGACGACAACATCGTGTGTATGATGTCACATATAAGATGACTAATGTGTGTACATGTGTGAACCCCTTGAATAAACTGGTTTTCCCATAAACTTTTAGGGAAGAGCAAGCTCCCTGAGAGCATGGATTGAATCTAAAAACAAAATAAAGAGGCAAACAAACCCCAAACTAATTTCAGGTCTTATGAGAAGCTGCAGTGGCATCAATGTCTGGAAACATCTAACACAAGTGGTTTCAATCCAGAATGATTTCCAGGAAATACTTGTCTTAAGTTGTGCTTAAGAAAATGTGTCATCAGTATGTTGTCTGTGTTCCTGACCCACAGGAGGATGAAGAACACTGCAAGGCAATGTGAGAAAGTAAGGAAAGGAAGCAAGAACTTCTTGTGCCAGGTGATGATTTGCTCTTAGGTGAAGATTCCCTCCAACACACCAGAAGTGAACCAACCAACATGAGCCACTTTTCTGTAGAGAGCTCAGTCTCTGTAGTAGGCCAGCAGCCAGATGAGGGGTTTTAAGGAAGAGTTACGGCAGTTATAAAGAGGGAAAAAATTTGCAAACACTGATAATAATACTCCTACACAGGAAGGTTTGAGCCAGTCACACTACTCCCCCCACTTTTCCAGTGAGATTCAGAGTTACATAGGAACAGGAGATTGTTTTGGCTGGGATTAGATAGCACAGATGGTACCAAAATGTGTAACACCTACCACAAGTTCTTTAGTTTCATATCATCTGCACAACAGTTCTTCTTGGCCTTTTAACAGTTCATTGAATGGAGGAAGAGGAGAAAAAGACATGGGGCAATTTCTGGAAATGTGCATGTTTTATTTTATCTTTTGGGAAATCCATATAGGAGCATGTAGATAGTTTCATATAAAATCTTGCATATATCTTCTGTGAGATAGTGTGAAACTTCACTTGGCTCTTCTCTTTCAAGAATCCCCAAAACTTGGCAAGTAAATCTCACAACATATTTGAGAATTACATCAGTAATCATTTTGCAGATACATACAACAAGGTACAGGAATGTTAACCAGTTTTCCCAGAATCACCATAGGAGTTTGTAGCATGGGCTGCTCTTATCTCCATGGAGCTTCCCAGGAATCCCATGGACTTTGTTTTCTGCCCTGACATAAATTGCATCAGCCTTTGGTTTTCTTCTGTGGCTTCATAGGTCTGCTATATGACCTACAACAAAACTTTCTCTTCCTGTCCTAATTTTTCAAATAAATGCTATTGTAGCAATTCATCTGCAGCTTGTGATCCCAGGAATATTTTACTACTGATTCTAATACCATGTTTTATCAATTCCTCTAGTTGTCACCTTCCTCTACAAAAGACACTCAATTTCTGTGCATTTAATAGGTTTTTCCAGGGGTCCAGAAGAAAGCAAATTGAAAATACACCTCGCTCTTAGAGAAAAATACAAAAATTTCTAAACACGGGCACTGAGGTGCCACTGTGATGGACATACTAGAAATAACGAGACTTCCAGGTTGAGATTTTCCAGGTTCCCTATTTGATTTGATTGCAGCAGGTACTCAACACTCCTAGGTAGCTTAAAAATATTCATTGTGATGTTATTTAACAATTAGGCTGAAAGCATGGAGTATTCCCTGCAAACTAACTAGGAAGAGCTGATGACCTAAATCCTGTCTTTTGAATACTCAGCCACACAATGTAAAAGCATTTGAGATATTTTTCCCTAACTAATGAGAGACCTTTAGCTACACAGAGTAAAGGAAGACACTGGGTCTCCAGATTAAATGGAGATCTATGTGCCTTAGGATTTCTAAGACGGTTAATGCTCAGGGAAGGATCACGCTAACCACATTTACAGTGAACTCCCTATGGATATAGTACTTGTGAAGAAATTACATTTAGGATAATGATGAAAAGTTAGTTAGTAAATTAGGTCTGAAAAACATATCTGTGAAAAAGAAATATACAGTTTTCAATGTGTCAGGAATATGAGGCAAATGCAAGGTGTAATTCAAAGTCATTATACCACTTGCTGTAAATACGGCTTTCATAAAGCCAGACTACTCATATACTCAGATAACCCATCCTATTATTCTGGCAGCTACAGGACTCCTGAATCACACCTACTTGAACCTGAGGGATTAGAGGTTTTGCTTTTTAAAGAGCTTAGGTGCTGGGCTGGCCACATTTTTCAGACCTCTTTGGAGAAGCAGGATTGATTCTTTTTTTTTTTTTGTTTAAACAAAAAAATCATTCAGGACCAAAAAAATAGACATAAGCGAGCCTCCTCCTTTTGTAATTGTGTTTTTGAAAATCAGACACGTAAAATCTTTTGTAGCTATGGGCTTGAAACTCTCTTTTGTGGAAACACTGGTGCACTGTAATTGGTTGAGTACTGCTATCCAGCCTGAGAGGGTGACCTTTCACACTCTGCCCTAAAAGAACACTATAGAAAGAGAGGTGGCGTAATCTGGGTTAAAGGCTTCTTACTAACATGTTGAGAGCTTGTTTCACACACACACAAACAGTTGCACGAAAGCCCCAGCCTGATGATAACTTAGCACTTTAGTATGGTGCTCTTGAGACAGCCCTCTTCTGAGAGAATAAAGAAGGGCCCCTTAGTTGAAATGCAGGACTGAAGCTCTTCATAACCACTGGGCAACTGTTACGAGGGAAAAAGAAAGTTAAAAGAGATGAGAACAAAAGGGGCTATCCTTGTTACAAGGCTCTGGTTCTAGACCTGAAAAACTCCTCTCCCCTAATCTTTTTATTATTTTTCTCTGTATAGCCCTAGGTTTTGACAGTGAAATCTCTTGTCTTTCTGGGCAAGCATTTCAGTGCTGTTTAAGAATTCCCGCGGGCCACCTTTTCATGGTCACTTTGTACCCAGAGAAAGAAGAAAGAAGGTAGGCATCTTTGCTTATTTGGTTAAGAAGTGAAAATAATGGGTTACGTCTAAGGTTAAGGAATTAGAACCAAGATGTATCTTAAACAGTTTAAAGAGTCTAAACACTGTGCTATGTTTAGCACATAGGAACAGGTAAAGATGTGCTTGCCTAGGTTGTGTGCATACATGAGACTTTCGCGTTTGACTTCAGAGGGACCGAAATCACAGCCAGCTCTTCCAAGTCACCAGCATGGGTAATGGTCCTGGGTGCCATGAATGCAACATGATCCTTTTGCTTGCAAAGCCTCCCCAGGGCTAGCCATGTGCCCTGGGCTGATGGGTCACAGGAATGACTGCCTACATCAGTAGCTCCCTCGCCTCTCCATATTTTAATGCTTACTTCAACATAGATTAATAGGTACATCTGTCTCATGCAGCTTATCACTTTACGTTTCATTTTCCCACCTTATTTCTTTCTTAGGTATTCTTTTCCATATGTCCCAGTTTTCTTTCTTCCAAATACCCACATATTCAACAGTTACTCTGCTATTCCAAATTATCTGTGTATTACTATTGTATGTGTAGTTAATGTCAACAAATTGTTATGCACTGTCAGTGATTCTTGTTAGAGGAAAATAGCGGATATTTAGAAATCGCTTTAGAGCAGTTTCTTATCTGCTTATATCCCATATGATGCACAAAGTAAAATGAGATGATGAAGTTCTATATTTATCACAATATTAGACTCTCTCATAAAGAATTTTCTTCTGGCTAACAGTTCATATGACCAGGGAATTCCAAAGTCAGTGTTGAAAGTCTGGTTTGACTGTGGACCTTATCGACTATAGCAGTACTCCTTAACTTCATGATGTTTCATGTCAGGTAGTGCAAAGTGCCTGAGCTCTTTATTGTTTCTGTTAGCTCAACGCGCTTTGTGTCCTCTGCAGCAGAGTTAAGCTTTGTTAGCTGTGTCTACATTTCTGACAATACTGACTCATTTCCAGTCTTCTTAATTACTGTTTTGGTACTTTTTACTTTGAAATCTTTCAGGACTGGCAACTCCATTTACAACTCTTTCCTCCAGAAAGAAGCCCCAGAGGTATAATGCAGATTGCAACCACCAGGTGACTTTGCTTCACCATGGAACTGGTTATCCAGGCTGGTGGACCAGCCCTGAAAAGGACCAACAAGACAACTGACCACTCAGAGCTGCAAAATCTGATTCTAAACAAAGCAAATTTGACGCTGTTAAGTTTAGTTTCTTGTAGATTAAAACTTGACCTCTTTGCCTTTGGAGACTGAGGTTCAGGTTCCATTAATTTGTTCCAAAAAATACATTTGATGAGCTCATCACAGCCTATGCTGGGGGTATTTTGTCACAGCACAAAATCACCACACAATGCAGCATGATTGGCAGCTGCTTCCTAAAAGTGGCCCTTAGTTGTGGTAAGAAAGGTTGCAGCTGCTCATGGTGGAGAGCCATTAACAGTGATGGGGACTTGCCCGCAACGTCCCTTTGAACCATGCAGAGCACTGGCTAGCCTTCCACATCTCTCACTTTGGGGTTCACCCAATTCTTTGCCTCACATCCACAATTTGGGAAATAAATTGTTTTGCTTCTGATGGATAAGCTAGTTTACATATAGGAGCAACTGAGATTCCAGAATGTATTTATAGATACATCTGCACAGAGAAATACTATCATTTAAAGAAAAGAAAAGGAAAGGGAAACTGCAAATTTTATTTCTAAACCTTTCTACCAGGAAAGGTGACGAAATTTAGGGAAATGAGCCACAGCTGAGATGCCTGACAAATAACTCTCATGGAATCTATAAAGTGAGTTTATTTGTGCCATCTTTTACAGGAAGAGCTGTGTGTGAGTTTTGTAGCATTGCCACTGGGGTTGCTGAAACACCCGGCTGGTGATCAACATTTTGGGTGCTCATGAATAACCGGAATACAAGCACCTTAAGCACAAATTCAACAAAGGTTTTTTCAAGTTCATCATCACATATGAGATTGCATCATTCATAGTGGCATTTATAGCCATCAGTACTATACAACCCATGGTAACAGATGACATTGCACGCTGAAAGAGGCCATGAAAGGTCTTTCATACTGTTTCCTGCTCCTAATGACAGCTTTTACTGCCAGTTAGGACAGAATCCAAACACATGAAGTAATGATGGCTGTAGGTGTTGATTTGGATATGAAATGTATAACCTAGCTTATGCAGTACCAGTTAACAGAGGCAAGTTTTTCAGTGCATGTGCTTTATGAACAGAGCTGGAGAAAACTATAGGTGGAGGGACAGAGAGTATGGGCATGAAATAGGATACTACTACCCTTTTAGCAAACAATTTTATGTACGGAAGTATTTTGTGTTAAAAATGTGTTTGGATGCCCGCAACACATAATCATTTGGACATCGTGCCCTTAGAGTCTATTCCAATTTACCATAAGAGAATATACATGTCTGTGGGTCCAACTAGTAGGTTTCTCAGCCAGATGTGTGTGAAGTTTATATCTCTCTGTGTTTTTGTTTGGGTGTGTATATTCTGCACATGTATGTTCATGTTTAGCCAAAACTTTCACATCTATAGAAAGCTCATGAATATTTTGTAGCTTTTGTCCATGAATTCATTCTTGAGTTTTACAAATAGTGATAATTTGGAAAAATAATGTCTGAAAGGCAATACCACTTTACCTGTGAATGACCTCTTTCTCTTTTTATTTTCCCTAGTTTGGCTATGTTTTCCCAAACAGTCTGCGAAAGTGTTTACTGGTCTATTCACTTTTACTAAACCTGGGGCATTAACAGCAGGAAAGTGTATGTATATATATACATAGTAAGTATAGTTACATCTTTTCCAGCCTACAGCTAAAAAGAGACCTTTAATTGCACTGAAATATGATCCCTGCAGAGCAAATCTGTTGGCCAGTGCAAACTTCATGCCATGCTGTGCTGGATGGGTCCTGTGTTGCCTGTGAGTTTGCTGCTGCCCAGACACAGCCTGGTGTTGATAGCTCATGGCTGTGGTCTTGCATTCCTTGTTGGACTATAGTGTGCACGTGTGTGTGTACACGCATGCGTGTGTGTACGCATAATAAGCAATATAGGGTAATCCCCTTCTGATGACAGAAGCTTCAAGTGGTTACAAGTAGCAGACCTGTTCTCAGATGCCTGAGGTAACTGTCTGTAAGGTGCAAGGTAAAGAAATAATTAATTACACTTACTGGTTAAAATGGGTGAAATGATATATGATAGCATGCTTTTATTGCAAGTGCTTTGATTCAACACCAGGCAGGGGTTTTGGTGAAAGAAGTGTCAAGACATGGAGTATTTTTCTGCAGTCAAAAGTTGAATTTAACTAATCACCCAGTGCAATTTTACCTGTATCAGATGTTCACAACTGCAGTGCATACAGGGGGGAGGAAAAGAAGTGAAAGATGGAAACAGAGAGGAAAAACATCGCCTAAATTCTGAACGTGTAGTCTTGCTGAGTAACCGCATTCATAACAGAGTGGGAGTGATTTGTTCTGACAACAGAAGACTACTAATTTTGCTGAATTAACAGCACTACTAGCAGTGGGTGGAGGGGAAGAGGAGAAAAAAAAAAAGAGAGATTTGTTATGGACATTCTCAGGATTATTTATTACCAGGTGATATAAAAGATATGTTGTCTACAGTATCACAAAAAGTTCAGTTGCATCCTCTTGGTGTGTTGCTTGAGCAACTAAAAATCTGGAGCAAGATGCTTGAAAGAATAAGATGCATATTTATATTTTAAAATTAAAGCAGGCTTACATTCACTAGTGAAAGGAAAAAGCTTAGAAAATCAGCTCGGATTCCTTCTTCACTCTAAAGCAAAGGGCATTTCACTATGGGTCTTTAATTTAATGTAAACTTTTTTTCATTCCTCACACGTGGAAAGACATGAGTCTAAAGTTATTCTCTACTGAAAAGATTAATATTTTCAATGCAAACTTTGGAATCCACTTGGATAACCCAGAGCTTCCAGCTGTTGTTTATGCTATTAGTTAGAAAATCCCAGTGCCGTTCTTTTAAGACAAAATTATTAATAAAAAAAAGGGGCTCTATTTGAGTTAATTTTGCAGAATTATGTTAATAAGCACAATTTGCACCATGCAGGTTTACTTTGTGGTTTGTGGTGAGTTTGTAGAGGTTTTGTGAGCAAACCCAAATGTGGTGACAGCAAAACCTTTCCAAAGCACAGACTTTTATGCTCTAAGCACAGAATTTCCTTTTGTGGTCATATGTGACGTGGTTTTTGGATAATAAATGTCTGTAATAAGGTTTCCTTAGGTTGGCTCAAAGGGCCTGTGCCTTTGTTTTTAATGGCTGTCTTTGGAGGAGTTTCAGTTTCCTATATTTTCTTAGAATTTGAGCACTTCTTAAATTTAATGACCTAGAGGCTGATCCAGAGTTGTGTTGCTCACTCACCACTTCAGACCATGAGTGTGGACAATATACCTCTGTATTACCTTGCCTAGCCATTAGGACACACTTTTATCCAACAGAGGCATTCGAGAGAGGTAGCTGAACAACACCCTTGGCTTGATGGCCAATGGCATGTGCAGTTAAGAGCAAATCTTAGCTGCTCTAATTTTTCCTGGTCAATGCGAGAGGTCCCTAAAAGGGCTAGAAGGAGCTGGAGCTGCTCTGTTCTCCGTCAGGATGGCAATGCAATGGGAGCACAGCCGCCACCAGGCAGGCCTTCTGCACTAGGAGCATATGTACAGCAGAAGTTTTCCAACTTCAAATTTCATAATTCCATCCTCCTCAAATCTAAACTGGTGAAAGAAAAAATATCCCCCTCATGACAGCCTGGATTGTCTAAACTGATGCTATTTTTGTGATGGAAGGGAGAGCAGAGGAAGGAACCACATTTGCTATAGAAACTGGTATCTATTCCTACATAATAAAAAAGCAGATGAGGTACTGATTTAAATAAGAAAAAAAAAAAAGCAAGCTGAAAGAGGAACCAACATGTTGCCAAACTCAAACCTACCGAAAAACCCCAACAAAAAGCCCAACCACTGAAAAAACATGCCTTTTGTAAGGCGCTCTTTGTCACAAATCAGTAAAAGTTGATTCCTGTAATGAATTAAAATATTCCAAAAGCTTAAAGCTCCTATCACAGTTGACCTTTAAGGCATGTAGCAGCAAAGAAGTTAATACACTTTGCACATGTTGCAGAGCAACAGGTGGTAGAAAAACCCATGCGGGCTCCTTGCATTCCTTACTTTTCAAACTGGTGGCCCCTGGTATTCTGGGATTTACACTACCTCCCCCAGGCTCTGACTGACAAGCTAATCGGTGCGCTGGGAAGCCCTGAGCTATTGATTCCACTGTAACAGAACACCTCCCCGTCAATGAAACTGCAATGAAATGCTTCAACAACGAAGAAAGGGAGGCATTAGGCTGTTGAGCAACTGGAAGAAATTTGCTTGTAGGTAGTGCGGCAGAAATGAAAAGGCTCTCGGGGGCACAAGCTTGAAAAGCCAGGTTATTAAAAAAGCCACAAAGCCGGAGTCTGGCTGAGTGGAGAAAAATAGTTATGGTTCAGTTAGGCGTATCTAAAAGGAGGAGGGAGGGGAACGCAGCTTTCAAAATTGCGTTAATCCCCCATGTACTTAATTTCTTTTCTTTTATGGCAGCTTGTAGTATAGCAACAAGTATTCAAGCAGTTAATAATTTTAAACAGTTTAGCTTTCCGTAGGCAATATATCTTTACCCTTAATTAAAGTTTTATTTTAGTAGTGGGAAAATATTAAAGTGACATTCTGATCATCCTCTAAGATGGGAAATATATGATAATATGAATATTTTATTAGACAAACTATTATTAAACAGCTGGTGCAAAATCCTAGCCACTGATTGGTTTGTTCGAAATGCAGGTCACTTTTTCTTAATAATGGCCCAACAGCTTTCCACTCATAGTAACAACCACTGACACACCACCTGCAAACACAAAGGTCTTAACATCTTGTACCAGAATACTAACATCCCAAAAGCAGAATTGGATCCCACAGGGTCAGTCCTGTAGAGGGTTCCCATTTTGGGGTAAAAAGCATGCCCAGCACATCACCCGGGCTTGCCTCTCAGGTGGTGGGTCTGTACTTGGATTAAGGGACCATGCTCTTTGCTTTAGGAGAGCTGAAGGGATGGGGATCAGAAGGTGAATGGTCTTGGCCATTTTAACTGGGGGGGGGAGTCAGAGGGGAGCTGTTAGAGCTGAGCTTTGTGGCTGGAATTTGGATCTGCCGTTAATTCAGGAGCCAGAATTTGCTGACCTTCAGGCAGTGTGCACGTCCAATCTATTTACTCAGTCTTTTCCTGAGTGAGCTGTCAGGTTTTCTTTTGGAAAGTTCTCTCCCCGCTGCGTGGGTTGTGGAGTACAATAAAAAATGTGTAGGCCTTGATTGAGGCAAAACGGTGCCTTGCTTAGGCAGATGGATTAATTTCTCAATGACAATAAAATGGCTGACATTGTACATAACGTGAAAATGGCAAAAGTGGCCTTTCTAGAAATTTCCTGTCCCATCAATTATTGCCTGTTGTAGTTTCAAGAATTTTGCCTTGAACAAACAACAGAGACGGGTTTTTTGCAGAGTTTTCTTTTGTTGATGGCGGTGGTGCCATCTATCTGAGTCTATCTATGAATATAAATATATATAGGGTCTGTCTTCTGTCTTCCTGTAATGGAGTGCTCTGTGTGGAGGGGATGGGCAAGCTGGATGCTAAATGTTAGGCTCAATTCGCTTGATATCTTAACCCGTCTTTTAAGCATACATGTCCCAGGTCTGCCTCCTTTGCCCACAGGAGCTGTGCTTGAGTGAGTGCTGAGCATCTCGTGTCTGCGAAGGGCAGAGCTGGGCAGCAATGCCTGGCTGGCTCCAGAGCCACAGTAACAGGAACAACATCCCTGAAATAAAAAAGGGAGTCAAAGAGGCAGAGAAAGTATTAAAAGAAAATAACCCTAAAAACTTAAAATCACAGAAACCCAACTCCTACCCATACTGAAGCCAATCAGAATATTGACTTTTATTTCAGTTTGACCAAAATGGGAAAAAAACCTATAAAATCCTTCTTTTATTAAATATATTCTGCCTGAGGAAGAGCGGCACATGCACAAATCATGGATCTCTCCTAAAGTTGATCCGTATCTGTTTACCTTTATTCTGTTCTTGTCCTTGGATGAAATTCCTCTGAGGTTGACGGACATTCACCAAAACCTTGGATTTGTGTCAGCAACATTAATTAAGCTGAATCCAGAAATATACAGCCCAGCACAGAGGAGTTCTGTTTTACATTTGTGCAGTCTGGGCCAAACTCTCATGGACTTTCCACTCATCAAAATGAAATGCTTCTGCCATGAAATGTATATGAGCAATATACAGCTCAGCTGAATAGCAGACCAACAGCTGTAGACCGAACTAATAAATTCCCTGAATACCATGTTATCAATGTTTGGGATGTTCTTCTAACCCCAGATATTCCTACCAGTGTTTTTTTTTTAGATTAATTCGTTTTGGTCTGATAGATTTTAAATTTTAGAGACTTCAGTGGTTATCCGATGATGCGAAAAAACCACTCAAGAACATAGAATGTCCATTTTTAGTGTGAGAATTTTGCAAACTTTTACAGCGTTTGTGTTTTATGCTGGGAATGTTACCTAATAGAAAAAGCAATTCTGAACTCTTTCGTTTCACCAATTAGACACTAGTGTTTTATGAGTAATTTCCCATTTAAAAATTTTTAGTCTTGTTTTTCCTTTAAGTGTCTCTAAATCAAGTGTTTTCTTGATGTTTAAGAAACTGAAACATTAAAAGCTTTGAGTCTTTTTCCAGTCTATAAACTAGGTTCTTATGTAGACTCTAAACTGGACAACACAGGTCTAGCTCATACCAGTTACTGATATGGAATCTATTTTCTTTCTGCTACTTTGCTTTAATATGAATTTATTTTACAGCTTATCATGAACAGGAGGGGTAGAGGAGGTCTGGAGATAAGGAGTTCTTTTCAACTATTCATATAGAGAAAGAAAAAGAAAATAATTTAGCAAAATTATCTAAGGAAGATTAAAAATAACCAGAGATGACTGGAACACCTTGGAGAAGAAAATCAGATCTGTTTATTCCCTATGATTGTTAATATCCCTGTAATTATTGACTATTATTAGTGAAAATGTAAAAAGCAACTAATAGAAGGTAAAAACCTCAGAAATTTAATGCAAATGGAGTTGATTCCTCTTCAGTCAATGGGCTTTTAAGCTTCCTTCAGGCTTTAGAATTGCAGAGAAGTCAGTATTGGCATGGCTTATAGCAGCTGTTAATGCAACACATGCCTATCATTTGCTGTTGACAGGCATTAATAAAAACCTAATCTGAGGAAATTATGAAAAACCTACATATTATGCAATCTGGTTTATGTTTTGGCACGTGGCAAGCATTGGTCTAATACAAAGGAAACCATCATGTATGAGCTTTACTGGCATTGATTCCGCTGTAAGGGCAATTATTAAAATGTATTTATTTATTTGTAAATGTTTGATCCTTTAACTGCCTCAATACTCAGATAGGTTTGCTTTGTGGTACCGTGGGTGTTACTTTAAATCTTTCTTTTACAGAGACAAGAATCCTGAACAGCTGTTACTGACTTCAGGTAAGAAATATGGAAATTCAACTCTGATACATCCCTTTTCTGTCCAACACTTCCTCCTCTTTTTCCCAAATGCTGTTTTCTTTGCAATGCTTTGAGTAGTCCCATTCTTTTAGACCTGAAATCTTTTAAGAAACCTCTCATTTTTTCCCTTTCCCTTCTCATTAGGGAATGAAGCCTTTTCAGTAACACGAGCAAGAAAACCTATCACTGCCGTAGATTAAGTTTTGTCTTTGTCTCTTTTAATGTGAGATGCTTCTCTGGCGTTGATGTTGATAATCCACATTTGGTTTTGTGCAATTACACCTTCTCCTTTCTCCTGAGTCTATCTGGAGCTGCTGGGAATATACTGGATTTCCCTGCCTCCCTGCAGACATGTTAAACCTTATTTACTAGTTTTACCCTATACAACAGAAAACATGTGTTATCTCTTAAGACACCATAAAGTTCTGTTATACTTGTAATTTGGGCTGTGATAAATTCTTTCTTGCTAGCTTCTCTCTTTCTCCTTTCATTTTTGCCATTGTCTGAAGTATTGTACTACTAAACTCTTTAAAATACCTAAAATATGAATGCGTAGGGGAACTTTAAAAGGCACAAAGGACAATCAATAATATGTGAGTGAGAAAAGGGGTAAAAGAATTCTACAGATATTCAGGCTGGAATGTGAGTGCTAAGAAGTCTTTGGATAAATTCAACACAGATTTGGCCTGCAGCTCTAAACTGGCAATTCCAGTAGAAGAGCAGACCTCTACCCTGGGGTAAGGAGGTACAGAATAATGCCTCTTTGAATTAGTTTCAAAATGTTGCTGTGATGCAGATGAATTGCTCCTAGGTGCCGAAGTGCAGTGCACCAACATAATAGCATATTGTTAAGTCACACTGCCATTAAAGGATATAGTTATTAATCAAATTAAGTCAAAACACAAAGCAAGTACAAATTAGTATCAGATGACATGTCTCACTGTGCGCAGAGAAGAAGGAATGGAGGGAACCTGCCATTTTAAAAGATCACAATCTTTCATAAAACAAAAACAGAAGGTGAGGGAATATCCTACCACATAGTAACTGGCAGCTGGTATGTGCTATCTGGACAGTATTCATCTTTAAACTCACGTGACCATCCTAGAGTGCTGCAATGTAAACGGTCTTTTTCAGAAGCTTGGGCTAAACTTTGAATAGTGTCTGTTTTTGGAGATGTGAGAAATGTTTACCAAGAAAGACAAAACTACTTGAAACTTAAGGGGTCTAATATTTTATTAATTTTTCCATCCTGTACATATCTTGCCAGTGTAATTTTTTAGCTCCAGAAGCAATGTTTCAATTCTCATCGAAAGATGGTTTGGGGGTGGAAGGCAATTTTAATTTGCTATTTCAGTAAGTTCTGTAGAAACCTGTCATTTGGGGGTTGTGAAATTGATCCAAATATTGTGATTTTTGCACGTTTGTCTAGGTAGCCTTTCACAGCAATAAACAATTCACTAGTTTTGTGTGACAACTAATCACACATGAATACATGGATTTACTTATTGTTACGTGGACATAAGTGTGTATGTGTTCACAAGTACCATAATATTAGCTTCAGCACTCCAAATTCTTCCAGTTGTGGTTAAAATTGGTGAGTAGTTTATTGAGAACAGTGGTACTTATAGTGCCTAAAGGTAATGTAACGACATTCAGCAGTGTTGTAGGGTTAGGACTCTGCATTATGATGTTCACTCTTGCACTAAATTTAGTTTCTTTATGGATCATCAGAAACAGATATAAAATGGAAGCACAGCCTTCTGCACAAGAGGAAAAGAAGCCTTTTCCCTCCCTGTTTTGAAACCATTGTGTCTGCTCAGGCATTATGTACATGGCTATCACAGGATAATCTGACTTTAAAATTATTCTAAATTTTGCTTACAGATAGGTTTGCATTGTTTGTAAGCGTTGCTTCAATTTGGAACATATCTGGTAGGTGGCTTTGTGAGTTACCTGTCAACATTCGAGTGTGTTTACTTCATTAAAGGCTCCTGAGTGTGAAAGTTTGTTTCCCTTCTGCTCTTGCTTCCGGAATCTATGGTTTCCTCATCATCATGACATTGCCAAGCATGGTGCTAAAGTACTACTTCTGCGCAAGAGAATGTCATCATATGGGATTACAACCTTAAACAAAAGTCACAACAGTAAGGCACTCAATCTCAGGTGAATTGCTTAAACAGTGCATGTTTGTATTAGCTCAAATGTTAATATAGACTGCTCTCTGCCATGCTGTATTTGTTATGGGTGACAACACCTGGAGAATATATCTTTCAGAACTAGACAAAGAATAAACATGTGTCTGACCCACTAATAAATGCACTGAGATGCCACATAGTTTGTTATTAGTCTACTTTAAGTTATCACTAATTAAATGAAGGGGAGACCTACAGATGCTGAAGATAAGGACACAGAAAAAAGTTCCGGATGGGTATTTGTAGATCACAACTATTTCACTGAGTTTAATTGAATTAGCTGAATTGCTAAAGAATGGCAAATCATCCCCTTCCTTAATCATCACTTTTTGGTGATAAGATTAAAGGGTATCTCAAGGATGTATGCATATGTCTCATGATGCACAGAAACAAAGAAACAGGATGGCATTTCAGGGAGGTTGTGCTTGAAATCTTGGAAAGACACAATCCTAATAGGCTAAGCTCTAGTAATCTTTGACCACATCGGTGCTTTATGTTCTTCGAAGGTCAAATCATCATTTGATTATGCTCTGGCTAAAATACAGTATGATGAGAATGACTGGAAAAACTCTTCAAAGGTGGTATGTTAGGCGATAGTAAAGATTTGGAAATCTGAAGAAACAAAGGGTGGAAGGCTCCTGCTAGATAAATGTAGGTCTCTGCATGTAGAGAGACTGCTGTGTGGGCGGCTTAAAACCAGACTAAAACCCAACATGTGTGCTTTACTCAATAGGAGTGGGCTTAAAAAACACCTTAAAATTCTTTGCTCATTTGAGGCCTGAATGGGAGGGGAATACAGCAATCATTATAGGGTGTTAGAAACAAATCAGCCCTCATTTAATTGGGCACAGCTTCCCTGAAGCAAGTAGTGTTGCACCTGTTTGAACTAGGGCTTCATCTGGTCTGCTGAAGGTAAGTTTGAGGCCCACCAACACCTTTCAGATGGATCTACCATAAGTCAACAACTGATGATAACAACCTTCAACCCCAACAGCAAACAATCCCCATTCCAGAAGAAGTGTTCGGAGCCACAGGGGAATACTGGGAAATATAGCTCTTTTGAGAAAGAATGGGCTTTCTGCAACTAGCTGTGATTAGTTCTGAATGTTCACCAGTGACCAAGTAATGCAGTCATCTTTTTCTATTGTATCTATAGAGATATAGGGGAGATACAGGAAGATTATACAAATTAAGGAGAATGCATGTATAGTCACATATTAAGACGATAATAGATTTGAAGAGCTATTCCTGACTGTGTCTAGATTAAGCAATTCTGATGATGAACCTTAGTTAAAAACAGTTATCGAGATACAATCAGCTTTACACATTACATATTCCAACCCCAAAAAGGAAACAAAACAGAATCAAAGCTTCTAATCAGTTTACGATCCAGAGATTTTGCCAGCCAAACTTACTGGAAGAAGTAATGTAAACAGAAAGATGCAAGCAAAGTCAGTTAAGTGGAATTTAAGCTGTCAAGCTACAGTGTAGAACTCCATTACCATATCTCCTCATGTTGTTTTTTTTTTAATAGTATTCTCTGAAAAGCACTAGATGTAATAAAGTCAATTTAAAATTTGTTCTACCAATCTTTTGCATCTGTAATTTTCCCATTAAATGTAAATGCCCATGAGGCATGCTATTTGCATTACATTGCATTTACAGTCTTTAAAACAAACTATAAATCCCCTCCTTGTTTCATGTGATTGATGCTGTGTGTATAAATACCACCATAAACCTCAAAGGGGGCTAACAGTGACAGTAAATTAAAGTTTTCAAGTCTGGCAGCATCTCAGCACTTCAGCCCTTGATCTTAAGCAGCGTTGTTAACCCCCGCCTCATTGCCCTCCTGAACTCACCTTCCCCCTGCCTCCCCCTTTTCTTCTTTTCCCTTTTTCCTTATTCTATCCCTACTCTGATTTCCTTGGGAAACACCTTTCTAACCATAGAAGCTGAACCAAGGCAGGAATATGCTGTTAATTAAAAAGAGGCTGCAGCTGTTTGCCAGATAGGGCCAGGTCATAACTTTGCTGTCTTGGCCTATCTGAGTCCAAAACTCTCAGGCCATCTTGGTTTTGTAAACAATAGTCAGCCACAGCTTTTTTGATTATCCAGGACCACTCCAAGAATTAACTGGCTTTGAGGATATTTATTCTTTCTATGTTTGGTTTTTTATTTCTTCTTTTTTTGTTCCCCCTGTCTTTTCTGATTGCCTTTCTCCGATTTACTTTCAGGCCATATGCAGAAGAAAGAAATTGAGAGCCACCTCCTCCAAAGTTGAGAAATGCATCATTGTGTCATCATTAAGTGTTCCAGTTAATAGGTAACTCCACTCTTCTTTATCAAGTTTTGTTAAAATAGACCTTGATTTCATCCTATTGAATCTTGGCTTTAAGAGATATTAGTTCCTTCTGTGATGTCTGCCACTGTTTAAATAGGAGACATGATTTATGCCAAAATTATCCAAAGGATTGTTCTATGGGTTGAACATAACCTCCCTATATGTGAAGTGTAATGCAGGCAATGGGATAATGCTCATTTGCCACCACTAAGAGCCTAGTTCTCTATTTTTCACATCAGAACCGAGCACCAACAGCTCAGCCCTCCATCCTGCAGCCAGGAAGAAATATTTCATGTTTTTACCTTTTCTTAGAAAAAGAAAATTATTTATGAGAGCATATTGATGCTACCATATAGAATCGGTGGGGCAGAGGGAATTCTTTTCAGATCAGGAAATGATCTCAGGGGGAGGGAAGGCTGTGACAGCTATCCTATTGCTTTTTTCTCCCACCCTCCATACTCAAGGTGGTCTCCTGCCTAGGAATGAGATTTCTATCTTCCGTACTGCTTTGCAAGTTGCTATCTTCTGTAAACCTCTCTATGATACAACCTTTAGAAGTCAGTGATATTCAAAGTCGTATCAGGCTTCTTTATGACAAGAGGAACATTACAATCCAAATGCTTTTCCTGCTGAATTTCTGAAGTGTGTCAGTTTTTGGTAAAAATTAGGAATGGGCATGATCATTCGTTTCCTTAAAATGCCTGGGATACATACAAATATAAAAGGAATGGAAATAAACTAGAAGTTTTGTCAGCAAATTTGTGT
This sequence comes from Strigops habroptila, assembly GCF_004027225.2. Taxonomy (NCBI): domain Eukaryota; kingdom Metazoa; phylum Chordata; class Aves; order Psittaciformes; family Psittacidae; genus Strigops; species Strigops habroptila. Next base: position 5,327,859 of record NC_044285.2, read on the forward strand.
CTTGAAATAAAGTGACGCCATTCAGCCTGGATTACCTTTAAAACAAATTTAACAGCTACAGAGGATGTAAGTCATTAGCATTTTTTTCCTGAGGACAAGTATGTCACGTGTGCTTTTGCTGAACATCGATAATGGTATTCAACAATCTACATCAAAGTATGCAGAATGACGACTCAACAGGTGAATGCTGATGGCTGTATAACTTACTATAACAAGGTTCCCTATGGGTTTTATCTTGGAATGCAGTTACCCATAAGTCTGACGGTAGCCAAAGGAAACCACAGTATTTCATCTCTTTTGGCAAAGAGGTTTAGAGGTGCCCAGAGCACGTACAGCCAAGGCCAGGTTTATTCGTGCTTTTGACTGATATCGAGTAACATTGCACTGAACCTTGCCAAGTTTGGGTTTTATAATAAGCCACCAAGCCAATCCTACCTGCCACAGGTTGTGTTTGAGTACCATATCTTCTCCGTATTTTCTTAGGACTATTGTCTGTAAGGCTGATGATTAAATGTTTTGGGTTCTCCATGCTTTGCTGTGAAAGAATTCCCATTAGCAGTCTCATCAGCTATGGGTGCAAGGAACTCTCACAGAGTGATAGCAAGTAGCATGGACATTGAGAGAGGTATCAGCCTGTGGGGCATTTTACATATAAGCTTTAAAAAGGATGGTGGTATGGAAGCACTTTCTGATCAAGTCTCCTTTTAAAAAGAAGGTTAAACTACTGCTCAGATAATGAAAACTGTTAGAAACCTCACTGTTTTTCTTCTGAAGCACCCCCTTCTCAATCCTTTATTACCCATCCCTATGCCCCCTGTTTTGCCCTTTAGAGTTCTTTTGAGTTACTTGGACACCCTGTTGTTTCAAAGTTGTTATAACAGTTTGACTGCAGTCAGCTGCATGGCGCTTTCAGCAGTGGCCTGGGGACATGGTCCCTAATCTTATGAAGAAGTTGCTGAATGGCTCTTTTAAACATCCCTTGATTTCCTTATTAGAGGGAGTTCACTCAGAAGCAGAAGCTCAATGTGTGTCTTGCAGGTCAGAGAAATAACTCAGGACCTTCCTTCTCCTAGAAATGAATCTCTTGAGAGCTAAGTTTACTGCAATCAGATTCAAATTTACAAAGCAAAATGAATAAAACCCAATTCTGATAGTACTAATATATATACACACGCGCATCTATATATTTTAAATACACTTAAATTTCATTAGCAATGATTGTTTAGAGAAACATCATTACATTCCTGGGCTTGGGAGCCTTCTCCAGGGTTGTGAACAATCAAAGATTTATTTGAGCTTTCTGCACACTGGGAAATGAAGACACAGAATCTCATTATCATGTCTATTAAAAGGCAGAATCTGGGGTACATCTAAGAAAAGATGTATTACTTTTTAAACTGCACTGCAAACTGTGAAGTACTACAGGGACTTGAACTATTTAAAAATACTCTGGGCTTATGAGTAAGAAAAAATAGGGTCTCTTTCCCAAACAGTATAAAAATATCACACGATTAAGTTCTGCTGTTATTACAGTCTTGGAAATATGATTGTATCTACTTTTCCTTGAAGCTGGTTGATCCCTGAGTTTGATGCTGGGTCGAGGGACCATGGAGGGCTACCAGAGTGAGTTACTTAGGGGACAATGCAATGGGGGATATGAACAATGACCAGTTAAATTCTAGTTAACCCCAATTATAAACCTTCACCTTTGTTAATTAGATTAATTCATCAGCAGGCACTATGCTTACAGTGTGGTGGAGGTGTGCGATCCAACATTTTCACCATTTATTAAAAGTTAAAATCTTTTATGTCATCAGTCTGTTGTTCACAAATGGCCATGCAATATATTACAGTAAAGGTAAAATCAGGTTAAGTTTACCTATAAATTAGAAGGTAACATTTATTCCAAGGATCCTTCTTAGAAGTGAAAAATTCGCCTTGCAAGCACTTTCTGCAGTTATTAAAGTTCTCCAAGCTATGAATCTGAGAGCTTAATTAAAAGCAACAGAGACATGTCCAAGGAAGGAAAGGAAAGGGCTGAATGTCAGTATACGCAATTTTCTTAGATTTTCAACAGCTTATTCTTCCCTTGATCTGTGTCCAAAATTTTCCATGCATTGATGCAATGTCTTAACACACTGACCTTTGGTGATCTGAGTCCAGTCAAGGTCTGTTTAAGGCAATGGGTGATGGTTAATGGGTTGCCTTCCAGAGCAGAAAGGTTGGTTATACATTTTGGTGCTCTGGCAGTCATATATCCATGTGGACTTCCCATCAGAGAAGAAAAAGTTATTTTACTGCAGGTGTGGAAAGCAAAGGGCAATCTTGAACAGCACCTGTTTGGTCTGTGTTGGCTTGATTAATCTTTTTCACAAATGTGAGAACGACTGACCATTTTTCATGCTAGCAAAACACGTGCAATTAGCTTGCATAAACAGAGATGAGTTTTGCTCTCAGTCCCATATGTGCAATAAATTTATACTGATCCCACTAAATTTAATGAGGGTAATTCCTAATTTATATTTGTGAGAGAGCTGCATTTTGTCCATGAAATACTTTTGACAAAATGACTCAAAGTCATTTGCAAGTCTTGACAAGCTCTATAACATCCCTTTGAAACAGGCGAATGCTGTACATATGAAATGCGTTTCTATATCTCCAACTTGCAGTTGCGTAAACTGAGGCAGGAGACCCCAGTTCTGACAATGTCATAGTTTAATTTCCCCTTTAAGTGAAAGATCTGTAGTGACAATTTTCAAAGGGACCTGCAAGAAAAGCGTTTACCAAAATCAGAATTTTTTCAACATTTGAAAATGTTTCTTTAAGGAATGGCTACAAAAGAAAAGAAAACATGAACTGTGAGAGTGCTGTTTCACTCTCCATCAGTGTCCAAACACCTTCCTGTGCCTGAAAAGCAGGAGCTTATTTTAACCCTGGTTCTTCTTTTTTAATTATGTGTGTCAACATTGGATAAAGGTTTGCATTTTGGGGAACGCCTTCTGTTGGTTAACCACCTGGGTAAAACAATGCAGAAATCTTTTTGAGATTTGTTGAAGAAGCCATATTTTGGCTTTGGAAGAGAGCATTAAATATAAAATCATTTGGGATATGCCTCTGAAAATGTGTGTTTGCTTAAGAGATTGCTGAAGTAGATTTCTGGCACTTTACATGTTTCAACATGCCTTGAATTTGGGATGTTCTGGACTAAAGAGAAACTTAAAGGAGAGCATATCATCTTCACAGCACCAAAGAAGCAGGGAGCAGCTGAACTGGAATAAATGCAGGAATAACATCTTCTAAAAGCTGTTACTCAAGGAAAATAGGAAATGGGTTTAGTTTTAATTAAGAACTGTGTGTTTGTAGCTGCTGCAATCATGCTGTACCAAAGATCCAGAAAACTGTCCCCTTTTCCATCCTCTAAGTAGTGATACTGTTACATGAGCCTCTCCTTGAAAACCCAAAGATTTTATGAGGCAGGCAAACAAAAATTCCAGATTATGGAAATTAATGAAAGCACACAATGCTGCCTTTCTCAATGTTCAGACTCAACTAATTAGGGATTAGATTATTCAAGAGCAGCAGATCAATTAGGATTGCTTTCTGGAAAAAAAAACCCCACAGTGAAATATAGTTACCTGTTGAAAAGTGAAAGAAATCATGCCCAAGTACAATGGACGGATCAAAGCACAATACTGCACATTGACAAAATAAATTATGAAAACAATAATCATGTTTATCCAATCTCTTTGTGCAAAACTGTTATTTTGATTCCAGTGCCAGCTGTCTGAAACTTTAATTTAAGTGGTTGCTTGAGGCAAGACATTTGGGATACTAGTTTAGAATGTTTTATAGCCTAAGCAATATGTTTTACTAACCTCAAATACTATGATGATGATTTTAATGGTAACTATAATACGTTCAAGGGGGTTCCAGGGTGATCTTTGATTTTACCAGAACGCTTGTGTGCTTAATGAACCCTGAAATTTTTTGGTTCCATTTGCTGCCAGCTCCTGAGGAGTGATGGGAGACTTCTCTGCAGGAGGTGAGTGCTTTATATTTAAAAGGGAGACATAGTAAGTAACATACTGCACTACCTTTATGTCAGTGTCAAATGTGTGTGTGTAATCTGGGAAATAGTTAAAAAAACTATCTCTCCATTTCAGTAATACAAAAAGACTGAGAAAAATAGGTAGTTCATAATTCACTGAACTATTTGTTTCAGTGATTGGTGCTTGTTTGTATGTTGAAGAAGAACACAGTATTTCTTTGCTTGTGGTGTGAGACTCTTCTCCAGAAATCTGGGGTCTTTGATGCTTGCTCCAGAAGGGATAAAGATTGCATTGCAAGGGAGAATCTGACTGAATCTGATGGATAACTAGGCTTCAATTATTCATGCTGGAATGGCTTTGCGTTTGAAACTGTGGCTCTCTTATTGCCCCCACATAGCTCCTTGAGTTTGTGCCTCAGTTTCCAACAACACAACAGGGTTAATGACACTTGCACTGTGTTCATTGTTAGCACTAAGTGCACACCGGAAGGTTTGGTATGAATAAAAGTTTTAGAAGGGTTCTTGTGTCCAGTGAGTTTTCTGAACCCACTGAAGTACAAGATGGAAATATTTTCAGTGGTTTTGTCTACTCTCTTCTAAAATGCAACATGTTGGATAAAAACCATTAATGAATATCTTTTAACTACAGGGATTCCAAATGAGTGCTATAAAAATTTCTTCAGGCTAAGGGTAAGATACTTTTTTATTTTTGGGTTGTTTTTTTTTTTTCCTAATTTTACTTGTTTTGAATGAAATATATAATCCTTTTCAATGTGGCTTTTGGCACTTCAACACATAGGCTAACCCAGAAATTAATGGCTTATTGAAATAACAACTTTGAAAGGGATTTTTTCAAAGAATGAGAAGGATTTCATTTGGTACATGCTGGCACACCGATTCATTCCTGCTTTATCAGGGCAAAATGAATATTTGCACTAATGTATATGTAACATATATAACTATACTACATAATTTTATTTTATTTTTTTTTTCCTGAAGGTTACCTAATTTCACTTCTTCAAAGATAAAAGTATTTATAATCAGTCCTGTCTTTTTAATTTTAATTTTGAAATTAGTATTCATTTTGAAAAGCTATGCTCTTAAATCATTTTAAATACAAAGCAATTCTTGGGCAAGTATTAATAAAGGGAAAATCTGGGCCTAGATCTCGTGGGTCTAATGCATTAACTGCACATGTAGCCTTCACAAAGCCATTAAGTCCTAAACTAATCCTGTGTTCCCCAACCTACAGCCTCTGGGCCATTTGCAATACTCTAGGATGATTTTTTCTGGCCTGTGACTTGCACTCTTCCTCAGTTTTTCCTGACAGCTCCTCATGGCTCAGCTCAGAGCTATGTATGTTGTTTGATACAATTAGCAATCAGATCTTTGTTCCTAGCTAGCAGCATTTTCTCCATTTAACTTGTGTTCTCAGTTTTCTGTCTAGGTTTTTATTTACCAGTTCCTCTCTATTACTGTCTTTGAAATTAATTTTGCACTCCAAAGAATGTTTGCCTTCCTTTTTTACATATACAGCATTTGGTGGGTTACTTACTCATTGCATATTCTTTTTACCGGTGGACATCCTCCAGGAAAGAAATCAAACCACAAACTTTATAGTGTAGGTTATGTGACTGCAACAGAACAATTGTAATTCTGAGTTAATTCATGTAACGTATTGATATTTTTCCCCTTTCCGAGTATAAGCAATGAACCTGAAACATGCTCACATAGTTGGATGATTTCATTTGGAGAAAGTTGGGAAAGTGTTTTTGTATTCTTTTATTTATTTAGTTTTACTGCTGGTGACAAAAAATACAGAACCAAATGAGAGGTTATTTCATTCAGCCAATTTGTTTTCTCTGATGCAGCCTGAATGTTTCTAAGTCATCCTGGACTCCACTGAGTTTGACATCCGTCAGACAACTCGGGTCATTTTTATTCCACTAGCATGAGTTTCCATTGCAACAAATCCTTTCCCTGCTCAAATTTATGTCAGAGATAATCATCCAGATCTTGTCAGTTTTCACTGTTTACAGGCTGAACAAGTTCTGATATTAGTAAACATTTTATTTTCTTGTGCATACCACAAAGAAATAGTTTATTCTATTTCCATCTAAGGCTAGCAAATGCAAAATGTTTTTGTATACTTAGTTTAAATGGATTGACATGGCTTTTATAGCTGTAACTTCTGATTCATGATCTGTGGTATGGAGTAAATCTGTGACGTCACCAGAAAATCACTGCAGTCTAGATTTTTTCCACTTCTAAGGCAAGGATGCTGCACACTGAAAACAGACAACAGAGACATGTTCACAGAACATTTTCAATATGCAGAGTGATATGCAAGTAGAAAGTATCAGTATCCTTTTCCAAAAAAGCAGTTTCAATAAATTATATCAAATTCCAGTACTCAGTAGATCACTCACAGCCTGAGTCCCATGTGCAAGCATCCACTTCTGTGTATAAGCAGATGACCTCTCAAATAGTTGACTATATTGACTGAGGTGCTGGAGCATGTCCGAAGAACAACAAAGCTGCTGAAGGTTCTGGAGCACATCTTATGAGGAGCGGCTGAGGGAACTGGGGCTGTTTGGACTGGAGAAAAGGAGGCTCAGGGGAGACCTTATAGCTCTCTACAACTACCTGAAATGAGGTTGTAGTGAGGTGGGGGTCAGTCTCTTCTCCCAAATAACAAGCAATAGGACAAGAGGAAATGGCCTCAAGTTGCACCAGGGGAGGTTTGGATATGAGGAAATAATTCTTCAGTATAAGGGTTGTCAAGCATTGGGGCAGGCTTGGACAGGGCAGTGGTTGAGTCACCATCCCTGGAGGTATTTAAAAGACATGTAGATGTGGTGCTTAGGGACATGGGTTAGTGGTGGACTTGGCAGTGCTGGGGTAACAGTTGAACTTGATGATCTTATAGTTCTTTTCCAACCTAAATGATTCCGTGATTCTGTGATTCTACATATTTTGAGACAGAGCAAAGAAATTTGACTTAGAATTTAAAAGCTGTGCTCAAAAAGATCTGTCAAATGAGAAAAAAAATATGGGGTTGGATGAGATGCACAGGAGCTTAGACCCAAATGCATCAGCTCAGACCAGAAATACATCTAGTTCCAAGTGTGCTGTCTTCCACAGAAGCCAATGAGAAAAGGAATGTTAGAAACATGGCACGTGCAAGTCTCAGAGATTTTGGTTTGAAATGGTAAACATTCTAGAAATGCAGAATGTCCAAATAGAATAAATTCATCACTTTGATTCTAATCCCCTCTAGAGACAAGGGAGTTAATTGCTTCATCTATATTCCACTTTGGACAGACTCCTTGTAATATTTGGGTTATTATGTGCATCTGTAAGTATGAACTTTTCCCTTTGTGTGGAAAAAAAGAAGCAGAGAAGTCCCATCATAATGGAAATCAGGTAAAGTATGCAGTGAAAAGGAACTGAGAAGTTTATACTCAATGCTGCAAGTCTACAGCACGGATTGAACAGTCCTATTTGTCCTTAAACTGACGACTCCCATTTGAAGCAGTAAAAAAAACCTTGCACATTGTATTTATTCATTAGCAAAACTCCATTTATGAGCCTCTTGGTAAAGACAAAAGGAAAGTGTAATTTTAGAAGATACCTTATATTCAAATCTGATTCAATACATATTAAATCTATGGGAGTCTATGACACAGCAGGAGCTAATTGAGATTCTGCAATATGCAAGAAAAGAAATTCCATTGCATTTTTATGTAGTTTTCACTGTGTGAAGAGGATTTTGAACATTGAATTCTGGTTGGGAAAGCCTTGCAGCACAGACATTATTAATAATGCTGAAATCCACATACAGTATTTCCTATTTCATCTCAATTACTGGATTTAATTAGCATTCATTAGCCAGGAAAAGAACAGCAGTAACATTTAACATACAGTAAGGTGCAGATATACTGGGAAACCCTCACAGTCCAATTGTGATATGAGATATAAGACCACCCATGAGCACTGGAGTATTACATCCATCAGTATGGTGTACAGGTTCCTCATTATCCAATAAGATTCCCTCTTCTCATCCTACTCCTATAGATTCAATAATTTTGCGTTTACAGTTTTTCATTGAACAATGAAAATGGATGTTGATTGTTGCAAAAAACATATCTTAATATGCATTTTATTCTTTTGCCTATATTTCTGCAGAAAATCCGTTACAGATCATAAAGAACATTTCTTAAATAAAAACACATCTTAAATGCACCCTGTGAGTGCAATTAGAAACATTTCCCATCATAGAGCAAAGATAATGTTTCCTAAACGCTCTTAATTTCATACATCTGTTATGCTCTGTCATGAATTTTTTTCTCGTCCAAGACAATTTTTGAAGGTTTCTGCCAATGTAATTCAATTTAAAGCTTTTAATGTCAGCTCAATGGGTCATGCCACTTTCTCCACATTTGTATTAGTCTTAGGGAAGGCAGAAATATGATGAACACTTTTCAGCAGCAGCTTATATTCATGACAAATGGCCGTTGCATTTTTCTCCATCATTTGTTGACTATATTTTGCTATCATTGTTAATTCTTTTGTCTCTTTAATATACACAGACCTGCATACAGGCATGTACACTTCTATTCAGAATCATTTTACGTGGCCTTTTCTTAGGCCACAAGTCATCTGTATTGCTTTTAAAACTACAAAATGTCTTCCTCATTCACTTGTTTTCAAAACAGGTCTGTAGTTATTTTGGACTGATTGCTGAACAATAACTATAGATTAATTTTTAACATTGCCTAGAAACTATGTTCAAAGGATTTGACTTGACGTTACTCTTCATTTTTAACATCTAGCAGTTATGCTTGCTGAACAATCCCCAAGTTCTGGAGTAAGTTGCATTTGTCAGAAAACCATAATATCCTGGATATAACTACATTTTGTTCTGCTTCTAATACAGTGTTACTGCGGAATTTGAGCTCATTCATTGTGTATTAGCTGCTACATCTGAATAATCACATTTTGACTGAATACCAGAAAAATACCACCGAAGTCCTAGAATATTCTGTGCCTGAGGAGAAAAAATTTGGCATGAACAGATGGTGGTTCAGGATTCCCTGTTGCCAAGAAGCCAGGTTTCTCAGCATGTTCACTAGTGGCTACTGAGAGAACTCCAGGACTGCTCCACTGGAAGCTCTTTGCAGCCTTTGCCCATTGAAATTACAGACATGAGGAGATTTGTTTCCTAAGCCATCTAACTATAGTGAACCGTCACCATTATTCTCACTCAGAGACTATCTGTTGCATTCATAATGTCATGTTTTCCTATATCACACTGCTCTCTTGACCATGGTGATAAATGCTCAGAGTCCAGATTCACTATCAGTAACTCCTGGGACTATATTTCAGTCATACTGACACACTGCCTCAGTTTTGCTGGAGTGCTGCATTCAAAAACGCTTCCCAAAATAGATGTGGATGTTTTCAACAAAGGCCAAGACTATGTACATCTTCCATTAGACCAACTTTGCTAGAGATAAGAGCATTGTAGTTTCATGAATGTAGGCTAATCCTCAAAAGCAGGTTCACAGACCTCTGAGGAACTACCTATCAGCTTCTCAATTGGGTTTTATTTCCATTGACTCTCAAAATGAGTTTGCACTTGTCATAGTTCTGTAGTAACCAGGTACTGCACCAATGGAGGACTGAGTTAACAGAAGAACTGATTTATGGAGCCAAGGTCTATGTTTCAACATGTACTTTCATCCGCAGATGGAATGCGGAGTCCTTGTGTCCTCAACAGCAGTTTGAAAAGTTGTGGAAATAATTTGTTTATGCATTTTCAGTTGAAACAAAATTTTGATATTTTTGAAACAGAATTTCCTAGTTTTGCTTGAGTGAGATGGCCAACCACTTCATTTTGTGACAATAAAATCCTGCACTGCAGTTTTCACTGGTGGTAAATTGCCTCCTAGGATTTCTAAGCGGGAAGCCTGAGGCTCCATTTGTCCCAAAAAAAGCAAAATGGCAGAAATACATCTCCTGCAGCGTCCCTGTGCTGTGTGACACCCATAACGGGCTGTGACATGGCTCAGTGGGAAGTCTAAACTAGTGCTCTAGATTAATTCAAATGGCTAAATATTCTGAATGGACCAAGAGATGCATAAAGGTTTATGTTCAAAAACCTTCTCTGCCCCCCACCCCATCAGTATATCCTCTCACCGACACATGCTTTGACTTTCTGAGATAAGAAAGTGATTTTCCAAAAGGGAATTCCAGCACAGGTCTTGCTATAAATTGCTTCACTGTCACCCTTTCTGTTATGAGAAGGCTGAAACACATCAAGGTCTGCTAGCAAAATAAACAGTGACTGTTTTCCCAAGGGAATTAGTGGCCAGGGAAATAAAACCAAGGGGGTGTTTTACACTCTCAAACACCGGGGGGAAAAAAGTCTTGGAAACAGTTAATACCACTAAACAGAGCCTGGCCTTATAGCCAAGGGAGATGGTCCTTCGCCTCATGACTGCACACCAGCTCTAACACTGCTACAATTGATCAGGAAAGCAGATTCAAACTATCGGTCTAAGGCTTTTCTAATTATCTTAAAATAATCGTTTAACCGCTTGAAATGAACACAGCCACAAAGCAAACCTTCCAGACTGCTCACCATGCACTAACAGACACAGACTAATGACCCTAGAGAGCAAGCCAGCTCTTCTGATGCAGCATCATCTGCTCTCAAAGACTAAAGTGACGTGTCCTCTGCTCTCCACGTGTTCCGTGGACCGGGAATGAAGCCACATCACTTCTAACACAAGCCCAAAAATGACACCTGTTCAGCACAGGTGCCACAGAGGGACTCTCAGAGCCAGTCCCTTGCAGCTATGCAATCAAAGATCAGTTTTCAATGAAATATTACTTACTTGAATCAATGTTGTCGTGATTCTTTGTGAAGGGTGCAGCAGGCATAAAATGCGATATTGATTTCTGAGATGTAGCCTGGTCCTCTCTTCATGGCCATTTCAAAAAATGCAAAGTATTTCTTTTCTTTCACACCAAGATCACGTCATCTTTACAAACTGGAGGTCAAGGCCCTTTTATGTTGCCTCATATTTATCTTCTGTCCTTTTTTTTCCTGTCCTTCTCTCTTCATCTCGCAGTTTTTCTTTCTCCTCCTTGAGTTTTTATTACCTCTTCGGCTCTCCTCTTAGCTCCTGTTCTAATTTCTGCCTTTTCCCCTGCTCTCCTGAGTGCTTTTAGATTCTGATCTAATTTCTCATATCTTCTCCCAGTGCTGCTCTCTCTCCTTTCTATCTTTCTGACCCTCACCTGCTCTCCTTTCTGCATCTCTGACTCCAACTCTGCTGCTTCCTTTACGAGGCTCTTTCTCTGGATTTTCCTCCTTGTTGTTTCCCACATTGCTCTTGGGCTGTTTTTAGCAGTCATTTCAATAAAGTTTTCCCTGCTGTATGCACAAATGCAATGTCCCAGCCTCTCGTAACAATACATCTTTTTTTCTAGGTTGCCTCCCATTTCCACTATTAGCGTGCATATCTTTTTAATGAAACAACCAGGAACAAGGCTTCCGAAATCTGTAATCTGTTGCTGCAGCCTCCCATGATAGATGAGGGTTACTTTATTCTTTCCTGAAGCCAGTGTGAATTTAAGTCTATCCTACTGGTTTGGTTTAATTAATTTAGGAGCTACAGAGGGGTCCAGACCAGAAATCATAATGGTGAAACTGTGTTTCAGTAGTCTATGGCATGCAATAGGGAAGAATTAATATATTTTGCAGTAATATTTTGGAGAAGCAATTTTATGTAAGAAAACTACAATTTCCTGCATACACCACTGGCTAGCTCACCAAAATGAATATTTCAACTGTGAAAAGTGCCATGGAGTCTTGAGCAACAGAAACAGGGGCTGTGTGTGAAACAGCACTTCCCTGGTGCTCTGCATGGTCTCGGAGGAAGGCACATTATACCCTGAGTATCCCAATGATGTTACTAAGCAGCTCATCTGTTTTGCCAAGATTTGCAAACAATTCTTGCTTAGTTTGTGAGAGCTGAAGAGGTTGCAGTGCATAATGACATGCCTACAAATTTTCTGGCTGATATGTTGTCTGTCATCCCACACCCTTTTAGCTGATCGTATATATGGTAACAGCTTGATACCATAATTGAATGAACCCAAAACTTAGACTTAGGTCTACACTACAAATACTTGTGGTTGCAAGCCTGAAATTCTCTTTCAATTACTTTGTGTTTTATTTACTTCAAACATACCCAGAAAATACTTACCAACAAATTAATTCATTAAGGTCAACATAAAAGAGACACGTATGTCCTGTCAACACTTTTTTTTCAGATTAGAAAATAAGCAAACAAGATGAGCAACATCTCAGATACTGTTTTAAATATATTTATAGATACTTATTTACATACATGTTCCCTAAAATTTGTATTAACCAATATTCATTGCATCCCTGTCTAAGTTCAAGGATTTTATTTATTTCCCTTTGTGTGACACCAGTTCCATCCAGCATGGTCCAAGGAGTTCTGACATTTCTATTTTGTATTCTGACTCCCTTTTGGTTATGATAGCAGAATGCAGTATTTTCTGTCTGTGTACAGAAAAAACACCATTACCTTTGTGTTATTCAGGCATAGTTAAGACTGTGGACATGAGTCTTCCGTGTGGAGAAAAAGTCCTCAGACAGAGAGTAATCCAGGGTACCCTCATTGGAGACTCTGATCCAAAGCCAATTAAAAATACCATCTAGGGTCCGATTACTTTCAGTTTGGCTTTGACCCAGGAACATGCCCTTCTTCTGAACAGGAAATCAAATTTTGGAAACAAATAAGAAAAGGATGACAAATGACTACAGCCTGTGCTAATTTCCATTTCATGCAAGTGCCATGGAAATCAATAGATCAGCCCCTAATCTCAGTAGCAAAACTTCAAATCTCACACATTTCTCCTGAAGTTATCTGGGTTTAGGGCAATCTGGCCTGGTGATTTGGTTTGTTTTTTTGTTTTACTAAGTCACAGCAGTATTTAGCCCAAATCAGTATATTCTGCAAGACGAAATGTGAAACCATGACACAACACACATTCCTCTTTCAAAGCTGTCTTTGAAAGAACTTAAGAACTTCGAACACTTTAAAGCTATTAAGTAGTCAGCTTTTGAGTTAAATATGCCTCAGTACTGACTCTGGTCTCCCAGGAATGCAAGTCTTTACTACAGGTCCTTTGCTAAGGCTTTCTCCCTGTTCTTCCATCATGTGCATGTCCAGTGCATGATTTCTTGTGATGGGCAAGGTAAGAATTCACCCAGCCCTGTGTCACTAAACTGGAAGTTGTCTTCAGGAAGGTTCTGCTGAAAGCAATGTCACTTTTCAAAGAGTCTTCACTGGAAAAAATTTTATTTCGCTATAAATGCCTCGAAGGAAGAATTTAAATTCAGTGGAATCTAATATAACATGTCATTTTATATTCCAGCATTCCAGCAGGCAGAGGTAACATAGTTCAGCGAAAGCACACGTTCCTTCCAACATGCCGCTTAGCTGAAATGGTGTGTACGTTTTATGTATTTTCTCTTTGGTTTTGTCTTTAAAAGATTTTTTCAATTTACGAGCTCTAATTTTTCATAAATGTAACCACTTTTGCTTTGCAAATAGAAGGCTGAATGAAATTTGCTGCAAGTGTATTCCTAACTGAATCAGAGTCGATTGAATGGCTCGGGAAAATAGTTTTGAAGCTTTTGCTATTCAGGCTAATTGGTGGGATTAGTCATTAATATCAACTTGATAACAATGTGTATCTCAGAAACCTGGAGTTATTTCTATACTGTGGTAGGTCACCTGAGAGATTTGAAACTAATACATACCTGTAGACATCTTGAATTTAAGATAACATTGAAAATTAGTCCAGGCCTCAGATGAAAGTATACCTGAATCAGATGGTTCCTATGTGTTTAGTCAAAATAAATCCCTGGGTCTGTACAAACTCAGACTAAAAGAAGTCTGGAGATAGGCCATACATAAATACTTTACAGAGTGTTGTGTACACTAATTAATAAATACAGTTTTCTAAGAGCTTTCTGTACCTTGAATAAACATCGCTTAAACAAACGGATGCAAATTATTAATAGAAACTGTAATCTCCCTCTCTATCTATTATTCTTCTTTGGCCCTAACTACTTTGATAGCAGAAGATAAGAAGAATGAAACAGGTTAGCTTTGCCAAATAGGCAAATAAGATGTTCAAAGCACCAAAGAAATCATTTTAAGATTGAAGCCCTGTACAAATCAAAGGATAACAAATCTTGTAGTGCCCAAACCTTGTTGTTTAACTTCTAATGGTAAAATCTGTGCCTCCCACTGTTAGATATTCTTGCGTGACTGCAGTGCTGTTTTATGTATTTGAACCAACCTTGCAATATAATGTGACAAACAAAAAAGATGGAAAAATATATAAAATGGAAGAAGAAAAAAAAAGGTCTACTTGCCACCTCAGGCTTTAAAACTCTTCTTACACACTTCAGCACAAAGTCTATTAAAGCGGAATATAGTGGAAATACAATATACAGCAATGAATGTCTCCAAACCAGCAATTTAGCGCTAAAGCTGAGGGCAGTTCTTATGCACCGACTTTTAATACCAACACGATTTGTGGTCTCTCAAAGTTCCTGCCTTGGGCAAGAATTGTGCTGTGCTCTAATAGGTCTAGTTTGTTGACTGTCAGAATAATGGAGAAATTGGTAGCAGAGGGCCTGAGCGCTGTAAACAGCTGAGATAATTAGAAGGTCTGTCAGGAGGAGAATAAGGCTAAAGTAGTTTACGTTCTGTCACCAGGCAGAAAGCATTCATTCAGGGGGCTGCTGGAATAATGCAAGATGTGTTGCCTTATGTTCTAGCAAGCTTGTCTGGAGGTGGGGAAAGGGTCCTTCTCGTCAACTTAGTCAGCTTCCTCTACTGTCTTTCCCACTGCAGCTTTGCAAGAGTTTATATTTGTTATTAATAAAATAATATGTCTTGCAAGCAAAATGCTGACTTTTTTAAAGACAAGCTGCTGGGTTAATAGGAAGCTTAGGGTCAAACAGGGCAGCACAAGGGGGCTGAGGAAGCTGCAATGGCTGAAGAAAGAAGTGCACTTTCCCAAGCAAAAAAAAGAAGCCGAGTCTATGATTATGCCTCCGCCTTAGCAGAGGATGCTCCTGCGCTGATGGAGCAGTGCTCCAGAAGTTGTTAACACGAGAAGTCTGGTGCCTTAGCCAAGAAACTAGACAGTAGGAAGTCAAGCATCTAGAAATTGCTGTGACTAAGCCATTTCTAGGCAACAACATGCCTACAGATGATGTAAGCCAAAGTTTTCAAGGCTGTTTTGTGGTTTTGGTTCTTAGTTTAGGGTCTGACTTATGGAAAAATGGAGGGTAGCTGTCTTCTGCATAGAAAGACTTCTTAGAGTTCAGAAACTGGGTAGCCAAAGAAGTGATTGCTTGAAATGGGAGGCATTTCAACAAATACAGAATTAGTGTGAGTTCAGGAATTGGTAGGCTATGAAGTTAGGCCAAGATTAAGATATGTTAATTCTTAATAACAAGCAAATAGTAATAAGGTTTGAGTTATAGAGAAACAGGGGGGAAGAGGTGAAACAGGCCCATGGCCAAGAGACCTTTGTCCTTCTCCTTGCTCTACCATTAACAAGAGTCACACATTAACTTTGCTCCCATGGAAGGCTCTTACACCAAAGCAGTCTGAGGATCTCTAGGTGTCAGATGATTTTCAAGCTGTTGTTTATGGATGCTGCCACTGATTTCATCTCCCACGGTTGCACTGTGGAAAACATTCTTGCATGCTGTTTTTATTTAATGTGGATCTCTCTGAGGATTGCCCACATTTTCCTGGATCTGTGGAAAAAAGAGAGAGGCCAGACACTCAGGCTAGGACTCGATACTTTTAAAACTTGGATAGTGCAAAACCACCTCAGCAAGGAATATAAAAAGGACACAATTCCACTCAAATCTTTAGACTGTTTTCTCACTCAAGATCCAGACCCCTCCTATCCCACTGCATTTTAGCATAAGGTGTGGATCAGTCCTTGCCATCAATTCCTGCCCCTGCTTCCCATAGTCCTTCTGAACACCTGAATAGCTGTTGCTTTAGTAATTTGGTTGTCTTTTTGACAGGACCGGAGGAGGCTTTTTTAAGCTCCTGCAGCACTGTGCAACAGCAGGCAGCAGACAGTGCATGATTGCACTGGGACTTAAGAGCAAACTCCGGCTCACTGTCAATGGCTGTGTGCCAGACAGCTCAGCCTGCAGAGAGCAAAACCTTTCAAAAGGCTGAGCATTTAAAAGGTAGACTGTCAACATCCCTCTGAACACTTAGTGGGGGGATCGCCACAGAAAAAGGGAGCATGTCTGAAAATTGAGGTGTATGGGGACAAGCTGCGTAAAAGGGCTAATTATCTTCCTATTCCCCTTGCATGCCTATTAAAGACCACCAAAAATAGCATCTACTTAAGGATAGGGATTTTTTTCTTTTCCACACGTTAAGTTAAATGGACATCCTACCTGTCATTTGGTGAAGTTGAATCGCTAATGGAAGATGGAGCTGGCCTGAAGCCACCTCCTGACAGCGAGAGGCAGGTCTGAACAACAAAGTTTGGATCAAGATCTGAAATTTTCTCACATCCAAATATGCTTGGATCCAGGACGTTGGCTGACACCCATCTCTGCTACATCTATTCTGTGATTCTGTGTGAATGGCCCTATTGCTTCTCACTACACTTGACATAATCAATTCCATTTGGGCATTACTCTGCAAGAAAATCTGTTGTCATGATGGCAAATGCGTGATGCTTTGCTGGATGAAGATTTGCTCTTAGCCCTCACAGGGCATCAGTTTTCACCTGGAAACATACTAGTTGAGCTTTACCGATGACAACTTCCATATTTACAGTTCTCATTATTAAGTCAACTTTAACTCCAGGTTTAAATGGGGCATCCTTTCCCAAATTGGTATCAAGATACTATACACTTGACAGCCTGTGTGCATGTGCAGCAGGCCTGATTCTGACTCTTCCTTCCTTCACATCTGGTTTATGCCTGTGCAATCCCATTGACTTCAGTGCAATTGTTTCTGATCAGAATTTGACGAATACCATATTTTCCTATATATCACCCACAGATTATCTATAAAAACCATGATTCGTCAGCAGTGTAGTTTATACACACATGTAAGTAATGCGAGGGGAAGTTTACTCTGGGCCACCCTCTTTCCCAGTAGCCCATTGCCTCTAATTCCAGTCCTATTTACTTCCTTTACCCCCAAAATCCCTCTGCTTCAGATTCCTCCCTACTTTGGGTTCTGCCCTGCTCTGTTCACCTCTGATTCTGGGTGGTTTGTGAGAAACCATCTAGGGGTGTATTTTCAAGTGCCAGTGTTTTTTAAGGAATACCCAATATATGCAAAGATTCAAACTAACTTTTTTTCCCCTTCTCTTTTCTCTTTGAAAAGTAGAAGAAAAAGAAATTGATTGGGTCAGCTTGAACGGAAATTTCAGTTTTCTGACTGAAATTAAATCTGGGGGGTAAAGAAAGAGAGGAAAAAAAAAGACAAGACTTGCATTACATGAAGCATTTCATTTAGTTGTCAGGTATTCTTTTTTTTTTAAACTTTCAAAATGTAATCAAGTTTGGCTAAATTTGTTCTAAAAATGTCCTTCTGCAATAAAAATTGAAATTATTTGTTTCAAGAACATTACCAAAACATTCTGACTTTTTCTTTCCATGCCTCCCAATAAGTTATTCCTGGAGTTGAACACATATTCTCTGAATACGTTGCTCAGAAAAAATAATGCTTTTAAAATCTACTCTTGATTAACATGAGGAGAGAAGTGAATCAGAGCCTATGTATTTGAGGAATCATTTACTCACCCATAAGGTGGGAAAAATGAACAGAGGTGAAGGCCAAGAAAATCAGTAATAATTTTTGGCACGTAATCTCTTTTTTGGAAGTCACGTACACAGCTGTGATGAACTACAGATAATGTCATGTATCTAACCCAAAGTCATACAGCAAACTGCTGGCAGAACCAGGACTAGAAGCATACTATGTTTTGTTCCTTGCAAAGTGGAGTAACCACTTGCAAATGGTTGTTTTATAGAAATACATGCATGCAGTCTACAACCAAAAGTATATTTTCAGTTTGTATTGTGATTTTATTTTTTTTTAAGTGAAGGCTGCTTGTAGCAATCATGGTTGGATGTCCTCTGTTGAACTTCCACCAAAAATGTGGTCTCATTTCTTAAGAGAAGTATCCAATTACTTTTGACCTCACATACACTTCAGTTACTGTCAGAAGAAAAATGCAACAAATAGTGCTATGTAAAGAAAACAAAATTATCATCCTACAACCTAATAAGCAATTACAAAGGGCAAATTACTTGTACCCTCTGTAATTTTTTGCCATTAGATAATTAACATCAGAAGTATTAATGATCATTTTAACAAATTACTAGATAATTATAGTGTGTTTCTTCATTTAGCCATACATACTGTACAAATCCTTCTAAGATTTGCCTATTAATTGAAAATCATAGAATCATTATTTATTGTCTTAGTTGAGTAACAACCCACACTGGTAACTAAACCTATTAAACAAATGCTGTACTGATTGTAACCAGCTGTCAGTCTCTGGTCACCAGAGCAACTCTTAGTGGACACAAGTGTCAGTGACCACACTCAAATTAAGGATCAAGTGAAAAACTGTAATGGATCACGATATTCACTGGGATCACAGACCTAGAAATGTCACATCTCTGACTCGTGTTGACTTCAGCCAGAATGAAAGCTAAGAGTGGAACAAATGCACTTATGAGTTTACAGGGCCGGCACATGCTGGTGGCAATGCTGCTTCTTAGATTAATTAATTTCGTAACATTTCCATAATACAGTTTTACTTAGTGTACTTTTCATAATCTAATTTTAGTTGAATTGCTTTACACAATCTGCTCAAAATGTGTTTACGATTCAGAATTGTTAGAGTCCCCTTTTCATTTTGTGCTTAGCTGCCTTTGTAAAATCTGCAACAGGGAATAAAATTGGTGAAATAAATTAGGAGAATGCTGCCAAAACCATTTTTCATACTATCCTAACATTCAAACCAATTCACTTGGGCCAGGTTTGCAGCACTTCCCATGAATCCTCTCCTAGAGGTATGTGGACAGGAGGATGGCTGGAAGAGTGAACTTCAGGAGTACACCACAGATTTTGCTGTGGGAAGAGGATTTTGGAAGGGGGGCTGGAAAGCTGGTTCCAAATTACCCATTTCCAATTTGGGAACAGATATGGCCCGTGTGACCTAAGCATCTTGTCAAGACAGCTTGAATTTGAAATTGTGAATATGCATGTGGATGAGCTACAGACCCAAAAGGATTCACGAAATAATAAGGCACATCTATCTGAATAGACTGAAATTCACCCTTGGGCAATAGGCTGGGAGAAAGCTCTCAAAATTTGGCTCATGTGAGATACAAGTCCCACTTGTAGCTTTACTATAAACTCCCTTGGACAGTATCAGTTGTACATACAAGATATACATTTGGAAAAATTCATGATCCCCTTCTGACAGTTCATGAAGAGGGAAATGATTTGGAATAAATTATTCATTACAGAGCTACTCAGCTTTGGCAAAAAAATCTGCAGGTTAAGGGAGAAGGGGAGCTATTGTAGCTGCAGTGGTGTGTTGCAGCCATTTTCAAATCTGAATGCTTTAGCTTCATGACCAGTTGATAATATCCTGCGATTTCCTTAATTTCTCTGCCTTTTGTGGGCTCCTGCAAGATTCCTCCTCTCAAGAACCCCTGTGCTTCACAGGACTTAGGATCCAGAGGGACAAAGCAGAGGTATTGCTCTTTAAAAAAAAAAAATACTGTGTTTCCTTTCTTACCGAAGAGTGTAGTTCTAGCTCAGGTTTCCTCACACCTTGATAATCCCCTGTATTAATGCAGTTTTCTGCCCAAGATCCACTGTACCTGCAGTGCTGCTCTTCTGGATGCAGGTAAAAGCAGAGAGAAATGAGCATCTAATGGCTTTTCAACAGAACCTCTGAACTAATAATAATAATAAATAAATAAATATGAAATTCAGCATGGCTCTCATGCTAGTTGGGTAAAAGACTTAACTCCCTCCCATGTTTACATTTAACAATGTTGTAGGGACCTGAGGGATGGAGCTCAAGGCTCAATACATCAGCATGAAGTCTGAGGAGCAAGACCCTTGTCCCACTACAATATGTGGCCCAACTTACATCCTCCAGGCAGGGTAGGCTGGCACTCCAAATACCACTGGCCATTCATTTTCATGAACACAGGACTTTTATAATTAAAAAGAATGATTTTTTTTCCCTGCTACTGCCATTTTCAGCTGCCTGAACAGCCATGATGACACCTTACGAAGTTGCCATTACATTAGTGATATTAGTATTAATCACACGTTGCTTGATATTGTAATTGAATAGTTTTTACGCAGATGATATTAACTGATAAAATATGGCATCCTCATGAGAAAACATTACCTTGAAATATTAGCGTTATAATATGTTAATTTCTATGGAGGATATGAGTACAGATATATGAGGAGATGTAAATTTCCCAGCACTTCTGCTGACAATTTCCATGTCAACATAATTCTTAGGAATTCATGCTCACTATTTTGTGATGACTTATATGATGATGTATAACAACTTAAGGGTTTTTTAAAATGCAGTATTTTGACTAATGCAGTTTTGTAAATAGCACGCAGGACTGTGTCTTCCTTTCATTTCTGGGAAGGCTGACGCAAGTTCTTGGTATCACCAGGAAGTCACCGACCTGAATGTCGAATCCTAAAGCGGGTGCTCAGACATCTCTGTATACATTGCAGCTGCATGTTAGCAGTGAGAGGAAAGGTTCTAGTGGGAGGCAGCAAAATCCCTTCCTAAGTATTACAAACTGAGGCTAAAACGTTAAAATAATAAAGAGAAAAAAGGTAAGCAGTAAAGGGAATTTCTACACGTCTTGCAAAGTTGTTGGAAACCAAATTTCAGTCTGAAATTCATGACCAGTAAGACATAGTCCAGACAATTTATACCATCTGTAGACTCTTAATTCTGATCTATGTTTTCTTTATGCTGCAGGGTCCCCAAGAAAAGCTGAGTCTGGTTGCATACTTATTAGGATATATTGAAATGAACTGTCAGGGCCCACACTCATCCTCAGCTCCTGGATGGAAAACACGAGGTCCACAGCACACTGCCTCATTTCTCGCTCTTATTTTGCTAGTGAGTAGTTTACACCAACACAACTCTGCTCCTGACTTAACGCTGATGCTTTCCATGATTTCCTTGAGAAACAAACTGGAATAACAAGATGAGAGCCTAGGCCTGCAGACGGGCACCGTGAACACAAGGGAGATGATAACAGTTGGGGTTCTTGCATCCAGAAACAGGCAGCTAACCTGGCCTCCTCTCTCTCTTGGGCTAATCTGAATTAATTGGTGCTATTTGTGCCTTTGATACTCAAATGCAGAGCCCGAGGGTGGGAGTTCTCATGAAACAAGTGGCCACTTGGGAGAGCGGTCCCAGATCCAGTCATGTCATGGGCTCATTTGTCTCCCACAGTAATTCACTACTCACTTCAGTCACTTTAAATGTAAAACAGCTGCTACTGCTTAGCCCTCTTTTAAGGTACCTAACTAGCAGCTTTAAACCAATCCTGAATGGGTCCCATCCCATAATAGTCTCTCACACAGTGGTCATTTGGAAACAATTAACCCTTGATTCAAGATCCTCTTTAAGAATCCTTTTCCAGGCCTTCCTGTCCTCTGCCACAGCCCATTGCATTGCTGCCTCTTAGATGGGAACAGCTTTATCCTTTAGGATTCCTGTGGCTTTTGCAGCAGTAACCACCTATATGGTGCATGGAGGGGGGGCACAACATAACTTCCAGAGTTATTATATGGATTTTACTTCCGCCCTCCTTCATCTGCACTGAGGAATGTTTAAGGTACCAAATCAAACAGACTGATGCTTTATCAAAAAACAAAAATATTGTTTTTCTCTCTTCCCTTTTTCCCTCTCAGTACCTGGGGGTCTTGTTCACTTTGCACATGTTTGGCACCACTGCTACCCCTTGCCTCACTCGGTCCCTAGCGATATGATGAACTGGAGATTAATCTGTTTTAAGGAGAAGCATCTGGCTTCGAGCTAATAAAATATCAATTTGTAACAGGGAGGAAAAGGCACAGCAAGAGGTCTGCATGCTTAGAGCTTTGAGACCCAAATTTGAGACTCCAATTTGACTTGGGAGTTTAATGCCACTTGTGAATTTTCAGCTGTGGTCTGAGCACTTCAAAACCTTTCTCCATGCGGTGGTCTCGGCTTTCTCTGGAAGTCTCATGTTTTCAGACTGGTGGCCTTTGCTGTTGTTGGGGGTATCTTCCAGCTCTGAATCTCCCCTCCTAAGCACCCCCTACCTTTCCCTTTTCCTAATGGGTCTGCGGCCAGATGTGGTGGCCCCTTGCTGGGATGTTAAACTGGCAACACCCTTGATCCAGGCAGACAGACACTCAATAGCCAACTTCTGGAAAAGCTCCCCCCCACTGGCCGACTCTGACACAAACCAGCTGAAGACATTGCAATGCCAGAAAGTGTTACAGCTGGGCTGCCTGACAGATTGGCAGCACACACGCTGATTTGGGGACCATATTTGGGGGCCTGCAAAGTACTCACTGTCCAGGCACCGAGCCACTAATCACAGTTTACATTAGGCAATCAGATACTTTTCAACTACTGAATGATCTGCTCTTTCCCCCCTCCCCCTCCCTTTTTTTCACCTTACGGGACCCTGTGTGTATATACAGTACCTCTGTGCTTCACATCTGCACTATGTTTTAAGCCGTATCTAATGCACAGCTACTAATGTCAGCTCAGTCAGCGACAGGGAGGCCAAATCACTGCTGATCTGATTCCTCCTCCTCACTTTCCCAGCCTGATTTTTGCCAGTTCCAGTGCTGAACCACTTGATTATTTTAACCTGGGGGGGTTATTTAGTTATGGAAAAATCTTATAGGACTTCATACAAAAAGAAAGGCTTTATGTCACGCCATAGGAGTCTGTCAGCCCACAGAATCCTGAGTGGTTTTAAATACAACTCCAGAGATCACATCTTCAATGAAAACAATAGATTTTAGAGTTATTTCTCTGGCATGCTGCTAGCTTAATCACTTTTACATAGAAGTGTTTCATTAGGAATGAATCTATGTCAGCCTCATATGCCAAGTCTGATTTCTGCATTGGCCCAGCCATGATGCTGTAGATATATGTTCATGCAAGATAAGTGTGCCATGGCTGGATACCTAATGAATATAGCCTCATTTACAATAAGAAGGACTTAGACCTGGCTACGACCCAGAGTTTCTATTCCAAAGAAATGCTGACATTTTGGAAAACCTGGGTCTCTGTCAGAATGAATAGCTGAAATTTTTATATTTTCCAAGCCAAAAAAGGTGCTCTGAAAAATGTGTACTGTATTAAAACATTAAATAGCAGTTAGGTGCCAATTTAAGAAAAATATATAAACACAGAACATGAAAACTCATATTTTAATATAAACATTGAACTGAAATTAACAGAAATGTTTTGATGTTGGTGAAATGAGATATCATAACTTCTTCTCACCAATGTTTTTTGCCACAGCTGATCCATTCCTATGAAAATGTTTTAATTTTAACAAAATTGTGTGGTTTCCACTGAATAATTATTTTGTAAAGTAACCAAACCAAATGGCACCACGTGAGAAGGCCCCTAAGTTGTCCCACTGAAAAGGAAGTTATCACAGTTGATCTAAATGAACTTCCAACCCATATTTGCTTGTGGAGAGTCAACTCTTAAGGTTCAAGCAGAGCAAGAAGGATGCTCTAATGTTTTAACAAATGTTTAACTGTACTTTTTAGGGTTAATATTGTCCTTTTCACCTTTTTTTTACCAGTCATCTCAACCAAATATCACTTTGCCTATTATGGCTTAATTTCCCTATCTGAAAAGTGAGAATACTGCTGTTTACTCACCTTTCTTCAGGTCTTTGCTTAGGTAAAGCACTCCTGAGCACCAATTAACCTTATTACGTGTAAACACATCGCTGAGGTGAAGAAATGGGCATCCATACTGCTGTGTAGATACAAGAAAACAAAAGGGTTTATTTGGGGCCCAAATCGTAGTTTCGGGGGTCTGAAGCAGAGCTGAAGCTTGCTGTTTATTTCCTTCCTTGGTGAATCTGGGATGCAACAACCAATCACCAACCCTGATCGCAAAATGTGATCTTTGTGAGAGGAAAAGGACGTAGACTAGGTAAGTATAGTGTATAACTCTGGCAAGGCAGTGCGTGCATGCACACACACTTAGAGTCTGAGCGAGGACAGAGTGGACTTGAGAAATGTATTACGCATTCAGGCAACTTCAATGTGCCACTAATAAAATTAAGTGTTGGAACATAAATGTTTTAATTTTAGTGCGAATGCTCCAAGCAATACCCCCTCCTGCACCTTTCTTTCCCACCCCCAGCCTCGACTAATCCATTTAGAGACAAATTTACATTTTATTTCTCCAAACCCTATTAGCATTAATATAAAGGTCAGCACTGAAAAGGCAGCTTCAGAAGCTAATGTGCCAGTGTGCTGTGCTCTGTGACCAGATGAGGGCAAGTAGGTCTCTCACCCACCAAGTCTGACAAGAATCTGTAATTTAAGGGGGCGGGCCTCCTCTCCAAACATCCCCATAGCTCATGGAGATGATCAAGTCACTCTTAGGAAACCAAATGGGACTTATTTTCTTGATATCAAAAAGGGGAGAGGGGAAAAAAAATCACTTTGTGAAAAGCCCTTGGTGCCATGGAAAAGCTATTGGCAATATTTAAGGGCTTTTTGGGAAAAAGCCACTCCATTCGGAAATGGTTTGGCTTCAACAGTGGCGTGTCTCGGGTGTCCCTTATTATAGATTTGATTAACAGGTTAGGTGGGGTGCAAACAAGAGCAGTGCTGGCTGGGAGATTTGGCACCTCTCAGCCCATCGTTGCCTTCTGGTGGAGTCCAAAATCTCCATCAGGAGTATCCCCGCTGCTGAGTGATGATTGCAGAGCCCTGAGGAGAAAACTATTCTGGTTTCAGAAGTGCAAAATGTCTGTATGAGAACTGTATGAGCTTGATGTGGTTTGTGGTTTAATTCCGACTGAGAACCCTGCCCTGGGAAAAAGCTTCATAACCCGGAGTAATCCCATTGAATGTACTGGGCCTTCTTATGTGTATAAAATTACTTACGTGCTAATTTTTCAGAGGATCAGAGCCAAGGATCTTGACCATGCATGCTGGACATCAAATTGACTCCTGGCTTTGTGTCTAAATCATGTGAATTTCATCTCAAGTTTCAAACAGATGTTTGGTCTGAAATCCTAAGTCTTAAAAAGGAATGAAGTCAGCTTCATCTCCTGGATCAAGATCCTGTGAAATTCCTATTTTTGTATAATCACAAAGCAGACGCCGGGGTAAAGCTGTGTGCTCTAAATTAACGTCATTCCTCCAGGCAAACTGCATCATGCATTACAGTGATTTTTTCCCCCGCCATATACATCTTGGGGTCTTCTTCCTACTCCTGCTACTACTAATAATCCAACACTAAAAAAGCCAAATATTTATTTTTAAAAAACCCTAAAAATAGTAAATCTCAAGCCCCAAAGAAGCTCTCAAGCCACTCTAGGCTGAGCTGTCTAATTCAAGCATAAACTGATAGAGCAGGTTGACATGCCAAATGTCATTAAGTTTGCCAGAGCCCAGCGTTGAGGAACACAAAGGTGAGAAGTATATTCCACAACAAATGACCCCTGACAGGGAACTCCCTGCTAGCAGTCTCCCTTCCTTTTAAATTAAACCAGTAAGCTTACTTGAGTGTCTAGCTTGTTTCATTTGATTCCACTCCAGGGGAATTGCAGCCTCCCAATTAAGCTTTTAGGATTTCCCATGTGAAACCAAGGTGTGGAGGCTCCTGGAGTTCAATGTGGAGAACAGAGGGAGGAGATCTGAGCTTGATTGCTGCCCCTGTTACATGGCATGGTCAAATCATTTCACCCTGTGCCTCAGTTTCCTTCTCTTGTAGATATGCATTACTGAAAAGCATCTTTAAAAACTCCAGGTGGATGTAGGTGTAGTGTGTCTTTTGCTTGTACATTCACCAGTGTTTCTGTATCTTCCTGCATTCTCGGGGTTGTGTTAGTGATCTTCATGTGACTTTCTTTTCAATGTGCTCAAACAGAACCCCATAAATAAAGAACCAATAGAAAAGCCCAGATGTGTCTCCATAGGTGAGGGCTGAAGGAACGCCATAGTTTTCATACAATCACGTAGGCAGACATTTGGAAGATTAGGTGCTGCTGAATGCATCGCTGGGGATCAGCACGAAGTTATTTGCAGTTGTTTCTGTAATCATGTTGCTCACGGAGAAAATTCACAGTATGTCTTGCTGCCTGCCTGCCTCCCAAACATGCACCCTGCCACCTGTGTGCAGTGCTGGAGTAGTGTTAATGCCCTGTGCTGTGCTAGGAGCCATATAAATTAATTGACTGGCTAAACACCTGCTCTGTATTTGTTTGTTTTTTTTCCCTTCCATTATTTGCTTACAGTTCTCTGTTTAACTGGATGAGTTTTCTTTTGTTTTCTTTCTTTTTTCTTTCATTTTTTTTGCCTTTTTTTTTTTCCCTTTCTTTTTTCTTTTTTAGTCCATTCAAGACTTTCTGATAGGGCCATTGATAATTTTCATGCATAGCTAATATAAGGCTGGGCATTTGTGGACTCACTTAACAGGATGGAAAAATCAGGGTCTCTAATCCACACATGCAAATTAATTGACATAAAGTTCCCATTCTCAAGCTACAGAAGTAAACCTTTAATGGTATGCATTTAATCCCATAGCCTCCAAGAAGAAATGGTTCTGCCCTTCCTTGTCTCACTTCCATGGTGTATGGTTTCCTTTCTTCTCATTTTTGGAGAAGAAAAAAGTTGATATTCTAATTCTCATTTTTAGGAAACTATTAAATCTGTGGAAGCTTGGTAAGAATGGCTGGACAGAGATGAGAGCTGATATTTCCAGCTTCTTGGACACCAGAGACTCTGAGGACAGCCTTCAATACCATGGGAAGAAAAGTCACTTTGCTTTTGTTAGCTACTGACCTATTTGCTGCTTGGAAAGACAGTTTCACTGAGCAAGAGAAAATTAGTTAAGATGACTCCAACCAAGATGACTCCAACACATTGAGAGGCACAATTCCATGAACTTCAATGGTTAAAGGCCTTACTGATTCATGTTGTCATTAAGAAGACAATCAGGTCTTAGAAGGTGTGTCCCCTCACTGTATACCGTCATGTAGTGAAGTTTGAAGGATTTTATTAAGTCTTGTGTCTCAAAACTTTGCTGATGTACCTGTCAGAGCTAAAAGAGAAGTTTGCATTAGTGATGGATAAATCTTATAAAGTACCAGGTAGAGGTGCTTGATTTGACTAGGGAGACAGGACTTTCATTGCTGTGCCAACATGATCAGAACTTCCTTGGGTTTTAAAATGTTCAAAATTTTGGGCAGGAAATCTCAAGAAATATGAATTTTCTTTGGAGATCTCAGGTAGTTGTCATTTTCCTTTGGGAAAGCAGTTCTGGATATTTTGATGGATATATGGATATGGATATATGGATATGGATATAAAGTCTTATGGATATTTTTGTTCCTTCTTTTGTCTCAATTGAACCCAAGTCCTCAGTACCTGACTTTTGGTTTTATTGACTGCATTTTCACAGTATGGGCCAAGTCCTCTGATCATGTAGATCATATAGATCTGTTCAGCTCTACAGAAGTCAACAGACCCACAATAAACGTGGAAACTCTGAGCTGTGAATGTGTCCCCTAACGCTCACTACAGCTCTCAAAGTCTGGCCCAGCTTCACTTAGTGCAAAACTAGGAACGAGTGTTTTTTTAGGCACAAGTATATTAGCTGGTTGTTAAAATGCTCTTTGGGAATTTGGAGGGAAGATCTGTGTGCTCTTCAGGTCAGAACATTTGGAGGTGTCCTGAGGGCTTCTTTCTGACAGAGGTTTGGGTTGCTCTTCAATGTATTGAAGCACCTAGAAGTGACTTTACATCTAATTTAGATCAGATGAGGAGGGGGGGAAGGAACAGCTCTCAGTAGTTAATTCCAGGCAAGGTGATTTTTGATTCACTAAACCCAATTGTACGCGTTTTAGTTTAATAGTGACCTACCCTTGTAAACATGTGTACAGGGGACTGTGGGTCCCCATGATGACATCTGAGGAGGGATAATGTAGCACTAGAGAAATAAAGAAAACCAGGCACCCCACAGTGAAGAAGACATCAAATTAAAACTCCTTACAGAAATCTCTCACTTCCTATTTGCTAAATCACTCATTTTGTAAATGACTTTTCTGTTGGTGTTACCACATATATTGTGATCGATAATATTCTCTAGTGTTCCCCCAATCGACTGGTTGAAGAAGATGCCGGGCAGGAGAGAAAGGGGGTGGGATATGGAGCGAGGGGGCTGGGAGGAGGAAACTGTACTTGATCCTTATGGAAGTCAGTTAAAATTAATTGGAAAAAGCTTTTAAAGACCTAAGATGAAGACCAAATGTATCTCAGACCTGCGGCCTCATCCCCGACACTGAATGCGAAGGTCATTGCAAAGCTGTAGATTTATGCGGAAGGCTTGGGTGATGGAAAATGAGACAAAAGCATTTGGATTTTATTATTCCATTTACTCTGACCCTGGGCCATAAAGGGTTTGGAGAGCCTGTTTTATGTATTCAGCTGGTTGCCACACTGACAAGCATTTGGAGCCACTTAAATAAACCACCCCAACCCACAGCTGCAACAACACCATATCAAATACAGGTTAGAGTTGAAATGTAGAGCCAGCAGCACAGCGTCTCCAGCAGGTGCATGCAGAGTGGTTTTTAACCCCCTTGGTTTTGGAATAGTTCCCTTATTTATCTATCGGCTTTGATTTAAAGACCATTTAATCACCGGTATAGATTCCAGGTTAAAGTGTGCACACATACACATGAACTGACACATGCAATAGCCGAGCAAGCCACTTTCTACTGCTTCTCCTGTTTCCTGATTTTTCAAGGGACTAACACAGAGTTTGAAAACTCACGTTTTGGGCCAAAGGTGGGCAATTCTGCCTGACTGCCCCGTTCCCAGGCTGCTCTACATACTCACTGAGTCTCTCAGATTTCTGGCAGGCACTGCCACTTGGAGCAACAAAAGACAGGCAAAAGTAATGTATTGAGAGGAAGGAGAGGGAGTAAGAATTTTGCTTAGAAAGAGGGGAAAATAGAGCATGTGTTTGGACTGATGACAGCAAAACTAGCTATCCAGCCGTGCTGGGAAAGGGGAAAAGACAGACGGTTGACCACACATCCACTCACTCAGAAATCAGTGGGAAACCTAATATCAAGTTTTGTAATGTGTCTTGCGTACTGTATGTGTAACATGTTGAGATTCTCCAGTGGGCTACAGGATGTGTTGCACCTACATGAAGGCAGAGAGTTAAATTTAAGTAATCCGGACATGCAGATTTTCTAAAGAATTCACTTTCACCATGCCTGTCCCTCTTCTGTTCCAATTTTCTATTAATTTTGTGTGATTTCTCATACCCTTTCTTTCAAATGTCAATATCAACAGTATGGACGCAAGTTCTTGTGAAAACTGCTACGTTTGCTCACACAAGCCAAGTTGCTCATTTATTAGATTTAAGGAAAGCAATTCACCTTTAAATAGGGATCACAACTATTCAGGGCAAAACATTTAATAGCCAAAAGAGTTTAAAAAAAATGGCTAAGGAGTATGTCAAATACATTTGAGTAACAAAGCAATTCCAAGCTCCTCTCAATAACCCACTAGCTGGAGAAACAGGCTAATTTATGTGCTGTGAATTTTGCACTCAGCCTCTTCCTAGAGGCTATTCTTTCAGAAGAGAGTCAAAACACGTGATGGCTGAGATGAAATGTTGGAAAAGATTACACTGCACTAGTCTGTATTTTCCAATCCTGGCTAGATACGCAGAAGACAATGGCTTGTAGGACTTCTAATTCCTAAATTCACATTTTTAGTAGCTTATTTTCCTCCTTAGCACATTTCCATAGGGATCAAACTGAATTCTCCTAACCAGCACTTCTAGTCATGTAGTATTATGAATATGACAATAAAAGCTAGAGTAGCCAGGGCATCTTGCAGTGTTTTAATTTATTCTTATTTTGTGTTATTGATACTTAATTTTGAGTGTCTGGCCTTGCCTAATCTACATAATAATCTAGAATAAAATAGGAACTGATACTGTTTAACAAAATTCAAGGCCTCTTTTCAAGTTAAGCATCTCTCATGAGAAGGAAATGACAATAATATCAATTCTCGCTTTCATAAAGGAAAAGAATGCAGTCAGCCCCATCTTAGCCTTGAAGATGATGTTGCATGATAGACAGGTCTCCTTTGCAGTAGATGCAAGCCCAAACTAGGAATTACCGACCTGTATGCTCTCTTGCATTTGGAGAGAGCGATAGCCTGAAATTTGCTTGATCAAACCATCAGGCATCCTTTAGGGCGTGAAAATTCTCCTTATTTTTTAGAGCTTGTGGTGTGGCCATGAAAGGTGAGGATGTTCTTACATGGCTCTCAGATATCTGTATCACAGCTGTCCACACCTGAGGTGGTCACCGTCCAGTGGGCAGAAATGGGGCACTAGGTCTCATCCTGAAGCAGGCAAAGCAGATGAATGGTGCACCAGAAATGCCCTTTCTCTCCACTGACTGCAGTAGAGTACAAGCACGATGAGATCAGATGCAGACATCTACCTTATAGACATGTAAAGTTACATGAGACAAACCCCAGGCGTAGTCACCTTTATCAGCTCTTTGACATGGCAAAGGCCTGGTGTCGCTTTTTTCTCCTGCTCTCTGCCTAGAGCAGGCAACAATTTTGTCTCTTGATTTCTGAAATGCTCTCATTTAATTAATGTCACTGGGCTCAGCTAAGAAATATGTGAGTGAAATATAATTGTGTGGGCTAGAAAGAGAGTTGAAGGAGATGAACTGAAGGTCTATGCTGGTCTTAGACTCAAAGAAACTGAATCTGAGCCAAATGTTGTGCAGAGCTGTTATCCATAACATAATCTGAATGAACTCTTGATCCAAACCATTCAGAGGAGCCCAAAATCCAGGGCTCAGCTTTTTATTCAGTAATTATTGATGTAGTCTCAATATTCAGTACTGGAGCAAAGTAATTTGCAGGCCTAAACTTCCTACATCTGGAAATGAATTAAAACCAATTCCTATGTAAGAACATCCTCACCTTTCATGGCCACACCACATGATAATTAATCCTACTGGATTAGGAGGACCCGGTACTTTAAGTACTTCACTGAGGAGATTCCTCTGTGTTTCATGGACATTCAACATTAGAACTGGTTGGAAACCAGAGGTTTTTTCTATGTAAAAATTTTCCAAATGTTTGTTACAAAATGATCAGACAAACAAAAATTTGTAATCTTGAGCAAAACCCACTCCAAACTGAATCATTGTTGGATTTGAGGCTTTCTCACTGAAATATTGAAAACTTTCTATTTAAAGCAAATAGCTGCTGCATAAAAATGTGCAAATCCAGTCTTCAATCAGATAGTGTTGTCTGCATTTGTATAGTGCTAGCAATAGTTGAGATAACTTACTGAGGCTGATAATTTACTGAGGCTTATAACTTACATAGTCAGACCTGTGACACCAGCTTCCAGAGAAAGTGAACTGGAAAAGCTTCCCTTTTTCTTTGGCTGTTAGAACTTGAAATCTTCCATAAGACATTTACATAGCCCAAAGTAAAGAATGAAATTATAACCAAATCTGGATGGTTTCCAGCATCCAGAATTGGTTCCTTTCTGTCTAGCCTAATCCCCCTTCGGCTACACTGATAGGGAAAGTGCTGGTACATAACAAAACTGGCAATCCCATGCTGTGTGCCTTCAGCCAAATATTGCAGAGTTTAACTCTGATATCAATAATGGTCACAGAAGCAGGTGAGAAAGATGGGAAGAATGGGCTGAGTCCAGGAATTGCCATATCATTGCATGGAAAACTGGGGTCATTTGGCTCATAGTCACTGCTACTTGTCCATCGCTACATGAGTCATAAAGCAAGCCAGCATAAGAACATAGTATTTGCCTGTTTAATGCAAAATAACCGCATGTATAATGATTCCTGTTGATCAGTAGCTTCCACTGAAATTGGGACAGTTGCATTTTAACTGACTTTTTCCCCTACAGCATTGCATTGGGAAAACAACTCTGATATACTTGTAGCAAGGTGGAAAGCAGTTGAACTCTTGTCAGATTTCTGTAGAGATCAGATGGTATTTATTTGCTGTGGTGCTCTCTTGGGCCAGATTCAAACTCAGGTTCTGCAGATTACAGGGAAAATCTTTGGAGCCTCAGATGGATTTCATGGTGACTAAATTTAGAAATACTAGCAATTAAACCTGAAGCTGGGTTCCTTTTTCTTGGCGTTCCTAAGCAATGTTGCATTAAGGCGAGAACAGAGTGCAAATAAGAGCTGGTGGACTAAGGAGGAGGATAAAAGATTCATGAATATTTCTGCTAATAAAAAGTGCTGAGCTTGGCCTATTTGATTCATGGGGTCATATTATGCATTATTTTTGAGTATTCAGATGACCTCCAGGAATTTGTAAAGCTTTCATAAAAATAGAGAACACCATATTTTAGCCTGAAGTATGCATTTAAAGAGCACCTATGGCATCCATGCAAAACTGAATTCCAGTTCTAGAGAAAATATCGTTTCTTCCAGTAGTAAACACGTAAGCCGTATTAACAAAGTAGATACTTTTTTAGTTTTAGTTTTTCTAGGAGAAAGTGCAAGCACTTAATTTGTTTTGAGGATCTTCACTATTTATTGTCAACATTCATTCAAGAACAGGTTTTAGGCATCGAAGGAGAAGTCAAAAGTGATACCATACGAGTTGGAAAGGCAGTCACATCACTGACTCGACCGATAGCCACAGCCAAAATGCTTTCGAATGCCCCATCACTTGTATATGATTTCTGCCAATTTTTCATGAATGTTTCTGAATAACAAAAATGTTAGTAGCAAACCAGAAGCTGTTTCCAAGCTGTGGTACAATGAAAATAAAAAAGGGAGAAGTCATCACAAATATTCTTGGAAAAAAAGAATGGAAGGAGGAGGAAATCCCGGCCCAGCTGCCTGTCATGTAACTTTGTGAAATACTTTTGCTGTTTTTAGGTGCTCCAGCCAAATGCAGGCTGTGAATAAAACCCAGCCCTGTTGAGCAAACTGCTTCCTAGCTGCAAGCATGGCGACCATTCCTGCAAACAAAGAGGAAAATATGTAAATTTAAACAAATTCACAGTTCTTTTTCCACAGAAAAAAAAAGCTTTCATGTTATTTGAAATAGCCAGACTGCTAGAGTAATGTTCTTACATATAAATGGAAATCCTTTTTGATATTTACACTACTGATTTCTGCACTTTCTTTAATCTCTGCTTTCAAATTAATAGACAATAACATCAGATTCCTTCCTTGGCTCACTCAGCACTTGTGCATATTTACCCAAGTGTCTAGAGTGGAGATTGTACACATATCTCTAATCCACCTGCCTATGTTAGTTAAAAGCCCAGATAAAATCAGCAGCACTTAAATCTTAACCTTTTAAGTCTGAAATGTTTTTAAAGTCTGGGCTCATGGCAACTCCACTGAAAAAGGGGGTAGAAGGTGGAAGTTGAATGTAAAACATTTCACAGCTTGAACTATTGTTTCTTTCCAGTGGAGACTAAGCTCGGGAGCCCCACAAGAGTGTTACTCTGAGAACATTAGTAATGCTGACCAGCTCATAAACTTTGCAGCCGTGTTGAGTGCTCCTAGCCTCCTAGAGTCAGCTTCATTTTCTGTCCCGTCAATATACTGC
This sequence comes from Strigops habroptila, assembly GCF_004027225.2. Classification (NCBI taxonomy): domain Eukaryota; kingdom Metazoa; phylum Chordata; class Aves; order Psittaciformes; family Psittacidae; genus Strigops; species Strigops habroptila. Next base: position 5,361,966 of record NC_044285.2, read on the forward strand.
TCCTGAAAACCCTAGCAAGCAAAAGAGAAACATGAGGAGTGTGAGGTGTGATATCTGGCACTCTCCTTCCCTATCTTTGCCTTTTGTTTCAGTGTTTGGTTCTGGACCCTTTAGAGGCCACTGAGTGATTTAACACCTGGATGGCCCCGGGACAGCAAAGATACTCTAACAACAGTGTTGTGCTCCCTTCTTCCTTAAATAGTGGTCAAGTCTCTTGTTGGCTTCCCTCAGGAGCTGGGCCTGAGTGAACAGATGCACCTATTCCTTAGAGAATGAATAGTTTGTTTATGTAGAAGAGATGAATGGGGCAGTAAGGCCGTCTAGGTCAGTTATTTAGCATGAAAAAAGCTATTGGGATCACCCCGCGGTATTGCCCAAGGAAGTTTGGAGCAGCTGAGTACAAAGGTGTACACACATCCTCCTCCTCCAGCGCTCCTCAGGGAGCACTTTAATTAGGAAGGAGGGCAAATAGCTTGGGATGCTGTGTGTGGAGGTATGGAGACAGCCAGTCCCAGGGAGGTAGCACTGCTAGCCCAGCAGAGCAGGGGATGGCACTGCAATCTGTAGGTGTTCGCTGAGCATCTCTTCAATCTGTTGCACTTTTTCCTGTGTCACACATCTGTTGCATCTGGGCCCAAGCATTAAGGATGCTTCTTTCTGTTTACCCCCAAGCTGACACCCGGGGAAAGGGCTAGCTGGGAACATGGATGGGGAAAGTATGTCTGCATCTTTCTTTTTGCCCATCTCTTTTTCTCTCAATCTACCCTCAACAAGGGTGCCTATAGAATATAGTATAATGCTGCATTGTTTGGTTAGGGATTTAATTTCACTCCATCACAAGCTACCATCGGAGCCCCTGTCATTGCAATTTGTCACACTTTTTTGTGTGCTATATCTCACTGAAGTCACATCTCCTCCTCAGCCCGTTGCATAATCTCCTGGTCTGGAACAAAGCTCTCCAACATAATGAAAGAGGTGAAATCAGGAAAGGGAAAGTCAATGGTTACTGTTATCACTATAGAACTCGCTCCCACTGGCTCTGCAGGTTCAGTCACACCGCGCAAAGCAGAGTAAGAAGGACATGGTCTGTGTGTGTGTTTTTTTTTTAAGCCCATTTATTGAACGCACAGGCAGCACCATTGGCTGCTGAGACATGTAATCCTATTCCCTCCTGCAGACCACCAGCCATAAAGAGGCTGCGGGATGTCCCACTGGCCCACCAGGGAGTTGAGAGCCTCCAAAATAGATATCACAGGGAAAGGAGTGGAGAAATCAGTTTGCTTTAAAAGAGGGGATTGACACACATCTCAGGCTAAACCCACAATAACGTTGTGCTTAGGAAAAATACCCTGAACAGTCAGAAAGAAGATAGAGAAGCGAGCTTTAAAGGAAAAATGAATATCTGCCAAAATAAACAGGGTTTTGTTTTCTATAGGAGGGTGGTCAAGGACTCTGTTATGTGTTGAAGGCTGAATTTCAGAATGTAAGCTGACTGCTTAAAGCTTATGGGAAGTGATATGGTAGTCCATGAAGCTGCCTGTGTGCTCAGTGCTATGCACCTTGCTGCACTGCTTCAATAAGGACTTCAGTTTCTCACCTGTATTGCTGCTGGGGAACTATGATGATGTCTTCATGTTCTCACTCAATTAAAAAGTTAGAAACTTGAATGAATTTGAGATTCACTTACCATGGCATGTTGATCCTGAAAAGGCAATGTATACCAGAGAAAGGGGCCTCATGAAGTACTCTATGGACGTTGCTATTGATATTCTGTGGAAGGGAAGGGAGCAGCTAGGGATAGATAGCTAATTCACAGGACAATAGTATGTTTGTTCTTCACTCCTGTCATTGCTGTTCTCCCTGCTCAGAACTTGCATAAAATCTGGGCACTCTTCCTCAGGGGCTGATTTATACATCTGGGCTCCCAGATTTGAAATATCTGGGAACACACTTTACCAGGCTGGAATTTGCAGGCAAACCCCACTGATTTGTGGTTGCATCTTACCAGATCTTGCAACAGAATCATTTTGAAAGCATATTTTGAGGGTTTTCTAAGAATAGTAAATAATGTCCTCAGGTAGGAATTTAAATTTCTAGAGGAGGGACAAAAGAAAAGAAGAATCTGAAACATTAAATGTTTGTGGCCCTGGGTGAGATCTTATATTCTAATTTCTGCTAAAGTTTTGTTGTTTTTTGTTCAATAGAAAAATCGCATTTTGGCTGAAAATTTGTCCCCGATTTTTGATCAGTTCTGTCCTTTCACATTAAATAAAGGAAAGTATAAAGTATTCACAAGACATGTATCAATTTGACACCAGTGTAACATTTCTTAAGTGGCTCATTCAGGAGTGAAGCCCATGACTAACAGGCAAATGGCAGCAAGATACAAGGAAAGATGGTTTTACAAAGGAGAGCAATAAGAAAGGAAAATGCTACCCTGTTTCCACCGTGTGTTTTATAAGGAAGATCAGGCTAACAATGAGTCACTATGGAAAGGATTTATTGGGCTATGGAGCTAAAAGTCTGTAAAGATTAAAATTCTGATGGGGTTTGGATGGGGAATTGTGTATGAGTTTAGTTTTATCCAGCACACTGTCCAAGTTATTAATCCCCTTGTGTTTTCTAAGCTGGGTAATGCGTTGTCGATATGCTCCCTGGGCCAATTTCAGGCCCGCCGGCCCGCAGGCTGGTGTAATATTTCTTCAAGCAAATCACTGGGTGGTCTTGTCTTCTCTTGTGAGGAGTGAGAAGCAGATAGCAGGAGACTTTCAAGATTGCTGTTGCAGGCATCAGTCTTTGAGTGGAAAATAATCCACCTGGAAGGACAGTGCCTTTGCTAAGAGGGGCGGCCAAGCGCTCTGATCGGGAGATAAGTTACACGCTGAAATGTTTGTGGTGAAGGTGCAATTTGTCAGTGAGAGGCAAGGCCGGTGGTTCAGGCTCTCTGGTGTCTGTTAGCATCTGCCACTCGCATCCACTTGCAGCTCCTCGGGAACCGCTGAACACTAGAAAGCAGCACACTTCACTGCTGCGGGAGCAGGTGACTGGCATCAGCCTGCAGTTAACCCTCGTGACAAAGCCCAGAGATGTGTTGACTAGCTGCAGAAAGTGTCTAGTGTCCAGCTTTCCTCGGTGATGGCCGTAGGATCTCTTGCAGGATAAGACACAAAGAGAGCCAAACAGGGACAATCCCAGGTGAAAATAAATAGGCAGGGGAAGCACCGTGTGATAGTCTCATCTCAGAGTTGCTATTAACCGCTTTTTCCTCACGTAGTGAGGATGCTCTTGTAGGAAGGAGATATGCCTTGAAAGAGAAGCAAAGAGTTTAGTTTGGGTGGTTTGTCCCTACAAGCAGCATGTACCTCCCATGAATGCTGTCAGAGAAGGTGAGATGCCCTTGAGCAGCAGGAAGGAGTACTGACTGACCCAGCGTTTCGCAGAAGCCAGTGGAGCCCCTTCGTGCTAATCCCATGGTGTCTCTGAACTGCTGAGGAGGCTGATCTCAGGTCTTGCCCCTGAAGACAAGTGCTCCAGGTCAGATTCACTGTAGCTGGAAGTTTTTGCAAGTGTATTCCCCCCTGGTGCTTTGTAAACCAGGAGAGAATATCATGTTTCATGGAGAAGAGTGTGATATAATCACTAGGCATTAGATTTAACAGAGAGGAATTTGGCGAATTTGTCACTCCTCTGCATAGTTCCTCTGTTTTTACTTTTGTTATAGAAGTTTACATAGGGTAAGGAGAGAGGAAGGAACTAAAATCCTTTTATAGTTGTTGAAAACCCTTTTTTACAAGCAAAGGAGTCAAGATGTTCATAGCTCAAGCTTAATTTGGATAAAGCAGCCCACTGTACTTGTACTTCTGTTAGGACAACGAGTGATGAGATTAATAAGACTTCTGTTTCTCATCCCAGCTGGAACTACTGCTAGGACATTTCTGTGTTCTGGTTTGGTGTTCTCAGCTCTGACCCCATCTGGAGTGAGTAAAATGCACCTGAGTGGGTAACATTTAGCGAAACTTTTCAAAACACTGAATGACAGCATCAGATTGAGAGAGAGCACAGAGATTGAGACCTAAGGGTTCACATGATTAGGCTTAGGCTCGAAGAATAAATTAGTATTTGCTCCAATAAAAGTAGTCCTGGACTATCAGGATAAAAGCACCCGAGATGGCATATCAGCTGCTGTAGAAACCAAAGGTCAGAAAAAATTTCATTGAGTTTTGTAAGAGAGTGAGCGTGTGCCCGAACACCTTTATTGCCTGTCATCGGTTTTGGTGTAATTTACACAAAAAATGCATGGATCTTCAGCAAATAGTTGCCTTTTAAATTGTTATACATGTGCATTAACCTCAATCTACTGTTAGATAAATTAACCAGTCTGATAAACATAGTGTCACTAGCTATAGCCCTTCAAAGACTACTTGTTAGTTGGAATAGCATGGTTGATTCTACCTTGCCCACCGTGAATAATCCCAGCCTCTGTTAAAACCTCTCCCTGGGGAGAATTCTCCATTAGCTTTTTGGGGCCAAACGGTATCTTTTTGTACTGCCTGGATAGTGCTAACTAACCAGAAGAAATGGAAGAAAATCTGGGCCTTTACTATGGAATGATCTCCAAAACAATTTGAAAAATCATGTTAAGAGAAAGATTGAGGCCTGATTAATAAACAGCTGGTAACGGATGTTAAATGGCTTTACAGACAACTTGCTGCTTCTGTGTAACAGCATTGCTTTGCCTTCGTCTGGATGGGCAAGGGAAAATGGTTTGAACTGAGCATTCTGTTTTAGGGATACACTTCATAAAATGAAAGGGGGCAGAAAACTTTATTGCCAGTCAACAGATCTTCCAATGCCATGACCAGTTACTATTTCTAGGTGTTTTATGTAGTGATAATGATGAGGTTTTGTCTGAGGTTTTGCTCAGGAACTTGCTTGGCTCCTAATGGCACTAAATTCCTATCATAGGATTTTAGGACATGGATTTCTTCTCTGCAAAAAGCAGCTGATATGACCTAGGCAAATCAGTTCTGATCAGGTTTTCAGTAGTTCTTCAGCAAGTTCTTGTAAGTGCTTAAGCAGGTTAACTACCCAAATCCTATTAATTTAATTTTGAAAAGCTGGCCTTTAGTCTCTCTAGCACATATTTTCATAGGTATTTATGATCCCAACTACCTCTGAGGATTTCCCCCTCTGTGCCCCAGCAAAAGATGGATAATAGCACTGCCTTATCTACCAGGGATGTTGGGAGGATATGTACATTACAGATGACACAGAAGTCATTTAGGCTGGTTGATCTCACAGATGTATTTACATGGCCAGATCTCTTCCCATGAACTCATTTGAAATGCTGTGGTAGTAAAATTGGTGTCACCAGAGAATGAATCTTACAATGTGATATGCTGTTCAGAGGCTGAATGGGTGCAGAAACTGAGAGCCTTTCTTATTCAGAGAGGCCTTGTTTCTGTTAGATAAGTGTTGAGGTACATATAGGAAGGAAGCCCTTCTTCCTACTCTCTCGCCATGACTGTGGGGGCAAAATGAAGGCTGTTTTTTTGCAGAAAACACTTCTACTTCTAAAGCTATTGCCTAAAACAGCTGAAATATGAGAATTATTCTGGTATTCATCTTACCCACCTCTTTATTTTTGAGGCAAAATGAGCACAAACACTTTGGTTCTGAAAGATGGGAATTTTTACTCCAGCAAATAACTGAGCATTAATGACATTCAGCCTGTATGGAAGCATATATTTTATAGGAAACCACATTGGTTATGCTTGAGAAATCTTTCTAGGACAGCCATTGCCCTGAGACTTAGGCATCTGCATAAAGTCTGCTACATTAGAAACTGAACGGAAAGGCCCATCTCTCCCACGGTCTTAAGTTAACACTTTTCCTTTTGTCTGGGCACCCTTTTCTAAACTTGAAATCCAATTGGCCAACAATTAAAGCCAATTAGCACGTGAGGAAAATAAACCACAGACCCCACTCCTATGTATTTCACGGGCTGTTAGAAAGCCTAGTTAGCTCAAGGCATTAGCATAGTTCAGTATCGGTCGAGGCACACAGCAGAGACTAGTTGGCTTAAAGTATTAGACGACGGCGATAGCGTCCTGGCTGAGAGGCAGTGTTATTCTGGGCTCACAGCTGCCAAACATTCTTGACAGGAGATGAGGCAGATGTCCAAGGACAATCAAAGAGAGAAGAAAGTTTAAGCCAACGTTTGCCTATCTCATATTCTCTACTTGATCCTCTCCTCAAAGACAAGGCACAGCTGTTGCACTTCAAGGTCTATCTGGCTGAACCCAGCAACTCCTCCCTTTCTCTCTCCTGGCCTGCCTGAGCTTTCTGTGTGTCGGACTTTGGCAACTTACCAGACCTCATTAACTCCTAACAGGACAATTCATGACGTTAAATGGGTCTTATTTAATCTTTTTGTATGTGTGTGAGTATCTGAGAACAATTCTGCCGCATACTAATTGCATGAAAATGTGGCGGATTATAGTTATGTGAGTATTGCCCACCAGTCTACAAGGGATCACCCTGGGCCACAAGAACAAGCACGGTAACATTAACAAGGTGATTTGTTATAGCTGCGATGGCAAAGGTGATACAAAAACAGCAGACAAAGGTGTTTCGCAGACAAAGGCATCAAGAGGCTCGGTCATTTTGCTCTCACTGATGAATAAAAATACAAGAACTGCTGTGATAATGAACACAGTGAATGATGGCAGATGTATTAGTAAGAACAGAAGTGTCATATCTATAGCTCCCAGCTCATCACAACAATTTATCCTGCTCAGAGCCTGCTCTCTGCAGCCCTCTTTTTCTGGCTTTTTGATTTGGGCAGGGAGTGAGCTGTTGGCCAGATTTTGTGATGCTCAGGTCAATTCCTGATGCTGGTTTTTTTTAGCCTGAGTCCTACAGCAGCTGCTATCTGACATGACATGGGACAAGCATCTACCATGTGGCCATACGAGATGGGGATGCCTGCAGTTTAATTCTGTAATAGCCATGTGGTAAAGACCAGTGTGAATAGCCTTCAAATGTTTCCTTAAGGGAATATATAGCATTTTAGGACCCCAAATTTGGATGACATTGGCCTACAGGAATAGCGTAAGACATGGAAAACTTGGGCTCTGCTACTAGTTTAGTCTTTAGCCTTCAGCAAATCGTTTACTTTCTTCATGGTTTATTCTGAGCCACTACATGGGAATAATAACATCTAGCTACATTTCAAAAGCACTGTGAGACTGTCAGACAAAAGGAATCGGCTAACTTCAAATTAATACTATTATTAACTGCATACAGAGCTGTGGAAAAGATGTAGCTGGCCAGTTTAACTCAAGTAGCCAGCTGAGGTTCCTGGTCCAAATATATGGAGAGTTTTTTTCAGATTTTCAGAATGTTAGATTAAACAGAGCAACTTTCTCAAAGAAAGTTATCTTCACATTTTAAGGTTTTGGGATTTTTTACATATGGAGATTCTTTTGCAGAGGCAGAGTAGCAACCATGTGCAAACAGAGGATAAGATTAGGGCATACACCATTTTGTTCCCAAAAATAAAACAGAAATGAGTTTGAATGAGGAATCTTAGTAACAAATATTTGTATGTTCATAATGGAGCAATTCTCCCTCTTCCTCAAATTTAATAAAAAATCAAAATTCTGGACATCCAGCAGTCATAGAAAACACGCGTTGCTTACCTATTATTCATTCTACCTAGCATTATTATTGCCTTCTGTCCTTGACCCATTGATTTGTTTCATTCATCCTTTATAGTTTGTTTTCAGCCTTGTGAACCATACACACAGGTGGAGCAGCAGACACACTGAGGCCACCATATGCTTGAAGCTTAGAAGCACTGTTTTGATGCGAGCAATGTATCCTTTCCATGAGGTACAGGCACATGACTGAGATGGTTGAATTACTGTGGCTCCACCAGCAACTGCCCATAGACCGAGTCACAGCAACAGCGTGACAAGTACCACGACTCGTAAGTTAACACATTTGCTTAGACCATGAAAGTGGTTCCCATGCCTCATCTGGCAGGCACTAACTGGTTAAATTGTGGTAAGTGGATCACTTTCAATTGTGTGACTATATCCATAACATGATCTGGGATTTCAAAGGAGCCTTGGGCAATCAGCGTCTCCCACTGCTTTTCTGTAGGCTTTGCATGGCTCCATCCCTTAGGGTCTCAGTTATAATTCCTAGAATAAAATAATGTCAAAAACTATTTTGACTGTCTCCTAAATGTAATAAAAATCTATCCCTGAAGAGTCATCAGTGCCTGGTCTCTGTGTGCCAAATTTAATTTTCTGTGTAGGGAGGAGGGGAATGAAAACAAACAACCCCTTAGACAATGACATTGGGATCTGAATGTGCTGTGCCTCCCGAGCCATCCAAAATCAAACACAAAAGGATGCAAAGCATTCCCAAATGCCTTCCCTTCACTTCTCTTCTCACAGCAACTCTGATGGACTAAAGCCTTTGGCTGAGAACAAGCTCATGACCACAGCAGTGATTTGGCTGCTCTTTCTCACTCTGGCAGCTCTTCTCCATCTCCCTCCAACCCTTGTGCTTGCAGGAGTTTAGATTTTTTGGTAGCTAGATGTCTTTGAGACAGCAGTGCAGTTTTTGCCTCTTTATCATGTTGCTAATGGGCTGTTTCAAACTCATCAGGAGCTTCAGCAGCGAATGGGAGGAAGCCTGTCTGTCTGAATGAGGGCCTTGTGTGTCAGGGTTTTAGGGGCCAGGCAGTGCTGCTGTTCGCTGTTTGCTGTTGTTGTATTGGGGAGAGGATGTCAGGCATCCGTGTGACCTCTCTGGGAAGTATCTGGGGCTGTTGCATGCTCAGGGTCTCAGGAAAAATAAAAGCAGCATCATGAAGTAAAGGCAATGAGAGCAGCACTGCAATAAAACTGATGCATTTGCTAGCCTGGCAAAGAAGCTGGAAGAAATTGGGTGCAACATTTTTGCCCAACTTTCTGAGAGAAGACCAGCTTCACAGCTACTGCAACACTTCACACAAGGCTAAGAGGAATTTGGCAGCTAAAGCCCCGTCCTCTTACATTCATTAAAAACCCCATTTATTCCATGTGATTTAGTGCTATGAGGCACATTAGGAAGCAGCAGCTAACTAGTACTTGAAAAGTTGCTTAGGTCTGTGCTGCTAAAGATACTTAGGCACCTAAGCTGCTTCAGAATGATTTTTCAAAAATGCCAAGATGATTCATTCCTATTAATTTCAAGAAGAGGCAGTTAAATGATGCATTTATTTGTCAGTGCCTAACTGCTTAAAAATTGGATGGTGCTGACTCCGAAGATTTAGGAGCCCTGGCTCTTCACCAGAGCCAAAATCCCATGAAGCAACAACCATTTTCCCTGTTCAATACTCCTTGTATTTTTGGGGCTATCCAGGTCTACATTCTCTTACTGCTGTTCCCACTTTAAAGGTGGCTGTATTTTAGTGCTTGGGGAAGGATTTGCTGTATTCATACAGTTATACGACGATTAAGGCCTTTTAAATGCAAAAAAAGGGTGAAGCTGATGTCGCCCTGCATCTTCATGTCCACCATCCCTCAGCCCAGATATAAATCCCTGTGAGACAGTGAGGGTGGCCCAATGGGGTGCTGATTTTAATGACATATGTTTGAAGAATTAAAATTAAATAGTGACACTTTTTACACTCAGCTGGAGTTCTTGGGATTACCTGATTTATATTTTCTTGTGCTTTTTGGGCTGTGCTTTCAAAGCATGGGCAAGTAGTTAGTGTGCAGAGATGGCTTTGGAAAGGGCAGAACTCTAGATTTCATGGTAAAGCTCCATGAGCTCTAGAGCTCATGGTAAAGCGGAAAGGATCAGAAGATATCTCAGCTGCTGGCTTGACTGGGAACCATTGGTTAGGGGCTGCAATTCTCTCTAGAGAGTGTCCGAGGGCTGGGAGCCAGCAGTCTGGGGTGGGGAGTTGCTAAGCTATGTCACTCTTGTCTTGTGAGGGCACGACATGAAATCAATTCTTCCTGTGCCCGAGAGGAGGAAAACACAGTGGCAGTCACTGCAGGAGGGCAGGCATCCTGGTCCACTGGCAGAGAGGCTGTCTCAGGTGTCTCTCTTCTCTGCAGAGACAGCAGGGAAGGCAGCCAGGGGTGGATCAGACCTGCATTCGGTTGCACAGAGTCGGTCAAGCAGAGCGAAACACAAGGAAAATCTTTCTTCAGGTCCCCAGCTGAGTTTGCCCTGACACTACCCCACCTTGTTTGAGGGAGGTGAGAGTCTGGTTACTACGAGCACTTTTTGTTCATTAAACTTGAGCTGCAAGAACTAATTTGCCTTTTGGGCAAGCTTGCTGAATACAAAGCTGCGTCTTGTCCTGCTTGCATGACCTGCCTGTGTGGGCGCTCACCCAGCGCGTCAGGCTCGGGCGGCACTTCCAGCACTTCAGAGGTGGCAAAGGCATTGCCTTGGCTGCTGAGCAAAGCAAGATCCTGGTTTTCCTGGCCTGGCACAAGAGCTTTTCTTTGAAACAGAGCAGCGTTTCGCATTTGCATTGCTATCGTCTCCCTCACCTGAATTTGGCTGGCACTGATGCAGGTCGCAACGAAGCACAGAGTGTTTTATCACATAAGTCCTGCTGCTCCTTTCAAAGGGCAAGCCTTGGGATGACCCTTCCTGAGGAAGTGAAGCACCCTGCAGAGCCACCTCTGTAAGGGTCTTCCCCAGCAGCTAAACCTACTTTTACTGGGGAGCCTAATCTCAGGCAGCCCTAGCCTTTTAATCCCAGATGGCAATAACTTTGAGACTGAAATCTCTCGCTGCCCCATGGAGAAAGAGCAAACGGAAGTTTACAAAAGGCCCATATGTGGCTGAGTCATTTTAAGGAGCTCAGGTAGAGACACACCTCTTCCTTATCCAGAAACCTCCTGGGGAAAGAAAGAAAGACATATGTTTGGCCTCTGCAGCAAGCTCTTATCTTGGCAGGAGAAAGCTATTGATGTTCATGTTTCACATTTCTGGCGCCCAAAACAGGTTCTGATGTTTAAAATGAGGCAGTGGTGGAACCTGTTTTAAATATGTAACAGTCTCGGAAAGGAGCAGTCTAATCACTTCATTATCCAACACAGCAGAAAATGGTTTGAAACACAAACTTGGGAGAGGGGGGCTTAGAGGAACCTTCTACAACAAGACATTGCCAGCATTAACCCTGGTATTTATTGCTCATTTTAACTATGGTGCACAGCAAGCATTTTCTCAGCCTCACATTGCAAGAATATATAATTCATATGCTTAATATTTAGCCTCGGCTCTCCTTGCATATGTTACAGTGCTGGAGACTGTTTGTGTGTTTGCTATATATCAGTTGACACCTCTGTAAAATCTTTATATTGAATGCCTTTGGCAACTATATGCCAAATAATAGCATTACCATTTGTAATTTTCTTAGCTGCAGCTTTCCTGTAAGCTTTGCTCTATGCATTACAAGTAGGAAGGATTTAAAGAGCTTTATTGGTTCTCGAGTCTTCCTAATGACCTTTCCACACTTTTGTAAGTCAAAATAACTTTTTTCTCTCTTCTCCTTGTGCATTTTCAAGTAAAACTGCAAAAGATCCTAAGAAAATAAGAGAGAAGTAGATAACCACTGCCTCTGTCCCCACTTTGACTCTGTTCCTCCTTTCTTACTTCCCACTCAGAGTCCCCTGGTGTCACCCTCAGATTTTGTTGACTCTTGTCTTGCAGATGCTTTTCTTCCCTCACTCTCCTCTTCAGATCTGCTCATTATATTAGCTATGCTTGAAAGAGAAATAGAAAAGACCCCGGTGAAAGATCGGGGCCTGGCAGTACTAAGCACTGTACAAATACCACAAAGGCTGTCCTTGCTTCAGGACTCGCCATATAGGATTTAGACAATATGCCATCAGGGAATAAATCAATAAATGGGAAGGAGGGAAGATATGTTCATACCTGTTAATGATTATGTGAAGCTTCAATAGCCATATTATTTGCTGCTTTCATAAATTCTGCTTGTTTTCACCTGAAATATCTTAATGCTTCTCTGAATCACAGGCTTTTGTTTTGTCTGTCCTGCACAGCATATTGTCCACACTGGGCTGTGAACTTCTCAGAACTGGGACTGTATGCTGTTCTGGTTTTGTTAGCACCAGCTACATTTACAGGGTTGTATATTTGCTTAATAAAAATAAATAACCAGCTGAAGTTCCAAGCTCAGAATTACTACAGACACAGCATTTTCCTTATTGCTTTGTCTTGTGGAAAACAAACTACATTTTATCCTACGTTTATCATGTAGCTTATGTGGTACTTTTCATTTTGATGTATGGCACACTTTCTAATGTGTCTCCCCTCATGTCTCTTTATTACTAAAGTGTTTCGGTGGAAAACTGTATTACAAACAAATAAATAACTTTCAACTACTGTCACTAGACTAGCAAGAGAGCCACAGCCACAGGCTAGTTGGGTCCATTCATTACAAAGCCTCATTCAGGACTTTATGACTATCTTTTTCTTTTAATGAATCCCTCTCACAGCTTTGTCCTAGCAAATTTTGCTCTCTAGCTCTTTCTTTCACATATCCCTCCAAAGGGATATAGAAGATGGTTCAATGCATCTCAGAAGCAAAAGCAAAATCCAGTTTAGTTTCCCCAAAATGAAAGGTTGGATCTTGGCGAGGGGAGGGTGAAAGGGAAAAAGCAGAAAGGCAGTGGATGGGAGCTAGGCTCTTGGCTTGTATCTCTTGCTACTGTTTCAGGGAAGGATGGGAACTGCTGCTGCCATGGGTGACTTTTCCCCCATGATAGCTTCCAGCCCAGACACCAACATCTCCCCTGCTCACATCAGTAATGAACATGGTTTTCTAGGGCTCTGAAAGCAAAACAGCCATTAGTAATGGTGTGGGTTGGTACCTTAGCCCAGGCTCAGCTTGTAATGAGTTACTCCTACAGAAACCCAGATTCAGCCTCAGTTTTGGTAAAAGTAAAGGTAAGAGTTTGGAAATCAATGCAGTTGTGGAGTGGGGCTTGTTGGTTCTGGGGAGCTGGATAGATATCCATGACTGGTGTTACTTGAAGTCTGATAGAGGTGTGATGATGCGCTGACCATGGCCAGCCACTATGTAGGAAGACCAATAAGAATAAGTTTAAATGCATGAAACTTTCTTTGTCCAGTTGGGAAAGAGAGAAGGGCAAAATCATGGCTTAAAAAGAGCACCTGCAAACCTTCACTAGTACCGCAAATTTGTTCTTGGTAACATAATAAAGGAGCACGGGCAGGGGGGTGCAGGCTGCCAGCGCTGCTACAAACACAAGCAAGCTCTGTATTCAATAAGGAAAGGATCCCACCCCACCCCCTGCTCTCCACTATCACCTTCCTTCTCTAACACCACGAATGTGCCCGAGGTTGTTTTACACGGGCTGGCTTATACATGCAAAACTCCACGACAAGCCTATTAAAAGTGTGTTAAATTACAATACTCCCGTTTAGGCTCCTTCACCAAGATGTGGACACTAATTTACGGCAGCTGCTGGATGACAAACCTATAGATGAATTGAGGAAGCAAAGGAACTACACAAAGGAAAATGGAGAGTATGGCATGGCAATTCCTTTGGGCATGCCTGAAGCCTAGGAATATTGGTTTGTTTGTTTGTTTTTTGAACAGTTTCTGTGAAAATACAGTTAGAAAATAATTCTTTTAGCTATGTCCTTTCTGCTCCCTGCCCCAGCCCGATTGTGTGAAAAACCAGCTTTGCCATAAACAGATTTTACTATATCAGAGTCAAATTTTACTACATCATTATAGGAGTGTTCCACCGGGTAATATGAGTCGCTGCCCTGTCAGAAGACCAGTGCTAATGCTGTAGTGAAAACATGCCATCACACTTCCCCCATAAAAACTTTTATTGTATGCCAGTGCACATTAAAAACAACACTAACCGCATTAATACATTGTAATTTACTTTTGTATTATGGAGCAAATGACAATCCTAGTGCTAATGAGGTCATATTTTCCATTACCCCAATGCAAACTCTTGGTTAATCCAGTCCTTGGAGATTTCAGTTTGGAACTCAGGCACACTTGTGTGTGCACATGTGTGCACAGGCACATGCATTGTGCATTGTGCTTGTAAGGGATGCTTCCATTGTCAAATGTGTTGACAGAATATGATTTTACATGACACTGCCGCTTTTGGAACAAACATGTATTTTTAATTGCTCTGACATACGCGTTTTGTTCACAAGGCAGTCTTAAACCAAGAAAATATACAAGCATGCCCATCACCTGCGGTGTCTGTTATTTGTGAAGCCTCTTTCACACTGTGGTGAAAAGAAATGCAGTTCTTCTGTCCTGCGGAAGATGAGGCTGAATGGATTCCGTAGGGATTGCTTGTATTTCAAGTGCAATTATTTAAGAAGCTGCAAGCTTTCCATTTTATTTTGTCACGAGCTGAATGTTAGAAGAAAACTCATTTCTCAGGAGATATGGATGATTCTTTATTTCTAAACTTCCTGTGGTGTTTTCTTAATGATGCTATTAAATGATTAAGCTTTGCTTTTATAAATTAAATCACCAAAATGAAATCATTAAGGCTCTCTCAGTTTTATTAAGCATAGTTATTTGCCATGTGTAAATTCACTTAAGTAATCATCTACACTATCTGCTTTAAAATTGTGTCGGCAGTGCCACAGTTCAGCATGGTGGATGGAGATACTTGCCTCTCCTTATGTCAGAAGGCTCAAAATACACTAATGAGAGCAAAGGATGTGTTTATATGAGAAAGGCAAACCAATGCCAAGGGCTTAGTGATTGACATATCATGCTGCCTCCTTGAGAGGCACTTACTTTACTCTGGGGCTTCCTGCTATGCAAATAGTAATGTGGGGTTGCACACAGGTGCAGCTTCTTCCCTTCTAAGTGAAACAGAATTGGGGGCTCCATTGGGTCGCACTAGTTAACAAATTACTTTGTCTTTATATTCCCTCCAGTCTCTTTGCTTCTTTTCCCTCAGCATCTCTTCTCTGTTCTCTGTTATTTGTTCTTGCCATGTTTTAGTCTCTACTTTGCTGATGAATTAGCCTGTTGCTCAGGGAGAAAATTGATCTTCATTCTTACAGAAGTTGCAAGACAAGTTATGCTTAGTTCAGGCTGTGGTATTTTGCTAGCCTATGCTAGGATAAGAAATAAATGGTACTAAGTATATAGACTTGAACTGCAACTACAGAAGCTAAACTCTCACTGATATTTACTTTTAAAGCTGTTCCCTTTAGCTCTTAAGACCACTATACATTTTTAATGATGTCTTATCAGGGAGGTCTTCTTTCTGGAAAGATTGCAGGCAGCAAGGATGGATGTTTAGTGACTTAGGAAATAGTTTCAGAATAGAGAAAAAACTGTATTTTGTTATCTTGGACTGTAACTCATGGATGTTGTAGGGATAGAAGCAGTGAGGTAGCCTCATGTCACAATGCAAATATCTTACGTACTTTTTCATATAAGTCTAAGATAGGCAGGAATTATCTGTAGCAAAGCAACTGAGAAAGGTGTAGTTTACAGTGCTACAATGGGATAACTTCATTTCTTCTTTTAGAGCTGTGAAGGGCCAGATTCCTCCCCTGGGTTCACATTGAGCAGGTTTTGCTGGTGGCTGTGCCTTCTCTTGTTGCTGGAGATGATGGAGATAACGGGGAGGCTCAGTAATTGTGTTTGGCATGTGGTCAGAAGTGTGTAGTCACAGGGAGAATGTGCCTCTAGAACAATCTAACCTCTCTCAGCCATGGCAAATATATGTATTTGTTTGCACTTAATGAAATTGTGAAATATAAAGATAGGGAATAACAATGTTTCCCCTCATGCTGCAAGCAAGGCTTATTGCTGTTCAGACTTCAGCTAGTAAATATTCCCAAACTCCACCGTGCATGTTGGCACTTTACCAGCTTGCTGACAAATAACTCCGTAAGTAAATATTTCCTATTATAGATTTAAAATAAGTTCAGAAAATGACCAGTAACTGATTCTCTGGAAACATCTCTGTGCCCATCACGTCCATTTACCTACATTTTCCGTGGCAGAAGCTGATAAAAATAAAGTTGAAGCAATTTCAGAATGAAAAAAATCATTCTGAACAAGAAGCACGTGGTTCAAACCTATTGAGTGCAGCTTTTTGCATCCTCAGATTAATTTTTCTGTGGCTCTTTCTTCTCTCTGTTGTTGGTTTGGCAAACCAGAGAGACATTTGCAGAATATTTTGATGTTGAGAAACCTGATTTTTTTTTTTTTTTTGCTATTACTCTTCAATAGCTTTGTTATTTCTGATGAAGAAATTTTGAGTGTGATGTGCCTCATCAGCTTAAGATCCTTCACCTTAGTTTTACCTGTTTTCCTTCTGAAAGGCATTTATTTATTCAGATGTCTTAGGAAGCCAAACATCCAGAAATAAAGAAATAGTTCTCAGTTGATGGTAATGTTAATAAATAAAACCCAATTTGCATTATATATATTTATTTGGTACTCATGCTGTTAACAAATATCTGCTGTAACTTTAAAATACTCTGAAATATATGAAGTGTTTTTAAATTTAATGTGGAAGCATATTAAAACAAATGAAAGTCAGTGGTAAATCTGGGACACTATTATTGAAAACCTGATGCAGATACCGATGTTGTTTGCAGAGAGGCCTTTCTGTCTGACTTAGAATAGTTTTGGCTGAATTTTCAATGAAAGAGTTTAAACTGTAGAAACAATAAATTTTTTTGACTTGACAGAAAACATTGTTATATAGACAAATAACTGGCATGCCAGTAAATAAATGGAGCACATTTTCCAAACATCCATAGATGCCTGGGCAAAAGCCATTTTAACAGGAACAGATTTTTTTTTTTTTGTGTGTGTACAGTGGCTCCTGTATAGTGTTCGGAAAATGTACCCATATGTCTACTCACAAATAATGTTCACCTGTAAGGAAATGCGCACCAGGTTTATGGATGCTATTGAGTGTTCCCAGTCCTACCACTGTGAATAATGATGCTTACACGGCCTCAAACATGAAAAATGCTCATCTGAATGCACTGGAATAGCCTGACATAGAGATTGTTGATGTTGTTATTTAAAGAAGTGTTCACAGGTGGAGCTGACAGTGTTATCCCTGCCAGTGGAAGGAAGAGTTTTGGGAACTTAGCAGAAACTCAGTTGTTCATATTAGTTAATATCGGGAGTTTGCTCCTAAGTGTTTGTGGGAGAGCAGCCAGGCCGAAGATTTGGATTCTCCAGGGTGGGCAATTGCTCACTGCTTGTGAGCCAGGTCGGAGGCAAGCTGCAGGGCCTTAGGCAAATAACTTTGCTGCCCGTTGTCTCTTTTACCCCATTTGTAATAGCTAACTAGGTATAATTATGTATCTGTCGCTCTAGAAGATAAATCAGTTCATATTTGCAAAGCAGGTGAAGGGGAGGGGGGGAAAAAGGCAAGTTACCTCTGGTCTTTTCATTCCTCTTTTTACTAACTGCCCCTTGAAATTGTTTTCCTCTGCTAGGAGAAGAATAAGAAATGCAAGCTGGTGTTTCTTTCTGACACACAATGTTGTTCTGAGCATTAAACCACCATTGACCTTTTTAGCAAGGTTGACCAAGGTAAACCAGAGTGATACAAGAGACAGTGGGACAGTTGTGCACCAGCTACAACAGGTAGCAATTTGGCTTGCTGTGCCTGCATCCAAATTTTGTCTGTGGATTCAAGCCCTGAATCACATGTTGCTAGGCGGATACTATTTTCAAACATTTAAGGAAAGCTTTTGAGTGTAATATGCACTTCTCTCCTTCAACATTTAAAGGCTGCAGCAGTGGGAGAGGCATGCGGCATATCTGTAAAAGCCTGAAAGCTGATGAAATCTCAGTTAGATCTGTTATCTCCCAATGCTTTAAAGGTCTTCAGCTGGGAGATTAAAGAACAAGGTTACTGTGACAATTTGTTTACACGCAGGGAGAGATTAAGATCTCGTTGAAAAGGAATAAAAATAACATCATCTTGAGCTGTCACAGCATGAAACCCATTGTAATCAACACTGGTCTGATTTCAGGGATAATTTAAGACCAATTTATTATCTTAATTAAAAAAAAGACGGGAGAATTCAGTGTTTCAGATGCCAGTTTGACTGCTAAACCACTATGCCTCTGGAGGATCTATGTTTTACACAGTTAGAAACTTTAAAGGTGTTCTGAATGTGAGGCCAAAACCAGATGATACAAATGTTTGAGTCTGTCTTAATAAGCATTGGATTAATTATTCAGTTAACTACAGAAAACCAACCCCAACATTCCCAAGCACACTAAAAAAGCATTGCTTCTTAAAGTCTACTTTGACCCTATATGGCAAGCAGTAGAAATGAAACAAATACATATGCAGGACACCCTTTAATTATGTTTCATGCATATATTTTAGGTGTTTAGTTACAGTAATAAGATCATGTGGCATTTTCCTCATAACTACTTGTCTTGAAATTTAAAATCCCTGAGTTGCTGGTATCTAAATAAACGCACAAGCAGTTCAGAGTTCACAGAAGGTCTTGCTGTGTTTCACAGGCATTTGATATCAACCACTACTCAAAAAGGAGGCTATTTCTATGTTCTAATTCATGTAAAGTAGAAAACCCCATTGCTCTTCAAATAAAACAGAGAGGGAAAAAGAAAGCTAAGCGGATTTGCCTGGCCTGTTTTTGCGGTGCTTTTGCACTTGTTTTTAGCAAACATTCAAATGGTTTTTTCTATCTTGCAAAAAGCAATTTTAAACTTGTTTTTCATGATCATTCACCCTTGGAAGCTGATGATACAAGTTGCTATATGCTCATCCAGCTGGTGGAAGGAGATCAGGTGGCTCATACGACAGAGCTCCTGGCACAAATAACAAATTTTAAAAGCAACTAGGGGAAGACAGGAAATTCACCACAAGTGTCTCTTTTAAACAGAATTTGAATCGAATCTGGCAAACTGGAACAGTGTTTTCAGACATCTCCCTAAGAGAAAAAGATGGGATGGGTTAAATGAATTACTCACCGCAATTTTCCCAGCTCTTGTGTCTTCCCAGGTCTAACCCACTGGACCACCACCGGAGAGTTTGTGAACCGTTCCATGCTGCTGAAACAGACTTGGACATGGATTAAATGGAAAGCTGAATCCATGAGACCACAGCTGGGAAAAGGGGCTGGCCAGTGATTTCTAATCTAGACACAAAATGAGAAAGACCCCAGGTGGTTTTGGGTGGGAATATGCTGGATCCCAGTGCACCAAAGCAGGTAGACTAGTCCATCTTATTCCAAAGATAAGGACTTTATAGCATCCTCAAGCAAACTCCAGTGTTTCACTGCCCTTAGCTTTAAGAAATTTTACCTGGGGAATGATTCAGATGCTTAAACATGGGTCTCTATTGTCTTTTAAAATCTCATATTGTATCTTGCCAAGTCTACAGCCTCATCACAAGGATACGAGCCTCCCACAGGTCCCTTATCATATTTGCCAACCTGCCTTAGATATCCTTGGGTCCCTACGTTGACGCTAAACATTTATATATAGGCACCCGAGTTTTTTCCCCAAACCTGAATCCTTCTTGTAAACTCTTTTGTATGGCTCTGGAGGGTAGATTATTTCCTTCTTTCATCTTTTAATTTTCTGAAGACCCTCAGTTAAAACAATTGTGTTCATTCAGTCTTTTTCACAGGCTAAATTTCCTGGAGTTCTGATCTTTCTGCTCTCCCTCTGAACCTGGCCCCAGGCAGCACTACATGGTCTGGGGGTCATTCAGGAGTCTGGCAGACAACACTCCTGCTTATACATGCTTATATCATGTTTGCTTTGTCCGCGATATCATAACAGTATTTCTCCCTCTTTAACTTGAGTTCTGCTCATCTCTTCATGTCCTTTAATGAAGAATAGCCACCTTTTAGGCTCACTCTGTCTTGCTGTACCTTATTCCTACTCAGTCTTGGACTCTGAAGTTGCCCATAGGGACAGATATCCTATTATTTTTTTGTTCCCCAGATAATTTTTTTCCTATTTATCAAGTCTCTTTGAATTTCTCTCCTCCTTTTCAGTGAGCTGGTTGCCCTCCCCAGCTTGGGGTGCTCTGAACATTTAATACACATATTCCTTATTTCACTGGCTTTAACGAACGTGGTCTGAGTACAGAGCCCAAAGGAGCCTGCTCAGTATCGCTTTCCATTTTGACCCTTGATATTGTCTCTGCAATGGTTCAGATATGCTTTTCTACGTGCTCCTTTTATTCGCTTGTCCCACTCAGAGAATAATTTTCCTGGAGATTTGGGGAGTGGTGTAAAGGCACAGATTTCAAAGCAGTATGTCACTTTACCCCAGCAGAGGATCTGACTGCTTATTTCCTCTCTCCTGTTGAATTCCTTTGTCCTGTTGCCCTGTGTATAAAGGCAATATGAATAACCCCGAGCCATGTGGAGGGGGAGGTTACTGTGACTCACACTACCAACCTTTTTTGTTCCCCCTTTGGTGCTGTATTGCCTAGTGCATGTCCTCACTCCTGGCTCTCACCACAAAAGGCAGCAACAATCAAGCAAACCTCCGAATGAGTAATCTGCTCACAAAGAGCCCTTTGAGCTCACAAAGCAGTTGCAGGGAGGAAACGTCCCACTGGGGAACCAGGTGGACAGCAAACATTCGCTTTCCATTACAAATGAGTTCAAGGGAAATGGAGTCACCCCAGCATGGGATGCCAAATCCGTATCCAAAGCTACTTCCCACCATCCAAGCCAAACATACTCCCCTTTCTCTCCCACCCCATCTCCCCTCCTTGTTTACAAACACGTTTACAAGTACTTGATAGGTGACCTTATTTACTTAGTAACCTGTGGATTCATTTATCTTGAAATTAGCAGGTAATGAACTGGAAACCCTCAACAACCCTCCCACTAATTAACATGATAATAAGATTGTTTTGCTACAGAGGTACAATTAGCATGTATGAGCTAGAGGAGGAGAAAGATCAATAAAATGTCTGAAGGGTACTAGGAACCAGTCTCAAGAAGAGAACAAAAGAAAAGAGCTTTATGGGGTTACAACAGCAGCAACAACTTACAGGCCTAGTGCTTTAAAGATATCCAGTGCAGTGGTCCTCTTTCCATTAGGTTACCTGCAAGTAGGCTGGGAGGAGCTACCTGTATCATATACTACTTCTTGCTGTTCAGAGTTGATTAAGCATGTGTAAAGAGTATTCTAGGCAATATGATAAAAAATGTGGAGGGGAAAAAAGAAAGGTTGGGAAAAAACCGAAATATATTTACGGCATCTGTCTGTAAATACAATGTGTGTTGCTGAAAGGGAATGATGTAGAGTCATTTACTGTCCATAATCAAGCAAGACTTCAGCGTGTATGCTGAAAACCCCCTCTTTGCTTTAAGGAGATTACTTGGGTAAGTAATGTTTAAATATAAATCTTTGCAGGATCATGCTTGCACATGGGGAACTGAATGGGAAATAGCAAGAAAAAAATGCACAGTTTTAATAACCTCTCTTTCCTAAGTCAGATCAGTTTGGCTGAAGGGAGTTAGGGAGAACTCCCATGTAAGGGTGATGTGTAGCTGGAGAGAGCTGACTTTGCCATCCACGTCTGTCTGTATCCTAAAAATCCCTGCTTAGGTGAAAGAAAGTTGCACCAAAGCAGGGGTATTCCTTTCCAGAGCAAGCAATATGAAACAAATGGCAGGATTTTTCATTTTTAAGCTCATAGTTGCCTGCAGGCTAATATGTTTCCATCTACATGGACTTGATGTAACACATCCGTGACTGTGTTGGGGGCAAAGGAGAGATACACAACTGAGATACATGACATGGACGGGCGCAAACGTGGCATGGGAATTAGTGGGCTGATGGAGAAAAAAAGGTATGGGTCTATGTCCTTGTTAGTCCCTCTATATCCTTCTGTGAGTAAAACCACACCTGATTATAGCAAATAAAGTAGGACTCCAGCACTTGGTGCACTGTATGATGTTGAGCTGAAGAGCCAGCAACCTGTACTACTACTGTTTTATGCAGATATTGCTGGATAAATGAAGAAATCTGGCTTTCAGATTGCAGGGACTTCGTTTAAACCTCTTCAGGTCTCAGTGAAGTCGAACAGGAT
Organism: Strigops habroptila; assembly: GCF_004027225.2. NCBI lineage: Eukaryota > Metazoa > Chordata > Aves > Psittaciformes > Psittacidae > Strigops > Strigops habroptila. The sequence goes on from NC_044285.2 coordinate 5,384,111, forward strand.
TCTTTATTTATTTTATATGTTCCCACAAGTATTGGCTTCTCTACGCAAAGCAATATTTTGCCCCAGATGACTTGGGAAATGAGATCATTCACAGTTGCTTGACGTAAATGGTGGATGCTGAAGGCTCAAATCTGGCCCCAAGCTCTTTCCCTCACATCTGGCTTAACCCCATGTTTGTCCTCCCCATCTGTACTGACACCTTCTGTCACCTCCAAAACTTTACATTGTGCAGCACACTTCAGCACAGAGACACCGCTGAGGAATTTGGGATAAGTTGTGCGTCTGGAATACAAGTCTTCAGGTAGCGCTGACAACTTCAGAGAATATTTTACCATAAATATGATTTTTTGAACGTGTGTTATTCATCAGTCATTTGAGTTCACAGAATATTGTCTCCTGGTATTCTTTGGAGTGCAAGAGAGGAAGGAAAACTATTAATTACTTTTGATTGACATCTTCCATTTGTGTGTGTGTGTGGGGGGGGGGTGTTGTGCATTTTTATTTAATAGAGCCTCAAGTTTGAATCGGGTAAACCGACACCTTGCAATCTGATCTGACAGCCCTGCTTTGTGTGGGAGTTCGTACGGCTCCAAAATTTCAGCTGTGAGACTTTACTGCATGAGCAGTCGTTTTATTAGAAGTTTTGACACCTCTCCTAGCAGGGATCAGTGCCCGCTGTGTGAACGGGAACACCAAAAAGAGCATTGTGCAATGCAGAGTGGGAAGGGGAATAAAGGAAGTTCTGTAACCAAATAGTTGAAATTAGGTTCAGATAAAGATCTTTGAAGACTTTACCTCGCAGTAATAGTAGTGGGACACTGGGGGCCATCCCACTGTAATTATTGTCGTGGGTTTATATTATGGTTTGAAAATCGCAGATGCCCACTCAGGTTTGTTATGTTTTGTTTCTTTCTGAATCTGCCTACTTTCTGTTACTTATTTTGGGTTTAACTGTTTACGTTTTTTTCTCTTGTAAGAGGGCAGCAGCATCTTTGGTTTGTTCCAGCTTTGCGGCTTGAAATTTGCAACTGGTTTGTTGATGCCAGGCTTTAAAACCTGTATGGGGTACACCAGCTACCTCAGGAGGTCCAAAGCTCGTTGATGCTACAGATCATGCCCACCTCTGCTGCCATTGATGGGACTGAGGAAAGGGGAGAGCTGAAAAGGCACTGTTTAGTGCATGATTTTGTATTTCTGAAACAAAGAGAGCCTGGAAGGGCTTACTAGAAGTGTCCTACCTCCATGTGGGGTGTGTCTGGGTAAAGACAGTTGACCAAGTGAAAATACATTAAGCACAGACTGATTGCTGCAAGCAATGTGAGAAGCAGGGATTTGACTCTAGAGCTGAAGTGCGCAGGGGCTGCACCTCAAAGGGCTGATCCAGTCCTAAGCAAAATGCACAGATAGACACTGCAAACCTGGTCTTCTGCTTTTACTTTGTCCTGTTAGCTAAAAAGGTGAGTTTTTTGTTTGCTTGGACATGATCTTGGGTGGGAAAGCCATGAGAATCAGTTACCTCTGAAATTTCTTGTCTTTCTATCACATCCCTGCCATACCCTTCCCGTTGGCTGGAGGCTTTTTGAACAAATTTTGGACTCAGGAGGTGGTAAAACAAAATGTGATCACTTGTAAAACTAGGCTGAGGGTTTTGTGGGGATAAAGCAGGCTGATTTCCCTCCCCTGCTCCTGCTCACCTGCCCTCAGCTAGGTTGATAAATACCTGCAAAGCACTTGCTAGAAAAGTTCCTAGGAGTTCATTGTAATGAGCAATCCTTCTGGCCTAGATTTGTATCTTCCTTGAGAATAGGTGTAATTTTAGATCTGCTTTGCAAGCTCTTTTTTTTTCCTTTCCCCCCTTTTCTTTCCAATGCTCCTCAGTACAATAGGAATCTTGTCCCATGGTGTGAAGCCCTTGCAGAGCTATAAAATTGTGTCACCTTCCCTGCCTCTCTTATAAGTTACTCTAAGTGACACTATCAAAAAGAAAAACCACAGGATCTCCTGGGATCAAAACAATGTCCTGTTGTTATCTTAACACCACTCCGTTTGGCTTTTTTGGCTTTTACCTTTCATTTCCTACAGCTCTAAGCAAGCAGAGCTTGCCTTGCATTGTGCTTCATTCCATGTACGCATTTTCTCAGAGAAGATGCTTTTATTTCTGAAAAATATGCTGGGTGGCCAGAGGTTTCAGATTTCTTCAGCAGGGATTCGTCTCTTCCAGGAAGGGGGGAGGTTGGAGAGAACAGGTCAGCTAAGAAACTTTCATCTCTGTGCAAGAAGGGAGGACAGACTTAGATGCTCATCGCTTCCTCAGATGAAGATTTAAGCTCAAGTATTAACTAATAAACTCCCTATCCCGTGGGAGTTGAGACGGTGCATGGGGGAGGGAATGGTTTGAACATGTGCGAGTTTCCCACTTTGAGCAGGAGTTTTGCTGGCCTGGAAAATGTAATGTGTTTTTCCTTGCAGATGCTCTGGAGTGTGACTCACAAGCCTTTGCAGCTCAGATGGCTTTGCAGAATGAGCTACCAGCAACCCCTTTGTCCTTTGTGTGATATTATTGAATAAGCTCAAAGTAACTCATACCTTAGAGCAACTACCATTGTAAGTTGCTGCAGTTGGTGTTTTCACACTTGTTTCCCATCTGTTAACAGCAACAGAAGTTATCTGTGCAAGAACAGGTTTATCACTGTGTAAATGCCCTGGTCCAGAATACATCTACGTGTTAGACACCCTTAAGTCTGTTTGCATGTGTGATGTGTCCAGTTGTATTTTCTGTGTTACACATTTCTGCAATGTGATTTTATTTGTAACTCGAAGATCCTGCTATTATATATTATTATAACATGAGGATGAAACTCTTCCTAATGCTACCTTGTGCGCATTGTTTTGACCCAAAAGCCCACAGAGTGCCTGAAAAATGCTAAATGGTTTTACCAGAGACCTTGGAGGTCATTAATTATAGTTATATCCATTCTATACATATGCTAAGTGAGGGTTTCAGTAGTTTGTACTAGAGCATGTGGTGACTTGGTACAGTGCATGGAGTGAAGTAGAGACAAGCATCAAAGTTTTCTGCTAATCTACGAAATCTCCCTACAAACAGCGTAATGTCAGCCTTTCAGCTCGTGCACTTGGGGACTGGGCATAGAGAGAAGCACCAGTTTTCTTGGGAGGAATCTGTGATTACACAGCCAACAGCCTTTCAGCAACCTGGAGCTGTATTATCCTATTGCACAGACCTGCCCAGAACTGAAAACAGGAATTCCCACCCTGCAGTATATGTCCAGCACTGCTCTTATTGAGAGGTATACACTGAGCTATGTCCAGGAGCAGCCGCAAACTTATGTGCAAAAGAAGGTCTTTGAAATGAGAATGATGAAGCAGGCCCAGCATTATTTGCACTTTGGGTGTTGGGTCATGGTTTTTAGTCCTTCTGGAAGAAGAAGAGCTGTAGAAGTGCAGCATCCCCAATGTTACCTTGCATGTTGTCCAGCCACCCTGGGAATTGATGCCAGAAAAGGTATGAATCTGAAGAAGTAGTGTGTTGTAGGCAATCTCTTCTTGTTAAAGACAGTTTTATCCTCTAAATTTGCAGTGGTCACTTTCAGCACTGGAAGATGTTGCAGTTAATGTGCAGTTCCTGGCTCTTGGCTGATAGACTCCTGTATGAAACCAGCCTTTCCAGCAGCCAAGGCAGAAAGGTGAGCACAATCTGGCCCCTTGTTTCTACACAAAGACTTCTTGTGATATGCATCTCTACCATTTTCCCTTTTACCTTTGTGTGACATTCCTGAATGTTTTGAGGTTGGTTTTTTTTTTGTTTATTTTAATTAAACATGACTAAACAATGATTCTCTGGGTGGGAATCATTCTTCCTAATAACCACAGTGTGCATACTAACTATACTAAAAATAAATCTTGTATCTGACTAGTTAAAAATTGCAGTGATTTGTTGATGCTTTTTACCTGTCACTAGTAAGATATAAATATAAATAAGTAGAATTACATTTAAAATATCCATCACTTCACATATGGAGAGTGGCAATGAGTGGGCTGTAATAATAAAATATACTTTATAAGTGTCATAATCATTCAGACACCAGGAACTCATAAGCCACAGATCTGACATTCAGATGATGAATTGTGATTTTGTTTTAAAAGCCAGACATGTCAACTCCGTGTGCATGTTGGGAATTGTAGTTCAAGTGACCTCTGCTAAAACACTGACCTTAACAATGACTTTGTTTTACATTTCCCAGAAACTTTTAAAGTAGGTGTGATACTTTCCAAATGCAGTTGTTGCACTAATATTAATATAAAGTAATTTAAAATATTTTTGACACCTTTGTTGTGGTCATATATTATATGACACAGAAAATGAGATTCAGTGAATGGCTTAAAATTAATTCTATTTTGGGGTTTTGGTAACATCATAAACCCCTTGAGATTCACCTGTGTGATGTATAATATCACCGAATAAGATGATATTCTTCTAAAACTCTACAGTTCATCCATTCTTGCATGCAATAAATAAATACATTAAATATATATACAGATGAGTGTTTGTATTGGTACATATGAAAGTGGATTAGATAACACTCAAGGGAGACTCCATAGACTGTAGGGATCTTAAATCTGATGAAGGAAGGTTGATTCAGTGGACTTCAGAGACCTGGATTCTGTCCCCCTCTCTGCTGCAAGTTCCTCCTATCTGACCTTGGACACGCCATTTACACCCAAATATTAAAGTATTTAGGCTTCTGATTCCTGTTGAGATGCCTGATTCATGCTGATTTTATTGGGAATGTAAGATCTGAAAAAGAACTGAGCACTAACATTGCTTGAAAGATCAGGGCTATTTCTCTGGGCTTCAATTCCTTGCTTTTAAGATGGTGACACTACTAATTCACAGGGACTTTGCTTGGGTGACAGCATAAAGGATCATAAGGCAGCATGGTCCTGCAAGCTGTACAGATGTGTGAAGTCCTGTCTCTGATTCCCTATGAGTAGCTGCATGCACTATATAGATATAATTATAGTCATATCAAATGAAAACACAATTAAGATCCAGAATTGGAGCTGATTGGCATAACAAAGCTGAGATTTACTGCTTCCTTCACCAGACCAGTGCAGGTTCTAACACAAATCATGCCTCTTAGCCTTCAATTTGATAAACTTTCAGCTATTTTGACATGTAGAGCCAACTGCAGCCCACTCCATCCTGACAAAAAGAGCCTAACAAATGGATTTTCAGTCACCCACTGAACAGAGCTAGATGACAGATCTACATGAAATCCTTTTTGGAAGGAAGGCAGCCTTTTAACTTGATTGATGAAATTATATCTAAATCTGGTAGATTTGGGACTTCAAAGGCATTTTTGCCTACTTAGGGCATCCCAGATGAAGGGAGTATGCTATTTGTACCAAACTCCCATGCTCAAGTGGTTTGCAAATTGACCCCTTTGTAATAGGTTAAAGGTTCCACGCTAGATAACGGTGGTTCATTTTGATTAATTATGTCAGGGAATTAATGTATGATTACTAACTTTTAGCAGACCCTGCTCTTTCTGACCTCGAGCTGCTTGTTTGTGTGGCTGGTTGTAATTTTCGACCAATGGGTTACGAGAGGTCACTGTGTGGTCAGCATATTTTAAACAAAGAAAAGGGAGGTGGGGAAGGGGGAGCAGAGAAACGGCAATCTCAGATCAGAGTGGGTGGACTGCAGTTTACTGGCCTGACAGGGGAGATTTGTTAAGTGTTGTAACAGTAGATTTTTATACATTTACCCTTTCCAATAAAATATTCTTCTGAAGAGCTAAAAGAGTGGCCTGGAAAGATGTTGGGAGGATAATTTAACAGTTGAATGTTAAGCCCATAATTGCACTTCATACTGGTTTCAATAGTAGAGAACCTTGTTAAAAAATAAATTGGGCAGTGTTCTGTTTAGTACTTGGATTGGTTGAAAGCAAGGCTGGAAGCTTCTTGTTAAGCCAATGCCTGAAAACTCTGCTTACAGATTTGCTGACCAATCACTGAAGAGTTAGCAAAGGTTGATAAAACAAGCTTTTGTGGGGATTTAGCTCCATTTCATATTTTAAACTCTTGGATGAGTATGTGAAGCCATCTGAGAGTTTCTAAAGACTGGAAAGGAAATATGTGAGACCACATCCTGTAAGAAAACCTGCATGCTGAATCAACTGTTTTCACTGTGTTTAATATCATATTCAATAGAATTGCTCATGCTGAAAGTGAAGACTATGCCTAGGTCTTTACAGGACATTAGCTATACTATGAATATCATGGTAGACTACTTTGTAGATGAAGGGACTAAGAACCAGGAGCTTTAAATTCTTCTAGTCCTTGCACAAACTTATGGTGTGATTCTGGCAGGGATCTTGAGGCAGAGGAATCTAAGCACGTACTTTTAAAGCAACTAAAGTAGAAATAGAGCTTTAAAGATGCTACATGCTAAGAACCATTGGAACCAGTGATATTTATCACTTCTGAAGATTAGGTAATACTTATTGTTAGGCCTAAATATACATATAGTTAAGTAACCAACAGCAAATGTGAAAACCAAATTGCTGTTATCTTACCTGGGCCTCACTCTTATGTTAAAAATGGGTCTAAAATGTCTACCTTGTTTGTAGGAACACCAAGAGGCTTAGTTCAATAATGTTTGCTCTGTGCTTTATGGTCCTTAGATGAAAGGCGCTAACGATGCTTAAAGAATGATTATTATTGTAATACTTGTTGTAAGAACAATAGGCACATTTGTTTTATTTTCCACCAAACCCCTTCAAACACCAGCGTGTCCAATTAAGCTGTAGTCAGAATAAGGGCTACCGCTTTGTTGAAACTTCCAGTTTGTTTTGGAAACCCCTATTTTAATCTACTCTTGGTTGTACCTTTTTGCCCACATGGGGATCTCTACTCGGCTTTGGTTCCCCTTAATTTTGTTGTTCCTTGCAAAAATGTGCTTTCACCAAACTATCTTTTGCATTTTAAGCGAGAACATTATAAAAAAGTTTTGGAAGAGGAGAAAAGGGGTGCTATCTGGATAAAAATGTGTGGTGTTAGTTGGGCCACAAAAGGACACTTCGAGCTAAAAAGGTGTGAAATTCACAGAGAGAGAGGAAGAATTTGAAGTAAGAAAGAGATGGGAAAGATAAGGACAATGACTGACAAGAAGACTATGTATGGACACAGATAGCAGTGGTGCCAAAGAAACAGAAGCTGAAGAAAAGTATTTGGAGGTGTGTCTGTATACACACATACAAACATACAAACCAGCATACATGTCTGTTTTGGTCTGCTAAAATTGCCTGATTCTTTGAAAAGCCACCTCATAGAAAAGGAAGACAAGCAATAAGATTTAAGATTTGTTTTGATGGCACCGGGAAAAGCAAATCTCAGACAAATATCAGCAGGCTGAGCTCTTCTAATCAGTTGGCCCACAGATGCTGACTGCTGCTTGCCCTGCAGCTTTTACAGGCCAACCCACACTGAGTGTAATTCAAACTAGAGTCTTTTGCCACTTAGTAAAGAAAAAACTTGTGTCAGGCTGACAATTTCTTAAGCCAGTGTCCCAATCACAGAGGGAGCTACGAACTGATACTTCAGGCAGAAGTAACCAACACTGCATCCTAACCCTGCTCTGTGAGTGACAACCAGGAATTCAGTTTCCTACTCCCTGCTTTGACTATTAGGCACAATTGCCTCTTGAGCTCTTCATTTAATGGAAAGTCTCACAGCTGCTGTCAGAACATGAATGTCACTATTATTTACTTATTTAGTCATTTTACAGTAGTGTTAGGGATCTCAGGCAGGTCGTTGTACACACATTTAATAAATGGCAATCCTGCCTCAAATGATTTACAATCAAAGCTGTTGATTCAGGAAAGTACTTGCACATACATGCTTTTCAAGTAATCACAAAAGCACATGCTAACTTGCTGTCATACATCAGATGAAAACATCCTTCAATGCTAACTGTCCAGAATTATGTTCTAAGATGAAGGTATAGCAAGCTGTGGGAAAATAAAGAGTTTGAAGGAAGTAAGGATTTCAGGATGTGATAGCAGTGTTGGAACATTTTCAGCTGGGATTTATAAGAAAATGAGATTTATGCAATCGTGTTGTCTGTCTGTCTATCTGCCTCTAACAACTCTTAAACTTGGATGATATTAACCATGCTTGGCAGAAGGGTAGGCAGTGCTGGACTAAATGTGGGTCTGTGGGTGCAAGCACAAAATCCTCAGTTTATACAGTCCCTGAAGTGCATCTAATGCTTGAGTTTGCATGGCACCCAGGTGGCTGGAATTGCTCACCATGGAGACAGGCACCACCATGCTTTTAGCTACATGAGAACCTAAACTGCAGAAAGGTCAACATATCAGGTTTTAGAAGTTCCGCTTCCCAGGGAACCATTGGCTTATTTGTTGTTGAGCATAGGGGGATGAATTTCTGAGCCTTTTGAAGGTGAAGGGAGTTTGGTGTTGCTTCCTATGGAGCTAAGATCGTACCCTGTTACACAGACTGTAGGGACAGAAAATATTTGTTTCCTTTGTTTATAGGGAAAAACAAAGCAGACTAGGAACAACAGTCTTTGGGGCTGGTAAAGAATGTGCCAGGCATTGGTTGCTTTTTACATGTTTGTACATCAGAGACTTGCATTTTCCTGCTCTTGTGTGTGCCCAGATTTTGGTGCTTGCACATGCTCCGATTAAAGAACAACTCTGAACAATGCTCTTTAATTTAACAATCTTAATAAGCACAGGGGGGGAAGTGTCTTTACTGTATAGACACAAACAATGCTACATGCTTCAACATGAAACATAATTAGGGTATGCAGTTAAATAAAGGGGTGAGGGGAAAGGGGACATTTAAAAATGAGAACAGAGGTGACTTCCAACAAAACTTCAAAACCAGCTTGGCTAACAATGAACATAGACCCATTCTTTTTAATCATCAACAAAATCCATCACACATGTTCTTTCAAGTAAAGTTTATTAGAAAGAAATTGCTACTAGAGAACCACATGTGAGCTCTGACTTGGCAAGGTCAGGCCAGGGCAATAAACCCTTGAACTTTACAAATATGCAAAGCTGACATAAATAACAAATTAAACCCAGCCAGGTGTAGAGCTGCAGTGAGCTGTTTGCCAGAAAGATTCAAACTCTGGCCAGCGTGACCTCTGTTTGATTGTGGTGAAAGTGGGTGCTTATCTCCTCGGCTTCTTGTCTGTCAGAGTTCATACCTGTGGGCTCAGGTCACCTTCATCTCATTAGCTTAGAAAAATTATATCACTTTATTAGATGTATTTGTTCAGCTTCTGAGTGTCCTCAGGCATTTGGATGCTTTGCTGGGTGAGTGCTGGTTTTGTCAGAACTGGAGACTGGGTGGTTTGGGTCTTCTTTGAGGGATTAGTCTGGGATCAAGAGAGTGTGGAGGGGCAGGATTTGGTGAGACAGGATGGGAAAGAGAGGACTGGGGTCTTTGACCATTGTACAGGGTGATATATACCCGAGACTGCTGAAGTCGGGAAAGCAGTGAACATAGATCGACCACAAGCTGGTCCTGTGAGCCCTTTGAGAACTGCTGCTTGAGTAGCTCACAGATTTGCACAAGACCCGAGTGCTATTTTGGATCAAGCTCTAAGAGTTGCCTTAGAAAAAGGAGCTAATACTTGCACAGGTTTTAACCATATCTGTTGCAAATTCCCTGGGCAATCAGGACTTCATTAGAGGTGTAATTCTCACTGCAATCAATCACTGTATCATTCTGAGCATCACTGCTAGATTTCCAGAGGCATTCGGCAGCAGATACACCATCTCAGTGGGGTTTTCAAATGTCTCTTAAGTGCATTAGGCACCTAAATTCCACTGAATGCTCAAGGGGTTTTTAAAATCCCACTACGTGTCTCTCGACATCTTGCCCTTAAACAAGTGCTTAATTTTAAGTGCAGGTAGTTTCATTGATGTGTATAGCACTACTTGTGTGGTTAAAGTTAAACATGTGCTTAAATGTGCAGTTAAACCATGGCTGGAATGGGTGGAGGAGGAATTTGATGCAAATATACAGTGCTTTAAATACATATGTTTTACTGGAGCACCTTGATTTTTGGATACTGGTTTGAGGCAGAAGCAGTACAAAAGAAGTGTCTCTTAGACTTGAGAATTGAAGAAATTTGCTCAAAAAGAGAATAATATGACGCACTGGGACATGAGGTTCTGCAGAATCCCTTTACAAGTGTAACCAGACTTTACAGTATCTTTGCCATAATTGTTTTGGTTTTTTCTTTTAAATGCAAAGCTAGACCTCTTACAAAAACACTTACCGTGAGAAGCAATGCTCTGTAGTGACTATTGAGTTGCCGTGTCATCTTGAGCAACACATTTCAGCTTTCTATGCTTCTATTTTCCCTCCCACTGTCTTTACTATTTTTATTATAGGAACTCTGGGGCAGGGACAGTCTCTGTGTTTGCATAGCTCTCTCTGTAATGGTGTTGTCTCTCTGCTGGGACCACTCAGTGCTGTCATTAGTAAAAATCTAGTGACTTTCTTGCACAATGAAAACAACAATAGGAATAAGCAACCAGGGGAAAAAAAACCCTCTTTCTTAGTTAGTTCAGGTTTTAGTTTTGTCTCTGAGTCACAGGTTAGGTCTCTTCAACACATGAGGTTTATATAGACTTGTTGAAGAGATCTGTCCTGATAAATGGGTCGGATGCTTTTTATAGAGTTCTCCACTGGGTCTACTCCATCATAACGAAGCTTCAACACAGGCGTCTACAGAGCTCCAAGAGAGAAATCCAGAAAGGAGAAAGTGAAGGGAGATTGGGTGAGTTTATGCTATGTGTTAAGTGGAAGAGCTGCAAAGAGGTTGGGAGACTTGTCATGACATGCAATTAAAGGCTCCTCTGGGAGTGTCTGTGTAAACTCTACATATAGCAGAAAGAAAACAGACAGCTGACAGTTGCACTGTGAAGTCTTAGAAGAATATACAGCATTCACTGCTGGCACTCAAAGTCAATTTTGCTGAGTTCTGTGAAGTCTAAACACTTTCACTTAGAGTTAAGGACAATTCCTGTCAAAGAAGAACTTAAATTTCTGTTCTAGTTATTATAACATATCTTCCAGGAACCTCTCTTGAACTGAACCTGACACACACTTTGTTTTAGTTATGTTTCCATTTGATGAAGGCCCTTGTAGTGCTTTTTTGCCTTTGCTATTGATTGTGACTGGAGCACGTGACAGGTATCCCATCTGCCCTGTTCCTATTCAGAGAACATCCTGTGATTCTTGGGTCAGGATTTTGTTGCGTATCTCAGATTTTCTACTAGGGGTATCTGTGCATGTGTGACACATCCAGAAGTGAAAATGGGGAGATACAGGGAAAGGACAAGTTCTGGAGGACTTTGAGCACAAGGGAGCAAATAAATCTTGCCTGGAAGGTCCTAGTTCTTCAGTACCTTGAGAACTGTGTTGATGGTTGAGGCTACTGGTTGGGAGAGGAAGGATGAGAAGAAACCTGTGATGTACCAACTCCTTCAGTCCCCCTTTCCTCATAGTGTTGAGAAGTCTGAATGAAGGTCTGAGATGGTTTGAGGTCGAGTGACTACTTGACATGTTTAATTAGAAGGAAATCTCTGCAGGTCTGCAAGGGAACTTGTGGTCAAAATGAAAAATAACTTGGCATAGTCAGTGGGGACAGAGGTCCAAACCTCTATCAATCTTACTCACAGTGAGAGCTTTAATCTATGTTTCTCTTGGTGACCTGGGTGAGATCCTCAAGCAAGAGGATGCTGGCTGTTTTGGTCAAAGCCCACATTAACCATGATGTTTCAATGGGTCAGTATTGCAAGGTGGCTTCTATTTACTCCATGAAGATCTCCTATCTGTGTCAGGTAGTCTGTTGTTTCTCTTATTCCTGTAGTTATAAGAACAAAAGGGAGGAAGTCGCTGGTCCAAAGAAATAGGCAGAGAAATCACCATTTCTTTGACTACTTTTAGCAGGTCCTTACTAAAAAAGAAGTAAGATGTAAAGAACCTGAGCATCATTCACATCATCGGAGATGTTATAACAAAATATTCTGGCTATTTAATTTTGGGACTGGATGATTTTACTGTACAAAGACCTTAGAAGTCTTGAGAAGAAACTCAAGTAGATTTTTATTTCTTTCTAGATATAGGGGAATGGCAGATGAGAAGCAAACAACTTGGAATCCATCAGAGAATTTGGAGTGCAAATTTAATTTATACAGGAAGACTGTGGTGTTGGGAAATACAGAAAACTCTAAGTTTTGATGGTTGGACCAGGCTCAGAGCCTAAAGGCATATATCGCTGAAGAGTATTAAATATTTAAAAGAAGGTTTATTTAGAGTCCTCAAAACTGACAGGATCTTAAATACAAGATCATATGGCAAGAAAGCTCAACATCATTCTTGTCAGGGTGAATTAACTGTGGTGTATAGCCCTGTATAAATAAGCAGCAATGGAAATTCCCAGCTTCATTTAAAGTCCCCAAACATAAAATCATCTCCACTCAGAAGACAAAAGAATAAGGCCAGGGTAGAAAGAAAGAATCAAGCCCTCTGAGCAATTTTATCAACACATATTTCTCAGGTAACTCCTCAATTATTTTAGCAGCAGAATACAGAAGAATTGTATTTCAAGGGTCCATTGTTTATTGCCAAGTACAACTGGCATGGGTTGAAATGAATGACATTTATAATGCATTTCATGGTACAATTTCTCAGTTAAATCTTTCCCTTCTAGGTGTTTCTTTGAGCTTTTGGGGAAGTGCTACTCCTCAGGGGAGGAAGTTGCTATTATCATTGTAAGGAGATTCAGCCAGGCTGTACCTGAGAGACTCATTGAGAGTATTCATCTGTATCTTTTTCAATCCTTTTCACTATTGCATTCCCTCCTGCCTCAAAAAATGGCTCCTCTTGTTTAGACTGCTGAAATCTGTGGCAATACAGAAAATAGTTTGGCCCAGTAAGTTATGATGAATGGCATGTTGGTCATGCTAGTGTAAAGGACATAGGACTCCCCTATAGAAATGGTAGACTCTGAAAGGAGACTTTGCCAAGAGCTGCAGTGGTGTACACGTTGTGTTATGGCAATGTGGACCCGCTCTTATCTTGTTTATGCATCATAACATGTCTTGAGAGTGTTTGCCATGCCAAAAATTCTCCTTCCTAAGCTATAGCAGAGAGCTGCCAAAGTGGTATTTGTACTGCCGTGAAAAAGCCTTTCTCCAGAAGGTCAGTGGGAGAGTGTAATCAGTTTAGAACTGTATGTTGTAACTTACTTGAATGAAAGATTTTTTTTCTAAATGTGACATTAAGATGAAATATTTAAGATAAACCAGAAGATTTGACTGGAAATTCACAATGTCCCTTTGAAACAGTCCAAGCTGATTTAGTGATCTTCCATTTTCAATTTATGAGCTGAGACCAGAGTATACCACTGGAGGATGAGAATAGAGTAGTCATATTAGAGCCAGCTCATATATCCTACAGACAGACTTTGGAAGAATTAGAAAGTATAATAAAGTGCTTGTCCCTTTAAGACACTGCTTGGCTCCTTGCCAATTTAGATCCTGGAGCATTAGATATTTTAAAAGCCCTTAAAACTGTCTCTTTTTTTTTTTTTTCTCTTTTCTTTTTCCTTTTTTCTTTTCCTTCTCTCATTGTCTGAGGTTTCCACCTTTTAACAATGAAGAGACAATGGTAGGAGCATCCTTTGCTTTACCGAGGGATGAATTCGGTTCCCCATCACATTGTTTTAAATATGAGATAACACTTTTGAAGGCAGAACATGTATATGGTATATATAAGAGAGAGAAAACCTATCTTGTTTTAAAAAGCAAATCCTTGGTTTTCCATAGGAGCAGTAATGCTGGGATACACAAAGGCACCCAGGTACTTTTCAAGCGTATAAATACTGCCAGGGCACTGCAGTGACCTTTGGTCACTGATATTTTCAGCTAATGGTCACCGTATGTGGCAAAAAAGCTGACCCTGCAATTACTGTGGGACCTGACTGGAGGCTTGGATGTCTCCTTGGAGGGCAGCCACCTTATCAGTGAGCTCAGTGGCCCATGGGTCAAATGCACAAGCGCCAATGCAAACTCTACTGCAGTGCCCAGTGTAATATACTCGATGTGGCTGCTTCTCCCACGAAGAGTCAGAGGGCTTTAAAGATATGATCATTCTGGAGGTATTTCTAAGGTGAATTTTGCTCAAAACTAACCCCTCTGCTAAGGGCCTAAATGCCTAGCTTGGGATTTTATTTGAAGATACTGTCCCAGAAACATTTTTTGGAAGGCTCTGTTTTGGCTGAGCTCTGCAATGTGGTTTGATGCAAGATAGAAGGAATTTCGGGAAAATGGAAAGGTGGTCTGGGGTAAGAACAAACAAAAAGAAAAATAATAGGCCATCAACCTGGGGTCATTTCCTGAACAATACAGAGTAGAAGGACCCAGGGATCTTTTTGTGTCATAGCAGATGAATAGAAACTTGAGATTCACTCTATTTGCTGTTCTTCAGATCTAACTTTTCTTCTGGTTGGGACTCAGGCAGAGATCCCTTCCAATTTTAGGCAGCAATTTCTTCGCATGTAGTGGGGAAATAAACCCGACTGAAAGACCTCTTTAAGGGAGAATACAAAGTTCCTTTCCTCTCTTCCTGAAGATTATAAGATAATGCATCTGGAACAACATTAGCTCATCCAGGTCTGTGGTTTTATTTTTGATAATCATATCCCAGCAATCTCTCCCTCCATCTGCCTGAACATATTTTGGGGTAAGGGGTAGATGTCAGCTACCACACATGGCTGTGGTCAGCTATTGTGAGATCTTCTAAACAAGAACAGAAAATTTCCGTCCTCTAAGTTATATCTAAACATTCCTTTTTCTCTTGTGCTGTATTTTCTTTCTGCAGCTGAGAGAGTTATGGTAGTTCAGGCCAAGAGAACATGTTTATTTCTCCTTTGGTAGTGTTTACTCAGCAGACTCCCAAACTTGGGTTCTGGCTGCATTTACTCTCAAATGAGAATTATTTTGATGGCCTCAGCCTTCTTCGATATATTGCTGTGTCTGTTTGTGTCAAGAGCTAGCATTAAGTCATTGTCTGTCTGGATTAAGTGTTAAGGGTACAACGAAGAGTCTGTGGACATCTTGTTAAGAGACAGCTGGCCAAATCAAAGTAGGCTTCTTTCTGAGTCTCGGCAACATCTGCATTCCTAAACAACAAGAGTAATTCTTACAAAACCAAGTGGGTTTTCTGTCAAGTTTAGCCTAGAAGTGAGATAATTATAGGAAAAAAAGCTGAAACTCATCTTAGGAGCTTTTAGGAGCTTATGACACTTTGTTTGGCCTTTTGTGAAGGCTATTAGTCATTTATCCCCTTTCAGCAGCAGAGCACTGGTGTGCAACATCTGTGCTGTGCTTCACCTTCCAGCTTCCTCAGGATCACAGCAGCAGAGATGGAGTAGGTCTTATTCCTTCTAGCATCAGCCTCCTGTCTAGGCTGTTTGACCCACTCTATCTCACAAGGTTTTGCATTTTGTCAATGAGGGCATCGCATTTTTAGTGACTTATGCAAAAGTAATTTTCTTATAATGTTAATTCTATAATGTCAAATCTTTCTAATCTTACAACATTTCTGATTACTGATCATACATCTGATAAACACATCCCTAAAGGACAGTAGATTTAATTACACTCATATAAATTATGAAGAGACGTAAGATTCGTGTTATCTTTCTGATCAGTCATGATGCTCCAATTTTTAAAATTATCTGAACCTCTCTGTCAGTAGATCATTTTTATAAAGCAGGGCATCTTCTTCTAAAACCCCTTCAAGATCAGTCAGTCTTGTGAAAGACATTCTCAGTGCAGCTTTCATGTTGTCCAAATATCCCAAAACATATTTACTCTTAAAAGAGTTCTAAGGCAACAAAAAATAAACTTTTTTTCTCCTAATGAGACTAAATTTTGTTACCCTTTAAAAATCATTTAAAAAAGGTGTTTTCTTCAGTAAATCAACTAAATCTCAAAGTTTTATTTTTATCTGAAGTATTTTTATGTATGAATATGAAGTATTTTATGAAGTATTGGTTATCTCATTTCAAATGTTGTTTGAAATGAAGATTATTTAACAAATTGATCATCAGAAGCTGCCTGGATTCACTGTGGTGTTAGAAAAATTCCAGCTTATTCTTTTGTTCAACTTGTTTTCCATGTAATTTGTACAGATCCATGAGATGATGATAAGCAGACTGGGGAGGGAGCTGAGCAAATTGCCCTGCATTTTAGCCCTCAATTATACAAGGTGATCTTATGAAAACAAGAAGTGAAGTCTTGAAAGGTCTCTGAATAGCAATGGGAAATAATTCATGCCAGATTGTTTCTTGCTAGTACCAAAGAGAGACTCCTATAGATTGGAGTTGATGCACATCCTTTACCCTTAAAGAATAGTTTCTTTGGTTTTCCAAACTAATCAAAACAGGTGAGTTAGGAACCTAAATGACAGTGAAAGTCAGTGAAGAATGAAACACTTGAGTCATGAAGTATTCCAAAATGCCCTGATGGTGCAGTGCATCCTGACTATGTAGCAAGAACATCAACCAAGCAAATAAAAGGTCTTCTAAGTTACAAAGTTTGTTATCATTCCAAGGGTGAACTAAGAGAAATCAGAGTGCTTTCATGAAAATTCATTTGATAGTTTGACTGTCAAAAAAACCTGCTTTATAAACTAGAGGAAGTTGTGTTGCAGGGCCTTTGCCATCTCAGATCTGTAGAAGAATGGAAAGATACCATAGTAAGTTATCGTAATAATATTTTTAATTCACAAAGATTTTCAGCAAGTCTGTAGTTGCAGCAAAGTGAAAAATGGAAAGTGTCTGGTTAAACCTACCTACCTTTGCAAATAAAGACTAGTAGTAAAATTACTCCGTTTAAAGACAACCACCAGTTGAGGTTTGGGTTCTGTCAAGTTAGCTCTTGCTTAGTGAAAACACATGGTTGCTGTTTGGGTGGCTGTACTAGTTTGGGTACCTGCACAACTGAATCATTTTGCAAATTGGTGTATATTCATGAAGAGTAGCACAAATAGTTTAAAATGGAATCTGGAAAGGAAGCGTTTTTTCTTCATCATTTACTTTGTGCCAACAAGTCATTGTACAGTTTATATAGCTTCAGTCAGTTCTGGACTAACATCATCACCCTGCAGCTCAGCTGACTCCCACATGCTCAGGCAGTGACCAGAATAGTGATCTCCAGATATTCCTTGAGAGAAGCATTTGCAAACAGTTGTAGGCTGCCACTTGATCATATAGACTGCTAGCAAATATTTATGGTTAACAAAAGCATTGACAGGAGGCTGGATTGATTCACAAACACATTTTGGCACAGAAAAAATGATCCAAATACTGAATAAGTAATATTTAAAGGGAATAATTGGAACTCCTCTGTAGGCAAGCTACATCCGAAAACCACATCTTCTCAGCCAAAGTGTCTTTGGAAGTGTGAGAAGATGTTCAGTTTTACCCACACCACCACAAGCCCCTAGGTAACTGAAAAAAAAAAAGTGAAAAAACCCTGCAGAATGGTTTAAATTAAAGGTGAATTTGAATTTTCTCAGGATGAGGACTTCACAATATTTCACTAGAGGTTCTCAAGTAGGACAGAAGATCCCAAAGAATGAATTAATGCAAGGGGACTTGCTCTTTTCCTTGCTGTACGTAACTTTACTCCTCTGTTGGTACGGTTCCCGCTCTGCTAGCTCATTCCTGCCTCAGGGGAAGGACATTATTTACTAAATCTGCTTTGGGTTTTAAAGAGGAGGTTTCACATTGAAATATTTGTTTGAGCCAACCCAGCAGAACTTGTGAGATCTGACAGGAGGAGAGGAGAGGCAGCAGTATACCAGAATGTCTGCCCTCAAAAAAATGGGAGATAAATATTACAACTGAAAGGAAACCTCACTTCCTGCATTTGTGTGCTTTGTTAATATGTAACATGCACATATTATAACTACTTGGTGACAGACTCAAAACCCCCTCCGGCTTTTGGGATTCTGTTCACTATTTTTAACCATAATTTAGGTGTGAGGGTTAGGATTAACAGCAGGCAAACATTAACCATGGCCATTGGACCCTAGTGAGCCTACCAAAATTGCAGAGTGGGTTAGCCAAGAGAATAGTCATTGGGGAAAAATGAAACTCAGATGTACTGAAAATGTAAAAGAAAATTGCAAGCAGCACAGGGAAGGAAGTTGATTGGACAAAACAGGGAACCTTTGCAGCTCTTGATAGGAAAGGTGAAATTCAGTGAGAAAAAGCAATAGAAAGAAGGAATGGGAGAAAACCAGGAAATAATGATATGTCAAAAGGATGTTTATCCTCTACAAAGAGGGCTCTGAAACCATGAAACAGGAAAAGAATGAATATTACTGTTTCTTGGCTTTAGTGATTTGCAGTGTGGCAGTGAAATAATACTCAGGGATACATGGGAAAGCTATGCTGATGTGGTGTGGGTAGGTCCAGAAGATGGCTAAGCAGGGTGAACAGGAGGAATGCAGGAGAGCTGTGTGTTATTTGCTAAAGAAAAAGAAGTTATGGCTGCTCTGCCAGGTGGGTTGAGGCAGAAATCTCATACCTCTGAAAGTAATACCAGATCCCAAGGGCTGGCTACATGGAAATCTCTGCTATCCACAGTATTCATTAGGCTATTTGCCTCTATAAAGATCAGACAAATTTATGTTGAGCTAGGTCACTCGAGGCCAAAACCTCACCTGCTTCAGGCTTTCAGGACTGTACTTCAATGACAATTTAGGATCTAATGGAAGGCCAGGAAAAGGGCCATTTTATATCTGGAATATACTAGTATCTAACACTGAAATGATGTAATATATCTGATTGCACATTATGTACAAATCAGGGCAGCTCTTAGTAGAAGGACCATATGTTCTCCACACCAATGGACATTTACTCAGATTCCTGGGACTACTTGCCCAGGTTAAGGCAGTGTGACTCTTTTTCTCCCTTCCCAAAAAGCTTGGCCACAGTGCTACAGTCAAGCTGACCTTAAGAAAACAACCAACAATAGCAACCATGACAAAAAAAGTCCCAAAGACAGCAAGTGTGTAGTCAGGCATTGCTGCCATAAAGCTCGGTGCTGGCATTCTTTAGGAGCAGGGGAGTGTGAGAGGAGGGAGTTGCTACATTCCCCTGGAATGTGGCGAGTGGCTTGTAAATTAGAATCCCTAATGAAACCACACTGGTGTCCAACTGCAGCAATCATCTGGTTAAAATCAGGCAGTAATTCCACTAATTTTACTGCCCTTCTCCCAGCCCTCAACGCCTCATTTAGGAAAAAATGTTTATGTTCCCCTCAAAACACCTGCATTTTAACTTGGGTCCCCAAAGCAATTATTTTTATTTTATTTTATTTTTAAGACTTTCTGTTGTGAAATGCAGCATCCCTCCCTTTTCTGAACCGAAGCACATGAATGCCCTGGGATTCCCAATATTCAGACATGTTTAACTAGCACTGTTTTTCTTGCAAACTTCACAAGCTTCAGCATCCTATATATTTTCTGCCCACAGCTGCTGTCCAGAAGTGTTTGGGATATATTTTTCTCCCCCCTTTCTCAGTTAACAATGAAAAACTACGTAGAGCTGTTTACATTGTGACTAAGGAAGTTAAGGTTGATGGAGGTGATAGTGACTGACACTTATCCAATTTCAGGCTTTCCTAAACGTCTGTGGATCTTATCATGATTTAGTCTCTACCAGACCTTGTAGACATTAAACAACAAGAATGAGCACTATTCTCACTCAGAAAAAGAAACATTATATAGTGGATGCTGGAACAGTACCATGATGTGCTGTGAGATCTTACCATCTGCTATTCCATTAGGGTGAGTTATTCATTTTGTCTCCTTGGTTTCATGTTCATTTAAAGTTTTGATAGATTATGACTAAAGATCTCCTTCAAAAGTTGTAAGCAGATATCCCCAGGCCGTGATGATACCATTTTTTGAAGCACAGGCATCTCAGACAAGGGAAATAGGATTCCTATAAACAGTCAAATGTCTTCCTTTCTCTTCAGTCCTTACAATGCTGAAATATTTGGCCTGCCAGCAAATTCTGAGAGAAAATAAATAAATACAGAGCACACCCATTCCCCAACCATCTGTGAGTATCTCCATCCAGTTTACTGAATTGCCACAGTCCTTTTAATCAGAACAAAGCTTCAGCCAGGCCAAGGTGTGCCAGTGCTGGGGTATAGATCATTTGTTCATGGCTCCTCAATACAATAAAGCCATACCAGGTAGGCAAAACTGGGTATAGCATCGAATTCCCACCTTGTTTCTCCTTGGACAACGAAGAATCAAGACTATGAAAAGTATTGTAGCTATTGATATGACTGGTTTTTGCAGTTATAACTGGGTGGAATGGGAATTCTCCATACTAAGAATATTCCAGAGGCAACAGTGATTTGTTGCAGCTAAAAATTAAGCTTGCTTTTAGCTAGCAAGGAAAATGCTGTTTGTGGTGATTTCTGAAGCAGCAGCTCAGAAAATCTGTAGCTTGAAGCATTCAACTCAAGTGTGGGGCATCATCTCCCAATTCCTACTTTCTTGCTTTCACACCAGTGTAGCACGTTCTCACTGTTAGTAAATCTGCAGTCAAACAGGCTTAAAGAAGAAGGGAAAGAGTGGTTCGTTTTGGTTTCTGGGTCCTCCCAGTAGAGAAGATATTTAGAAATCTTTGCCCCCCACCAGACACCAGAACAGCAACACAACACCAGAAAATTGTTTTCTTCCTTGTGCTGCTGCTGCTTAGATAATCTAGTTATTGTGGACACATAGCAAACTGTTTAAGTGGAAAGACAGTGTGCTGATTGCAGCGAAGGGCTGATGGAGACCCAGGGGCCCAGCATCCTACAAGTATGCAGAGAAGCTCTGCCACCCCTTGGGGGGGGATCTTGCCCTTTTCTTGTTGAGTTGAAAGGTAAGAGCAGAAGCTGGTTATCCACTGAAGGGTGAAGTCCACAATGAGATGAGGGAAACACAGCAAACCCGGCTCCTTGCCACATCTGCTCACAAAAGGAGATTGAGGAAAAAGAGAAAGGCGTATTGACAACACCCAGAACACAGTGGGGGGGAGGCAGTAGCTCAGAAAACCCAGCAAAACCAGGCCCATGCTTAATCTCAAACTTCAAAGAAGAAAATTCCTCAGAGCTAATAGGTCCCAAATCAAAATATGGTCAGGTATGGAACATATGGTCACCATAGCATCCTGGAGGCTGCGAGAGGTGAAGGCTTACAAAAGCAACTGGGATTCTTCCTCTTCTTTTTTTTCTTCCTGCCTGCTTTCTTTAAGCCTTTGTTTTGGCCTCACTGCATCTGAACTCCCTTGGACTTGATGGTGCAGGCCTACAGCTGAGCAGGATATACAAATGTAATCCCAATAACAAACGGGAATGAAGGAAATATATTGAACACTGTACCACATCCAGTTTTAATTAAAATTATCACAAGCAGATTTATGTTCAGTATAACTTTTCCTGCTGTTTCCAGGTTGTATTTATCTTCTAGTTTGATTGTTTTTCAGTGCCGTTTATGAAAGCTGCCTCCCAACCAGAGATAATGCTGCATTTTAACACTCTAGCTGAGTTTGTACTTTCAATGAGCTTTCTGCTTTTTGAATTTTTACTTGATTTGACATCTTTCTGAGCGCTGGCAGAAGCAATGTGTAGCTTGATGGTTTAAAATGTGCAATCGTTAGAAGGTAGGGAAGCTGCCTTTCTTCAGCTGACTGCTATTATGAACTCACTGCTGGGACTGAGACTCCAAATCAGCAAATAACATCCCATTAAGGTCAAAGAGCCTGTTGAATAGTGTGGTATCTGTATGAGAAAAGGGAAGGTAGGGGAGCTTCCTGTCTAAGGTGCTAAAGAAAACCTATTTGAAGGTCTAAGCTTTGAATTTTTTGGGGGGAAAATTCTTTTAATTTGAATGAACTAAAATCTTCACACTCCTGGTATTTCTTCTGATGTTTAGCTAAAATATAACAGAAGTGATAATGGTTCCTTTTTACCTCTGAGATTTGTAGTTGTTTGACTCATTTAATAATCTCCTAATTTCTATGTTTTCCTTTCTTTCTGTCTTCTGGGATCTCTGGAAGCTAAATAGGAAAAAGGGTATTTTACTGGGAGCCTTTTTTGCAGTTTGACAGGTGAAAAGTAGAGAAAGAAACTGCTTTTCATAAGGAAACAGCACAGCTAAAATTAAAAGTAGAACTCAGCTCTTAACAACTCTGAATTACTAGACAATTTGAAACCCACATGTCACTGCTTGACTTTTTTGCTTGGAGAAGTCAAACCAGAACCCCAAACACATCCATTCTCAAACCTTGGGAGATTTCACATCCTGATCGGAGCTTTGCAACATTTCTGATTAATGCATACCAATCCTACTCTGTTATAAAGTCAAATCAATGCCAAATGTGGTGGTGATTTTTTGATAGGGAATAAGCAACAACCACAATATATTTAACATAGGTCAGTAGACAGCCTACAGTCATGACAGTCTTGAACTAGTGACCTAGAAATGAAAGACTCCTTAATCCCTTTACCAAATCCTAAACCACTCAATTCCTGCCCCATCTCAGCAACCAAGGTCTTTTATAGATGTGCTGGAGGGTAATATGTAAGCCAGCAGAGTGTAAATTAAAGAGGAAAAAAAGGCTCTACTTGCAATAACATCGTAATTGTGGAATTTGAGAAAATAAGGGACTCAGGAGAGGTCTTCAGTCAGCTTGTCTGAAATTCAGTGCAAATTTATTCTGAGAATATTTTGGCACCTGCAAACAGCCCAAAACTTTTATAAGCATCATAGCAGGGGAAAAGTGATGCAAGTGAAAGACTGCAGATAGACTCAGAAAAAGGTCTTGATTGTTCATCTGACCTGTTGGCTTCCTCTGTTGCTACATGAGTTTACTTTTATGACTGTCTAACTCCACCGATTACCACTATGACATTATGAAGTCACACTGGCATACAACTGGAGTGTTTAATCAGATCACTTTTTTCAGCTCTTGAAGGATGAAACTCGCGCCTTGGAAAAGAACAGCCACAATCCATTTGTCTCTTAAATCCTATGTTGTTTAATCTGGTTTCTTCATCTTTGTCCTGGGATTACCATGTGAAGAGGTTCTCTTCTGTGTTTTCTTAGTCCTTCTCATAGATCCTGACAAGATGTACCATGAGAAAAGTATTCATTTCAGAAGCCGTTTCCTATAACATAACATAACTTTAAAAAAGGAGTGGGTTTGAATTCTAATTGAATTCAAAGCTACGCAGCACAGAGCAACAACAGCAAACTCTGTGCCTGTACAGTTGGAATTTTGCTGCCAAATGTGGTTAAACAGTTTTTCACTTTTCCCCAAAACATGAACATTGTCTAAGTAGAAAAGTATTTCCATTTGTAGAAGGGACTTTTTTTCATTTTGTACATCTGCAGGCATAAAAGGACCATAATAGACCACAAATTAGATCCGGGAACTGAAACAAGCTCAGCTTGTAACTGAGACCACAGGTCTGTAAGAAAAAAAACAACCTATAGCATCATTTTTGGGTGAGCTCTTTTTTTCTTGTTTGTTTGTATTTTTTTTTCTTTTATGGCAAAGCAAATGAAAACTCATTTTATATTCAAATATGACACCATCTGTTCCCTGAGTTAGAAAAACTGGGTGAACTGATCCAATATACATTACACTAGAAGGAGGGGAACAAATGAAAAAAATCTCTCTTTCTCTCATCTCTCTCCTGTTTTGTGTCCCACTGTTCCATGACTTGACCACAAAGGACTTGCAGATGGCACATGAGTGTTTTTTTCCACTGTTTGATCTGGTCCCTCCGTTCTTCTGGGTTAGAATTTTCCCTTTCCCTGTGTGATTTGCTGCCTGTCTCCTCTTCTTTATGAAACAGCCTCTGCTAATACTTTCCCAGTGAGGTGACAGAGGCCAGGTCATGTAGGACCTCTTACCAGAGTCCTGTGGCATACTTGGTCTTTGAGTAGTGATGCCACTAGGCACGAAGGAGAGGTGGTTTGTCATATGTGACACTTGTCTCACTGCTGTTTGTGTTCAACTCTTCTACATTTCCCTCGATCTCACATAACAGAGGAGGCTACCTTGCACGAACGGGTTTGACCAATGCGGATGTAAGGTGCTGTGCTGAGGACCACATCCATAGGAGCTGAAAGTTCTAGTTGTGGCTTCTGGATCAATCTTGTGAAAGTCCCTCTTAGTTTTGACCACAGCTATTTGGAACTAGGAACAGAATAAAACAGATCCCTTGCAGTCATCGCTGATCAATCTTTGGACAGTAACTAAATGAAAGGAGAAAGGGAAGAACTAAAAATCCGCCATGTATAGAAGTCTCCGAGAATATGAAAAACACTCCTATATAACTTTTAAGATCATCACTTGTAACAACAAGACAAAAAGTTCCTGCATCAACCACTACCCCCACCTCCCCTCTTAAAAAAAAGAAAAAGAAGAGTCCCTAAGCTACCCTGAGTCTGACAATGGCTGGTTGTGAGGCATATGTTAAACAGTTTTCAGTTAACATGGGCAAAGGAAATCAGCTATGAAACTGTATTAAGGAAATATGAGACTACTGTAATCTGCATAAAAATAAATTTGGGTATATTCCCAACACACAGTCGCACTGTGGAATTGCGGGAAGTGGGCTAATGGAAGGGAAGCTTTGCTTTCCCTAAAGACAACCTGACCAGGATTATTTTTTTGTAAAAATAAAGCTACTTTCATATTCTTCTTATATTGCCATCCTGTGTTTAGACTTGAGTGAATAGTTTATATTAAATAATTTCCTCCGTGAAATGAACCTTGTATTATTATTGCTCAAAGGCTGTTGATAACATGCTAGGGTTTCCTGCACTTACTTTTCGTTTCTAATGGTTCAACAGCTTGAAATCATATCTGTGTATTCCTCTAAGGATTGATCTGGGTTTGGGTCGAGTGTTTGATACCTTTATGGCACTGGAGCTGTGTTAGTTACGGTGATGGGCTCCTTTGCTTTTCACCTTTTCCATGCCCCCTTTGGCAGGGACATGCTGCTGGGGATCCCAGAAGTAGAGCTAATCCAAGAATAATTGCTGCTGGGGTGGGCTGTGGAGAAGGCAATGCAAAGAGAAAAGGCTGTGTAAGGTTTCTCTGGTGCTCACTGGAAGGCTCATATAAGCAGGGCCCACCACCCAAGGGGACCTTTGTCCCTCTGTCCCCTCCAGTGCTGTCCCCTGGCTGGAAGGCAGCAGGCTGCTATAACAGCCACAGCGCAGACTTCCCAGTTTGGAGGAAGCAGGTTTGTTTTTTGTTATCCTTTTGGCTTTGCTCCCAATTGAACAGCAACCAACATTTCTTAAAACTTGGAATGAAGCAAGGCCTCTTGTGTTTCCGCCCGGGAAATCCTTGGGGCTAACGGGGTGCACATGCCTGGTGCCACCGCAGCCCACTGCTGGCCAGATCCTAGCAGCGCGTGCTGCTGCACAGCCATGGTTATCATGGGAACCCCCTGGGCAGTGGGGGTCTTCACCTGGGCCACCCCTTGCTCCAGCCATGTGCTCCAGAAAGTCTGTCCAACTGGCAAAATCATCATTATTTTTGCCCTGACAGAATTCCCATTAGGAAAAACAGAGCTCAAGATGTTCAATAGCTTGGAGGCTCAGTAAAAAGAATATTTGCCTTGGTTTGTTGCTAAAAGCAAAGTTGTTTGAGCAGTTCTAGAGTGCTCCTTTGGGTACATCTATGGTCCCACCCACCAAGGGCTCCCATGGTATCCCATATTAAGGGAGAGAGAATTCATCTCGTCAATGATATTCTCAGCATGGCTGTGCAGAAACAGGCACGAACTCAGTGCAGCCCCTGTCACACTTCTGCGAGCAGTTGTTTCAAGCACGGAGAAAGAGGGAGCAGAGGAAAAGAACCATTTCAGCAAGAAATGTGTCTAATGCTTTTACTCCGTGAGCCACTGAGGCTGCCAGCTGAGTGTTTGCTAAAGGAAGGCAGCAACCAAATACAGATCAGGACAAGGAAGGACAAAACTTATTTGGCTAAGAGCAAATCTGAACTTTTCATGTTGTAAATTTGGAGGAAGGAATGCAGTCCCCTCCTTTCTTCCCCACCACTCACACACACAAAACAACCTGAAGCTTGTAGTTAAGAAAATAAACTGCAGAGAAAGCCCCTGAAGGGCCTTGGCAGCAAACTGTTCTCACTAAATTGGGAATCTGCACACTCATAGTCTGAAATAAATTAAGATGTTGGGGGGTGGGAGGGGGAGGAAGAAAGGAAGGGATGGGGGAGAAGAGAGGGGAAAATCAACAGCTCTGGGGTGAAATGCATGTTGATGCTGCCTCATCATTTTTAAACCTAAAATAAAACAAACAAATTTTCTTTAACTGCAGGTCAAAAAAAAAAAAAAAAGCGGGGGGGGGGGGGGCGGAATATCTTCCCTCATCTGTTCACGGTAATTACTAACAGAACACAGCCCCTGCCAGCTGCAGAGTTCATGGATAAATGGAGGGACACATTATTCTCTCTCTCTGGGATCAAAACCCCAAACTTTGTATCTCAATTTGCCTGTGGTATGTCTTTCATATACTCTTGCAAAGTCATTTCACTGAACTGTTCAGTTGGGACTTTTTCATCAGACAAAAACTGTGATGTTTGCAGGCTTTCAAGTTTATTTTTAGTTGGCTTCTGAATGAGAAACATGACTCCTGCAATTTCCCAAACTTTTATTATGTCATTATAGTGTATTTATTATTGGATCTATCCACTTTCCTTGTTAGCACCCAGTCACAGAGGAGCGAGTTCGTACTCTAACCTACATACGCTGGCTGCTGTGAATGCAACAGGGTGTAGAGGTCCTCTGGAGGTACGACTGCAAACCATGTGAATATTTAAAAGGGACAAGATTAGCACATATTCACCAGAATATCTCAACTGTTTACTCTGCGATACCGACGTAAAGTAGTTATTGATTTTTCTTGAGAAGTCTATTCCCATGGTATGGCAATCTCTGATTCATGTGCTGTTGAAGTGGTGATGATAGAACTTGCTGAGAATAGTGTAGCTAGATGAAGAGGAAGGGGATGATAGCCTAGTCCTGATATTTGCCATCCACTGATTTTTAACGCAGCTTTGGGTCCTAGGCCAAGCACAGACAAATAGAACAGCCCTGAGGTTTCTGGAAGTTGTCATGAGAAGCGATCCTGTAATAAATACAATAATTGGGGGAAATAAAGTTAGCTTAAAAGCACTTGTGATTAGAGAAGCTGATTGCACCATAGAATTTGCATCATCCCACTGCTGAACATCGCCACAGATCAAACAGTCCTTCCATCACCGATAGTAAAGAGCAATTAAGAGTCACAAACTGTGTGTATGTCTGTGAGTTTGCATGCACTGTTTCAGAAAATACAATGATGGGACGGTATTCTTGATGTTTGAGGAGTTAAAAGATTAGCCCTGTTCTTTGCAGATTGTTTAGCAAGACCTAGAAAGCATGTGATTTCATTGTGATTTGGTGGTCACAGGTAAAACTGATGATTTGCATTGTTTGAACCTCTCTGGTACGTGAGCATGGAGACCATTCCCTTTTCTGCTGCAGAAATAGTGGAGAGTGATTAATGAGAATTATGAGAATTTTTGAGAAAGCTATTACATCATTTTTCAGAGTAAGAGACAGAGCACGAGAAACAAGGAATAAACACAGGAACAGAGATCAGGAGATGTAACTATTATCTGTCTATACTTGCTATGTGACCTTGGTCAGGGCCCTGCATATCGGTTTCCTAGCCATAAAACACATGGAGTTATCTTCTTTCACTACCTTTCAGAATATTGGAAGGTTTAATTCATGCCTCCTTGCAAAGCGCTTTGAGATCCTGGGGCTGAAATGTAAAGTCTTCTTTTTATGAGTCAGGGTTTTTATTCATTTTAATGTAGGGGTTTTGTTCGTGACACATACTAAAGGCATGGCACTGTGGCTGGAAAGTTAACCCGCTCTGTCCCGGGAAGTCAGCCTGGTGGACTGCAGCATTTCATTGATGCATTTTAATGTACACCTTTTATACCTTCACCACTCTAGAGTGGAAAACTGACATTATCTGGGCTGATCTCCTGCTTTCTCACTGGCTGATTACACAACAGAAGAGGCTAGGCGTGGGGCAGATCTATTTTCTACACCTATTATGCTGTTGCACAGTTGAAGTTCAGTTGTTAGCTGTTTTAAAAACGACAAATGTGCTCTAATTCTTAGAGCATCATAGCAATCATTGTTTTTATTTCAGCAGAGAGGAAAAGTGGAGTTAAAAAAACAGCTTGGGACTTAATAAACACCTTAGCCTGCAGCCTTCGACTTTATTCATGAGGTTTTTTATCTTCTCTTCCACTCTCCATGCACTCACTGCATCTTCTTTACTGCACAGTCTTAAATTACCATTGCAAAGGTTATATGTTTATTTACAAAGAGCTGGCTATGAATGGTGATCCTAAAGGCGAGGAGGGTGTCTTATGGCAATAAACATCTCTTGCTCTCTTAAACACCAAGGCCAAATGAATAAGGTGATGTTTAGTGCCTCAGACATATTATGGTTTATGGCTTCATTAACTACCTGACCTGTATTGTGTGCAAATTTCATCAAAGTGAGATGCATATTTATTCCCTGAGGTGGGCTGGCTGATAATGTTCTTATTCTTAAAGGAAGAGTGCAAGTAATTACTTCTAATTAGTGTTGTGAAAGTAAGGGAATTTTGTGAGGCAAGGTAATTTCACATACCTGAAATTTCACTTAACAGAAGAAAAGGCAGTGCAATGAATATTTATACTTGAGTGAAATTGCAAATACATGAATACGGCTTCTCTTGACTCTTTGCAACATATGGGATAGTTTTAGCCATTTAAGGAACTAAAAAAAATCCTCTTGGCCAAATTCTTGTCTGGTGCAACACAGTTCTCTTCATCAGAGCTGAATTGGGTCTTTTAGATCAACAGAATGTGAAACATAAAGTGTTCAAATTTCTCACCCCAGCCCTCGCCCTCTCCATTGCTTTTTTGCTCCATATAGTCTTAGTTAATCTTAGGTTCTGTGTCTGATTTCCCAACAAGGTGCTGAGGATATTGGTATCATTGTGGGGGGTTTTATTATAAATGTACACACAGATCCTCACCAAACTGGGGTTACATTGAAAACTTGAATGTTAGTCCTCTGTCTGGCTGTAGACTGGCTTTCCTGGAACACAAAGCTTGTCTTGGTCTGGTTTCATACAGAGATGTTTGATGAGGTTTCCACTGTTGTAAGAGGGTTTATTACTCATGAAACAACTGCAGCCGATGCAAAGGGGTTTCTGTGGCTCAGCAGTGAGTTCACTGCCTTCTCTGCACATGCCTTCCCACTTGAAAGACACCCCATGGCCACAGTAGTGATTGTTGTAGGGTTCATAAAAACATAGCTCTGTATTCATCTGTCCACTGTAATGGAGGTGTTTCTTATAGCCTCGAAGGACGCTTCTGGTGTTTGTAATGATCAGCTTTGAATTCACTGATAGGGCAAAGTTAGCTTAAATGCATGTGGCCCTTCCACTCCAGGATCAGTCAAAACAATGTGAACTGTCTATCCCATAACATGATCTCCAGCCCTTACATTTCTATCAGGGCTGAGCCTACACCTCTAGCTGTTCTGAGTATTTATATTTCTAATTCTATCAATCAGACCAGGAAAAAAGATGCTGGCAACAGTCACGTTCACATCTTAAAGGATGAGTTAGTAGCTGACTGCAGAAGATAGCACTAAGAAGTCCTGCAGAAAGGACTTTTTGAGAGTTGCATTTAAAGTTTAACCATAAGTAGATGATGTATTTTGCAATGTGCACTAACTTAACCAGGGATTGTCATGGAGCTAATTCTGAGCAATTGGATGTCTGTGGTCTAACCACTACCAATAACTGCAGTGCATGATAAATGGCCTATGGTCAAAGTACATATCCTGAACATGGAGAAGCACAGTTTAAGCTGTTGTTCCTCTGTGGTAATGTTGTTCTGTGACACAAGGAAGTTTTCTTATTCTGTGAATGTTTGCTTTCCAGCTACTGTAAAAAGTAAACTTTAGCAGTTAACTGGAACAAAAAGGGGGGAAAAAAAAGAAGGAAGGAAGCAAATAAGAAAGTGATCTTTCTCAAGTATCTGTGAGATCTCCCAGATGGCAAGTTGAGCTTTAGCCTAGGATTGGATGGCAACCCCCACAATCCATGGGCCCCCCTCATCATAAAGCTGCTCAGCCACCTTTCAGCTTGAGGGGACTCACCTCTCCTGCTACAGGGTCAGAACTAGCATTTTAGCAAAGCCAGGAGAGAAATTCCTGCGAACATTCACTGCAAGTGAACCAAGGCTCCAGAGACTGTGTGTGTTAGATACTTGGGATAGTTCATATTTGACATTTCTTGATAGTTTTCTGGGGGTCAAGCACAGAGTGTGCTCAGTCTTGTGTCTCCCTGTGATCTTTTGGTAGTTTCTTCCCAGTAATAAGCTCTGGCACTCATGTAGGAGTTTTTAGACTTGGTTGTTAGGTTTGAGCATCATTTGCTTGCTATGGTGCTGGTAGCAATGCCTGGACTGTCTCTATCTCTTGTAGGGGTCTAATTATGATTGTTAGGCAATGAGCATGTCATAGGGAAAAACAAAATCAAAAAGGGAGGTCTGCACATGGAAATTTTCTTTGAATATCTTGGAAACAAAAGCAACTGCAAGCAATCTTGCTTGAGTATCTGTCTTCAGCCACTACTGCTTCGCAACTCTCTACTTTCAGGGCAAAGGACTTCAACAGATAAATGTCTCCTTGATAGTAGCCCTAGGAGACAAAAACCTACCCCTATCCTGCTGATATAGGTGGAACTAGCTTTTTTACAACTTTATGATGTTCCTTTGGGATATTTTCTGTATTTTTGCTGCATGTTACTTTAACTCTATCTGTGTTTAGATTTTTCTGCAATTGCCTCACATTCATGCTATTGAATAAAAAACCCCCAAACAACTAACTAGTTCAGCTGCAGGATCTATGATAATTATAGAAATAATTCAGAACTCTCCCTATCCTTTACAGTTGGAATTCATCTTTTTTCCCCATATTAAAAAATGAAAACAAATACAACAACAAAGACAGAGCTATACAGAAGACAAAACAGCTCCTTGTTTAGATCGATTTTCTCACAGTGAAAAACTTGCTTGTTTTAACTTGAAATCTGGTTCACAAACTATTGCAGTTATGAAGCTAAGGGAAGATTTTTTTCAAGGACACAGAACGGATTTTAAAATTCAGTATGTATGCGCATTATAACTTCTCCCAGTACAGGTGAACAGTATGCAAGCTACGACGTAGCCCCAAATACTTACACTTTTAAATGTCACATTTATACACAAGGCAAAGGCAAACAGAGGGGGAAAACAATCCAGGGGAAAAAAAA
Organism: Strigops habroptila; assembly: GCF_004027225.2. Classification (NCBI taxonomy): domain Eukaryota; kingdom Metazoa; phylum Chordata; class Aves; order Psittaciformes; family Psittacidae; genus Strigops; species Strigops habroptila. The sequence goes on from NC_044285.2 coordinate 5,415,684, forward strand.
ATAAAAGGAAAAAGGAAGGACAAAAAACCAAGGAAGATATGCCCAAGTAAAATGATAAAGTTTTACAAGGGCAAGGACAAAATTAGATAGACGGTGTAGAAAGCCAATGAAAGAAAAAATATGTGACCATCAAAAATGTAATGTCAGCACTGACCTGGCCAAGTAAGTCGGGAACAAGTTTGTGAGTGTTTGAGAAGTTCCAAACCTGTTAAGCTGCTTCTTTGAAAACTGCATTTTCTTACTTTCAAGTTATTCAACCTTTCACCTGTCAGGTTCCTGCCCTCAACCTTGACCCTTGCTATTTGTGTAGCATGATAGTAACGAAGGTTAGAAACTTGAAAAAGTAAATGTTGATGGGAGAAAACTCCAGAAGTCTGTAAAAATTTGGAAACTTGAAATAAATGCGGCTTTGATTTTCCCATAAGTGTTTTTTAATCTGTAAAAAAAATACATTTGTGGTTCTCTAGAAGCTTTGCTCCATGTGATTCAACAGTTTGTCAGTTAATAAAAGTGGGCTAGGCATGAGATTTGGGCAAAATAAATACATCAGACCTTAAGGACTGTGTTGCAAAGAGTAAGTAAAAGAAAAAAGCAGGAACAAAGTTTGAAACCCTGTAATGGTAAGAAATTACACTGATGGGAGGATTCGGATTTCGAAAGGCTGACTTGTGACATGGGGAGAGTCCACAGGTCCTGGATCTCAGCTGGTTTAAATCATTATGTGTAGAGGATCTGTTGACCTCTGTCCACTGACCTGGGGATAATTGTCAAAGCTGTGGCTTATACCACCTTTGTCTGATGGAGCAGATCTGTAAGATCAAACAGTGTTCATAAACAACATTTTCCCCGCAACTTAGTGTCATGCTGCCTTGTGTCGTGTGACAGGGAGTCAGTCACATAGGACAAATGTACCAGCTCTTCAATGAGTTCTCTACAGGTTCATATGTGTGCAAACAGAGGTGTGCATATACCAGCAAAAGTATTTAGAATTACTTCTGGACCTAAACAATGTAACTACAGTGGAGGTGATCGGAGGTTGTCAGTGAATCCTGTTCTATTGAACAGTGCTCTTTCCATGAGATTCCAAATTGTGCAAAGAAAAGAGTTGATGAAACTGGTAAACTACTCCAACACTTCCTAAAAATTCTTCCATTGCCTGGACCAATATCAGTTGTTTTATTTGCAGTATAAGTTAAGGGAAACTCGTGTGAAAGAAAATACAGAGTTAGAGAAGAAATTAAACCATTTGGAAATAAAATGCTTCAAGCGATCTAATCCGCTTTTCCTTGGTGCATGTGTGGAATTTTGGTGTCTAAAAATACTCACTAATCTTCTCATCTTGATTTGAGATAGGAACATTTTTTTAAACGTCAGATTTACACAGGGGATGGTAAAAACATTTCCTGTCTTGATCTAAATTGTGAGTTATGTGTACGGAAATGTTGTGGGTACTTTTGTGGATTCTCTCTCCATTATGGCTGTATGCATGATTTCTACATGACATCATGGGCTGGACCCAGCACAGGCTAAATCAGCCCCAGGAAAACAAATTCTACTGGATCATCTGAAGATTTTATAAAGTGATAAAATGCCCCGGAGGGCTAATGAGACTTGGGAAAATTCATATCTGCTAAGATTTCAAAGTCACACTACCAGAAAATAATCTCTAGTATGTTGAGCTCCTAGATTTCCATTCTCTTTCTGTTGTTTATGCATAAAAATTATTTTTGACCATGCTGAGACCCAATTTTCCCTGAGTTTGCTTATTGTATTCCCCTAAACACTTATTTTCTTTCTCTATTTATGATGAAGGCTGAAGATCTGAAGTATAAATAATTTGCTGATCTAGCACATGACGAGAGGATCCTTATTACATGGTTTACATGTGAGCATAGGCACCTATCTGGACAAAATACAGTTGTGTCAGGGATAAGGCTTACATATAAAGTTGAAGGTAAGTGTACTTTTGGAGGCAAACAAAGTGTGATCTTTGTAGTAGAGAGAAAAAATACATTGCACAAGTTGAAAGATGCAGAAAAGAGCTTTGCTATGCTCCAAGGAGAAATAATGACTGTAACTGAGCTCCTGGTTCATGTAGATGTACTCTTTTCTTGCAAGGCCACTACAGGATAAACTAAAAGAAATGGTATTGCTGAAGGAAAACACTGCATGACCAGCAGCTCAGGATGACAGAACTGGGGCTTGCAGCCATCTCTTTGGTAGCCAGAAGACTGGATGAAAAGCTTTTGAAGAAGGTCCTTCTTCTTTCCTGTTAGTCTTAGACTTCTCCTTGACTAGGATTTGAAGGCATTGTTTGAACATGCTAGCTCACACTTTTTGATTAAAAGCTTCGAGGTTAAGCCTTAGTTCCATTTAAAGTTTATGGCAAAATTCTCACTGACTTTTCTGGAACCAGGATGCAATGTCTTTCTGTGAAAAAACTCATGTTTCTCACTTGTCCACACTAGATAGACTTGTAAATCAAGGGTGTGCTTTACACAATACATCACCCAGCCACAGTAATGTGTAGTTCTAAATTTTAAGCTCCTTTCTGTGTTCAAGGCATGCAGGTCACATCCCTTCTTGAACCTCCCACTATAATACACATGTACATCAATTAAAAAAATGGCAAGAAAAATTGGAAACCCTCTGCAACACAAGCAAGAAGTCCTGTTCTCCTATCTTAAAATGAATGTGACAGGTGTATAATAACTGATGGCTTATTGTAATCCAGCCCCATATTGCCATTGATACCCAGCAAGCCAGTAAAACCAATTCAGGGAGTGGGATAAGAGACACATTCTACCCTGAAGAATGGGAAACTGTGATGTCATCCATCTGAACAAAGAGACCAAAAACAAATACAGGATTTAGCTTCAGAGAGTAAAGTAACATCAGAGATGGTGCCATGTCCATAAGTCAGTCAGGAGGAAATCAAATGTGTGGCAGGGAATATTTGAAACTTAGACACACATAAGCCCAGCTGAAATTCTCGGGAAAGAGATTTGGATAGTGCTCTATGTGATATTTTAACATTTATAACCTATTAAAGTGATCACCTTGCACAAAAAAACTCTTTAAGAAGAACAGCTGCACACAAAATAATGGCACGTGTTTAAGACAAAGAGAAATAGAAAATGTGGCTAAGTAAAATCCTAAACCCCACTGGGAGCAGTGAGACCTCTCCTTCCTCTTTTTGGACCAGGATCTGGTTTTGAAGAAGAGAAGCTAACAGTTTCAGTCTTTCTGGTGCTAATAAAGGAAGACCCATGTTAGTTTGTTTGTTGTTAGAGTCAAAAAATTGGATGGAAGTGAGGAAAAGGCCAGCTGAGAAGGCAGCCACTACCGAGGTGTGGTGGAAACGTGTTTTGGTGCAGCCCACAGCCATGTCTGCCCAAGCATCTATCCTAGTCAGGGGTACGAAAATCACTCCCCCAGTTATAGTTTAACAGTGTCCAGGAGGGAATAAGAACCACACAGGGAAATCCCCACTTCAAATCAAAGCTGGTGTGATGCCAAAAATGCCTTTGTGATTTTCTAAAGGTGAAGGGAATCAAACAAAAATAAACAATGTCTAGGGAGTGCTAGGCATCCCTCTGCCTGCGGTCTCCAGATGCTTCCCAGCCTGAGTCACACATGCTGAGGTGGATACGCTGGAAAGCCGGAGCGATGTCTCTGTGGAGCTGGAAGGTGTCTGGGTTTGCTTTTCGTGATTCCCGCAGCTCATTTAGAATGAGGCAGTCGCTCCTCAGTAGATGGTGTGACACAGTCCAGAACTGAAACATTTCTGTGCAGATGAACTCTGCAGGTCTGCAGTGGATCATCTGGCAGAAGATGTACGATGTTACAGGCATAAAACCGAACGCCACATGGGGCTGAGCGGAAGGAGAACAGGCTGTTTTGTGAGTGCTGAGAAACACTGACATCTCCCACCACCAGACAAAGATGCCCTGTCCAGCAGAACCTGCTCCATAGTTGCCTGGTGCAGCCTTGTCCGAACTTTCCTTGGAAACCCCTTTTTCCTTTCTCCCACTCTTTCCTATTCAATAGGAGTGGTTTTTTTTAAAGAACGATGCTCATGTTAGCGACTCCCTTCAAACAAAGGGAGATCTCCTTTGCTGCCATCAGGACCAGGCTCTGGCTTTTCCCCAGGCTACTGGGGAGCGCCTCTCGGCTCCTCCATCTCTTCCCCCTTCACTTTTTGTTGCCGTTCCCAGAGAGGAAAGTGAATTTTTGAGAGTGTCAGAATAGTGTAAATGCTGATATATAGGCCACAGTTGTTTGAGGGCCTTTTGAGAGGCAAACTCCTCCCCTCTCCTCTGTTCCCTTCAAGTTGGGAATGATTCATCAGCTGGCCTTTAGCAAGAAAAGAGCCCTGCCCTAGGTCTCAGGCCTTTGACCCGGGTGAAGAGAGGGGTCAGGCTGTGAGCAACTGTGCAAGCGCAGCTCGGCAGCTACGGGTCTGGGAGACACAACGGAGAGGGGAGGGAAAGAATGGAGTGGGACGGTGGGAAAAAGTGGGAATTTATAAAAGTTAAGAGTATATTTCTAAGAGTCTCAGCGGATCAGCTGACAACTGGGGTCAGGGGTCATATTTATGCTTGATTCCCTGGGCATGTTACAGTAACATCTGCTTGTTAAGGGTCCGTGGGGACCAAATGTTCCTGACCTTTGCCTACGGAAAGGGACAAACTGGGAGATTAGGGGTGTTCATGTTAACGTTTGTGTTTGACTTGAAGGTTTCCCCTTATCCGAGCCTGGTTTGTCAGTTTTGCCCAAATTCTTTCATGCTCTACCCAAATAAACAGGTCAACCATCCCTATGGTTTGGCCGGGATTTGAGGTCACAAGGTGTTTGACGTCACTTGACTCCTAGAAAGGAGAATAAGAAGGGTGGAAACCCTTTCTCTGGGAGGTGAGTCTCAGTCCACTCCCTGGTCTGAGCACACCATCAGTCATAAACATCTGGAGCAAATGCCTGGCCCCTGCCTGCATCTATATTTAGTAATGAAAGAGCTAATGCCAAGATGTAACCAGAAGCTTACAGGAAGGGTAGGACCTTGCTCTAACTTCTGTGGTAGATTTTGTGACTACTGGCTGTACCAGAAAACTCCATGTATCAAAATTTGTTATTATAGACTGGAGGAATTAATGTCCCCTCACAGCCATATTTGAAATTAATTTTGAAAAGCAATAACTAGAAAAGACGTTGCTTCATGAACTATACTCCCAGAACTGGAAATATCTTCCAACTATATATGCAACCAGAGAAAGGTGTTTTAAAGACCTGTTCCTTATAAAAGTCTCCTTTCTTTTTTCCAACTAACTAGAAGGAGTTTGGTTCCTGAGTAACAGGATGCAGTGTTGCTGAAAGAAGGATGAAAAAACAGTTGTGGATATTTTTCCTGGTATCAGAAGCTTTGAGAAGACAAACTTAGGTTAAAGACTTTGTTCTTGCATTTGTCTCATTGAACAAGAAATGAAAATTACTACCCCGTTTTATGGGGCAGAAAAACACCTGAGCATTAACATTATGCATTTTAGTACCTGTCTTTGTCCTAGTCACTTACAATGTTCGATCTATGACTATGAGTATCTACAAGCATATGTCAAGTGGCTGCTCTTCTGGACCTGGGAAAACAGGACTGTTGGTTTTTAGTTTGTTTATGGACACTGTTTGTGACATTCATGGTATTTCACTTCTGTCCAAAGTTAGTCTCAGCTCAAACCCCAGAGACCATGTAAAATTTAATTTTAGCTAAAAACAGCCTCCACACTGGAAACCTTTTGTTTGTAGGCGTATATTTTTGGCTATTTTTGTCCAGCAACAGCCACAAGTTATCTCATATCGTGTTATCACTTGTGTTGCCCTATCTCTGGGTCCAAAGTCAACAAGAGTTCAGTTTGTATTGTGCAAGCCAGTTTTAACTGTATAAAAGGAAATGAAAAAAAAGGGGCTGGTTAAAAACAGAGAACCTGGCTTAGGTCCAGGAGCAGGTGGAGACCTGAAGCAAACTGGATCTAGATGATCTGGGGTGGTTTAGAGTTGGGGTTTTGGACTGAGTAGGTTGGTGAAGGAGTGGAATGTAGACCATTCAAATCCACCTTTGTGATTATAAATAATAAAAAATTTCATTCGGAAGTGCATTCTGCCAGACTTCACAATAAACCTCCTAGCAGGTCATTGAAATTCTCTTAATCAGGGTCAGAACCCACAAGCTGGGGTCTGCCCTGTGAGTTCAGTGGGAAAAATATTCTTCTTTCCAAACAGCCTTTTTTTTTCTCTTTCCTTTTTTCTTTCAGTTGGAAGGGACCCCCACATAAACATGCAGAGCAATTTTCCAGTACATTAACCCGGGAGGGGGGAATCCTTACTAGCAATGCAACGGGTAGCCTAAAAAAAAAATGAAAATGGAGCAACTGGGTGAACTGAAGATGGATGAGCCTGGGATATAAGACAGGGTAGTTTTTCCACTGTCCTGCCCTATACACCTAGGACAAAGGCTTCATTGAGTGAGATGCTTGACATCAGCCTCATAAACTAGTAGTTGGGTACAAAAGGTCTGACACTTGAAAGTACCAGTCCCTGCCCTCTTTGCATTGCAGCTGCACAGAGGGGTTGGGTCTAACAGTTGTGTCCCTTTGTTGTCCCATAGCACAAGAGGTGAAGATAAATAGTGTTGACTTTAATGCAGTCACACAATTTTGCGTTTTCCCAAAAGACAACATTTCCTCCCAGGCCTTACTTTATTCCCTCGAGCAGCTAGAACCATCTTCCTTCTCTTGGGGGTGGGGACAGGCTAGAGGTAGTAGAAGGCAAAGGGAGGAGAGACGAAACCCAAGCCCTGGTACCTCTTTCCCAGCAACAAGGTGGGCTGTGATTTTCTCCTTCTTTGTTATGGTGGCTTTCTTTTCTTTCTCATGGGAAAGCTGGAAATGGCCTGAAAAGCTTGGAAAGAAGCTGAAAATGTAGAAATTTTTGTAAATTAAACCCCTAATATCTCTTAAAAAAAAAAAATGTTCCCACAAGATCTGCACCAGGGAAAAGGGTTGAATTTTCTGTTGTAATTTCCTGAAAAAAAGCTTGACAGAATGTGTAAGCAATTCCGCTGCAAAGTGGTCATTTCTTAGTTCCTTCATTGTCTTTTAACTAGAACCATGATTTTTTTCACCTGGAAAGTAGATGGAATCAAAACATATATTGGAGACAGAATTGAAACAGTAGTATCTTTACCAATGCAGACAGCGAAAGAGGAAATCTAGGAATGATGAGACTTCTGTTCACATCTGAACTTGGTGGGCCATAGCCAAGTTCAGCTGTTTGAAAAATACTCTGGTACTATGCTTACTGCCTGCAGAATGCCCTTTTGGATGTGTCTACATCATCCAGCCCAGTGACTCATTCAGTGATGAGCACAACATCCCGATCATTTGTATTTGTCCATCTTGACCCTTCTCTTTCCTTCTCCATGGTGGACTTGTGGTAATGGCACCACAAAGGATGAATGAGCTAATTAAAAATGTATTAAGGGGAATTCTATACTTGTAAGAAAAATAAATGTTAGACTTGGGACATGAGGGCTGTGGAGAAACAAAATAATCTAGCCTATGATCTATGCAGCTTCAGCTAGATGGCTTTTGGTATTTAAGTTAGACTGTTTAAAGTTGAACTAGGTATCTCCCCAGTGTGCAAGAGGCAAAAGCACAGGAGCACCTGTGGCTGTATTTTGTACAGAGGTATGTTGGAGGGAAGCCTCACACAAAAGGTCCTACCTGACAATGATTTCTTCCATTTTCCCAGTTAACAATATTGTTTGTTAGCTTTTCAGGCCTTGTAGCCTAGTCGAGTCTGTTTCTTGGCTTCTCATTGACCTGTGATCTTGGACTGACTTGAAAGGCTGCCTTGTATGTTTAAAGAGTGTAGTTTGTGTCTATTTGATAATTTGTCGGCAAATCTAAGAAAGTAAAGACAAGTAAGTTCTCTCAGGGTGTTTTGAGTCGTATCAGCCTTTGGCAACTAAACAGAAGATGAGAAATCATGAATTTGAAATAAAAATTCAGTTCTGTGAGATACCAGGGATAGGCAGGGAAAGAGGCTTTTTTGCCTCAGCATTGTTCTTTCAAATGGTATAACTGTCTACCCTATCACTATGTTACGCATTTCAATAGAAAGGAAAAAAAAATACCCTGTGGATTTGACAGCTGTCTGGCAGCGAAAGGAGTCCTGGGCAAAATTACTAACTCCAGGGAGTCATGACAAAGTCCAATTGACTGCAGTGGGGCAGAACCTGTCCCTTGGGAACAGTCCTAGCCAATTTGGCCAGGGACTAACTTCTTGCTTTCCCAAGTCACCCCAGCAAACACTACCCACTTCTTTGTGTGCCTACATTTTTCAGTGATCCTCCTGAGCACTGAGCGACCTAATTTCTGGGGCACTGAGCATCATCTGAAATCAAAGGCTGCTGAGGATGCTCTTTGCTCACTCACACTTCCAGAAATCAATTGAGGTTTATTGCTAAGTCAGCAAAATCAACTCAGGCTACTAAAGTCTGATTTTCAAAGCTGTTTGAAGTCAGCTGAAATTAGGGGCGAAAGAGCTTAGAAAACTATCTGGCACTGCTCTGCTCTCTCTATGTGAGTAAGTGTCTTTAAAAATCTGACTCCATCTCCTTATACTTAGCATTTAATTTATTATTTTTTCTCAGAGTGCCCATACTCCCATGACCTCACTGAAAGGAGAGGCACTAAAATTATACGGCAGGTCTTATAACGTACACAGACATGTTGCAGTGTATGTAAATGCATGTCTCAGGTCTGGAAAGAGGTCGAGTCTTTCACTGGGCTGAGGGCCAAATAGGTGCTGGAATTAGAGCAGTGTAATGTTATGTCTGTGAGGTGGGGGAGGCATTGAATGGTTTAGGGGCCTTAATACACCTCTCTCCCTTTGGTCACACAGGGTAGTGGTGTAGGCATCCCTTACTGGGTACATGGTTCCCCAATACAGACTGATGTGGACTCAGGCCCTTGGAAGGGGCCATCCTGTAGCATGACTGGATTATTTGATTTGCACAGTAAAGTACACAGAGAGTTGGTGATATGACCTTACTTTCAGCATTACCTAACTTGTCTCTGCAACCCCTGTGAGGATGTGCTACCTAATGTGCGGAGAGATCCTTGACTTTAAATCATAGCAAGGATAAGAAAGGTTTACTTTGCTTTGCCCCTTTTCTCTCCCTGCTCTCCAAATACTATTATCGTGGCTTTTTTTCAACAGTTTAAGAAGTGCTCAGTAGCAAAATTGAAGAAGTTGAGCAGAGCCTTCCTTCAAGCAGAGTAAAATGGTCCCAAGCAGCCAAAACAAGAGTCCTCTCTCACAGAGATGTCTTTGTGCAATATAGAACTAGCAGACCTGGGCCTGTGCCATGTTTTCCTTGCCCTGTGAAAAGTGGAGAGCTGAGAGCATGGCTGAAAAAGGCTCAGGACATTCTCACAGTCGGGGCTGGCAGGACTTGTTGGAAGGCTGTTCCAGCTGGCTGGGATCAGAGCATCCCCAGGGGTGTGACAGATTCCCCCAAGAATGAACAAGCAGACTGAAGAACATGAAGATGTGTCTCTTTTCTCCCACCCCCTACTCTGATCCCAAACTCAGGTCAAAATCAGCTTATTTCAGCCAAAAAAATAGCCTTTTGATTCCTCTTCCAGAGCCAGTCTTTCTATCGCAGCTATTTAAAACGTTGCAAGTTTCTGCTATCAAGATTTCCTTTCAGTTTGCCTGGGGAAAAGCATTGATACTGAACTTGAATAGTCATCCTCCTCCATGCAATTCTTTTCTCTAAACAAATTAGCATACGTTGGAAAACTGTCTTGGAAATGAGACAAACAATGACTCGATCTGAACTGTTTATGTTGGCTGAACATTATGACACTGGGAAAGTCCAATGCTGGTCAATACTCTTTTTCTTGGGAATTGACAGTAATAGCTTACTCAGAAGAAATGCAGCATCTTGCACACTACCAGTACCAAGCCTGGAATTACTGGCAAAGCCTTCTGTTGTTTTAAGGGTGCTTTACTGTAATTTTTCATTTTAAGGATTTGCTTGATTGTATTATTTCCAGTATATGTTTTATTCCGAACAAGCACATAGGATTCTTACCAGTATACAGCTGTCTTGGCACTGTGAACTCTTTTCCTGAATTGTTGCCTTGTAAAAACTCTCATTGATTTTGAAGTTTTCTGACTTACATTTAAGTCTTAACTGTCTGAGGTCCAACATACCTAACCAATTTTCTTTTACTTCATATTATATGCTCAGCTATCAAACAGAATTGACTATGCTGGTTGTAATACCATAACATATGGGGAGAATGGTCAAACGCCTTGTGTAAGATAGCTGAATGTCCTGTCCTTCGCTGCAGCCAGATACCCACCACATGTGAGAGTTCACTCAGAGCTGACATCTGCAACACACAGACAAGGAACAGAAAATATTTAGGGGAATAAAAAAAGTGAGTTACTTCTGATGAGCATATTGAATGATGAAATGTTTTGACTACCTCATAAACTGACTGCAAAGGGAAAGACAGAAATAGCTAATGGCAATTTTGCAATTTCATTTTTCCATCCACCTTACCTATAAAAAGATACTTTTGAAGTCTTGATGTGGGATTTTTTAAATTTGAAGAGTTCAAGACATTTCAAAGGAAGGTGATAACATTTCTATCCTCATTTTACAGATGGTGAGACAAAAATATTCCTCATATTCATCTTATGCGATAATATCTAGTCTAATAAAATCTGACTGCAGTAAGACCATTGACTGTTCACTCCAGTAAGACAAGCCATGGAATGTCTTCAGGTCTTGTGGCTTTTAGTTCATTCTTGACAGCAATGAAAGGGAACTAAAATCATCTTTTGCAGTCAGCTATGCTGAGATGGTAATATGTATTGACAATACACATCTAAATATGCATCTACTACTCTGTGCTTACAGTTAGGTACATATTTAAATGTGTTGTTAAATCAAGATGTTAGTAAGTTCCTGTATCAAGAAAATCTGTAAAAGAAACATCTCCAGCTTGGAATAAGAAGGGTGGTGGATTTTTTTTTGTTTTAAGAACTACATGGTGAACAAAGTTCTGTTAAAACTACCTTTCCTGTTGAAGCTAGAAAGAAAAATATCCTGATTTTATGGGCTTGTGAAAAAAGAAAAGATTTTTCTTTTGAAACTTGGTTTTTTTCTAAGTAGGTAAAAAATAACAACCATCTTTAAAGAAAACTTATTGGATCAAAAAGACCAAAAAAAAAAGAAGAAAGAATAAAATGTCTGGAGCCATATTGATCCTTACAGAAAAGTTGGATTGGACTATAGCTCAATTTAAAAGCTGCCAACACCTGAAGAAAATACGTTTTCATCCTGAAAGCTTGTGTGCTGTATTTCTAACCAATTTGTTAGTCCAATAAAAGGTTGCGCTTTAACTATCTTGGCTCACTTGAGAATAATTGGCATTTCTTTCATTCTATGGCATAATTTAAGTTTTAGAATGGATTATTTGTTTGCATATTCCTGCCTTTTTCTGCTGCTGATAGATGAGTTCCTACTCAGCAGGAACTCTCCAATTTCTCTTTTTGAGCTATCTACTGTGCAGCTACTGTGAAATCTTCTATTAGGCTGAAACCCAGTGCAATGGGCTGGAGGAAGTGCCTTGCCATGACTCCTGCCCTATAGCAAGGTGTTTGAGGGCTGAAATGTTGGGTTACAGGTCAAAGACCAGGTTGCATTCCCAAGAAATTAAAGTAGGCAAAACTAGGAAGAAGGTACAGCAATGCAGGGAGACATATGTTGCTGGAACACCAAAGGAAAAAGAAGTTCTATATACGTGTGTGTATTCTGACCCACTGATACCAATGTATTAACCCCTCGGGACTTCAATATCCTCTGGATTAGCCTTGTGGAGCATCAGTGGCTGCTATTGCTGTCAGTACTCCCAGGGAGTAGCTGTGAACAGGCTGTCTCGCAGCCCTGCGCATCCTCTGGCTAAAGGATATAAATTCCATCTTCCTCTTACAGAGTCTGAGGTTGGTTTTTATGTGAAAAAGTACAGATTTTGCCCTTAGCGAATTCTTGCTTGCTACATACAAAATGTCCTGTATGAGGGAATTCACTCTATCAAAGGAGAGTCATTTTCATCCTGATTTGTGTCTGAAACATGAAAACAACATAACAGCTGCATGCTGCATTGAATAAAGAACATACACATGCATTTAAATCACTTATATCTTACTTTTTTATGATGCAATTGTGAATTATGTTCTTCTTGCATCTGTAATTAGAGGGCAGAACAGATGGCGAAGGCTTCGTTTAAAGTGATGTGTCCATTAAAATAACCTATGCTGCCAAATGATTGTTCACTATAACAGGGTGTTCATTCACTAGAGCAGGCTTTTTGCTCTATTGAAATACATTGGGAAGGCCTCTGGACTTGACAAAATCCTTTTTAATTTTAGGGCTTCCCTATAAAAAGACTGACTATACAGGCTTAGCACTAATCACCCAAAGCGTATGTTTTACTGTATCTTCATCATTTTAGGATGACCTTGTTTATAATGAAAGGATGCCTGTAAATAAAAGATAAAGGGAAAGGAAAAGGGAAAGATGAACAGCATACATTAATTTACTTTAAAGCATAATTATATTGTGGTTTTTAATTAATTTCCAGGGGTCTGTCCTGGTGCTCAGTATAGCAGTGATTAAGGTCCGTGGCTGAAGTGCTCTGGAAGTATTTACAGCTATCAGAGCAGTCACACGTGATGGTTAAGTGAAAAGAGGTATTGCTGAGTCTGACCATGAGGGAAAACACTGAATCTGTCCCTTTCTCTTCCTATCCCTCTTCTTGGGAGATCACTTATTATCAAGTCCATTGTCCCACATAAAGAGAGTAAGAAAATAATGAATTTGCTTTTGCTCAATTTCTTCTTAGTAGGGAAACAGGTAAAGAGGTGGTGCACTCACTGTTTAAAAGCATTGTCTTAAGGAGAAAAATCTTTGAGTATTGGGGTGAAGCCAAGTTTGGCCAGTTGTGATTGGCGTGTACTGGCAGAGTCAGCTGGGAAGCCTATGAAAACCTGGTCATCAGTATTAATCCAAGTTCTTAGTTCAGCTGTATTTTAATAATGTAATTTGGTTTTATGTGTGCATGTGTGTGTTCTCAACAGGGAGGTCAATGACTGAGTGGAAAAAGAGATTTTTTTTACTTTTTTTTTAATAGGTACTCCTCAAATTCAGCATAATGCTATAACAAGAGAATAACAATGGCAAAGTATCTGCAGTGATCCTAATTTCAGCTCTGAGATGGGAAATGGTTGTCAGGATTGTCCCACAGCCCATCTGATGAACATTGCAACATGCCCATGGTGTATGGATGCTACATAAAACCAAAGGTCCTTTCACTCAAGCCACCTTAAGAATATTAAGTGATATATAGACCAGATAGTTTAAGCTGGTTTAGGATAATTTATTGTGGAGATGAGTCAAAGTCTTTGGTGCTTCAAGTGAATAAAAAAAAATCTGTGAAATAAAGAAGGCTATTTCCATTTGAAATGTGGCAGCTGAATGCTTTGTATGCTGACACGTGATTTTAATTTGTGGACACCAGTGAAGTGATTCACATGTTAAACTGTCCCATGGCACTGTGAGACACTAAGACTTTGTTGGGCAGATCTGAGAGAATGTATAATATTACCTGGCTCAGGTAATTCAGAAGCAGCACAACGCACTGTGACACATTCATTGCTGGTATGATACATAGGTCCCTAATGTAGTGAACAGCTAACAGACGAACAGATTACATCACAGGTTGAGAAGAAAATAAAATGTGGCGGCTAAACACAGTCTTTTTAATTGACGTTTGCATTATGTTCTATATAAACATATTTTTGAGGGGAGGGGACTCTGTCAGCACTTGAGTACTTTCACATGCTGCATGTTTGTGCTCTCTAGGCTGCAAACCAGCTCTGCAGTGATCAAGTAGATTTCAGAGTAGGTCTATTATACTGAGTAGGATTTGGACGTATTCTTTTCTTTTCAGCATACCTGTGACTATTGTGTTTCCATACCTGCCGCTGATCATCATTTCCCAATTATTGTAACATGAGAAGCACACATGGTTTCCAGACTGCACTTCTGATCTCCTCCAGTCCACAGCTGTTTGCTTAATGAATGCTTGTGGTTTGTTTCCCTTTCCTTGGAATTGTAAAAAAAAAAAAAAAGAAAGAGAGAGGAGGAAAAGGGGGAGGGAAGCCATAGATCAGAAAAGAATTTACTAATTTAAATGCTGATTATGGCATAAGTGGATGCCAAGATGATGCCCAGGTTACACTCCATTAAGGTTAAAAGAAGCATAAAGCCTGGTCACCCCAGGACTTGAGTGAGCATGCATATGGGAGATGAGGCTATAAGCACTTAAATAAGCCTGCATGAGGAGGTGGTGAGTGATGTGCTTTCATGGAGTACAGTTTTCAGGTCTAGATTAAAAGAATTTCTGGGATGTGCTTTTTGGAATAAGCACATCCCAGAATATGGCATTAAAACAGGACAAATACAACATCAGGAAAAAAATGCCAGCAGCCTGAGGTGTTCTGCTGAGGCAGCAAGCAAACAATGGGCACAAACTGTCTAAGGCACTGTGTGTTAAGATAACAATGACCCTTGATGGCTATTGTAAAGTGACACCTTACGTTTGGCAACAGAAAGGAAAATGCAAACGGATTCTTTCTGTTTACATTTTAGTCCTTATCAAAGTCTGTATGTAGACCTACAGGTATGCTCATCTGTCAGACCAGAGCAATCTAGTTTATTCTCATAAATGTAAAGTAATTAACTTTTGTGGGTTGTTTTGGTGGGTGGTTTGGGTTTTTTTTCTTTCTGCTCTCCTCTCCATTCCTGGGATTGTTTTCCAATTCAGACAGTGTTCTTAAGTTTGGTCTCTTCGCATTCCCCCGTTGACACACCTCTGAGCCAAGCTGATGGACAAAACGAGTCTCTGAGCTGAAGCCTTTCAGAAATGATATACAGGAATTAGTGCTGATATGCTCTGATGGGGAGCTCTACTTTTGTTTCTTCAATGGCTGGGGAAACCGATCCAGGACAAACTTTGGAAATCTTTTACAGCCATCTGATGCAAAGTGATTTTTAGCTTTCTGTCACCTTTGACATGGGAACACTGGCATAATTTTTGTACTACCGTGGTCCTTGCCAGGGCAGTTCATCAGATAGCAGGGATTAGGGACAAGTGAGCTAGTTCAGCTGGAATTCCTGCCCAGCTCCCCTTTCACCTCTGTGGCCTATTCTGTGATATGTACTAAATCTGAACCATATACATTACATTCTACTATCACCATCCTGTGTAACTCCTCTTTAATCTCTTGCTGCCATTGAATAGTGTGGAGCCAGTACTTCTAAATTTCATGACGTCGTTGAATTCCATGGGGGAAATCCAGGCCGTATTGAAGTCAACAGCAAACCTCTCATGGGTGGTCAGGTTTTTACCCAATGCCTTGACTTCCACTTTTCTCAAAAGGAGAAAGCCTGATTTCAAGCCAGCTGGAAATTTTGTTGAACAATTCCAGAGAATCAAAATGCAGCTTTTAACAAAATAATCTATTTCAGAGCAAAATGTCAGTTTCAATGACATTTGATTTTGTGAAACAATGCAATGAAGTTTTTCAGTAATGTTGAAATATCATGTGTCTATACTGAAGCATAGATTTATTTTTTCATTTCAAGTGACTTTTATGAAAGAAAAGTCAGTATTTATTGTGCAATTCTTTCAAGTTTAAAAGGTCACTGCAGGAATGAATACTCTGATATTACGCAGATGAAATGTTTTGTTTTGACTCATAATAAAAGTTTATTTTGAAATCTCAGTTCATGTTAAAACTGCTTTGAAATAGGAAAAGAAACATAAAATAGTAGTACTTCCTAAGCATGGGAAATCTTCCTGCTCAAATCCACAGGCTTTTACATTTTTATTGACAAAGCTATGTATTCAAATGCGCTTTCTCATTAATTTGGGAACTCCATAGGAAAATAGCAACTACCATGGAGAAGATTATTTCTTTACAGGCTTAACTTAGATCATAATGTTGGGGAAATATCTCCAATATTACAACTCCACATATTTTCTTTTTTCTACCACTGAGCCATCACTGTTTCTGAATGCTGCCTTCCAATGGGATGTATCTTAAAGAAGTGATTCATGTACCTACTGACAGTGAAGATAACCGATAAACATTGTTTCATAAGCTGCTATGCAGGTGCAAAATGGTCAATCTTCTGACACGAAAATCAGATAAACGATGCTCAGGCAAAGTATGTTCAACAAAATAGATAAATTAACTTCTGCAAAATCCTCTGCTCATTTGCAGAATTGAGGAGTACATAGTGTTGCTTGTAACAGGAAATAGGTATCCTTAATCAAAAGTTAATTGATCTGTATATCACATTTTTCTTAGATTCTTCTGCTCCTTCTCAGACAAGGTTGTATCAATTTTTCAATATGTCCTGCTGTTTCTTGGTACTGAACGTCTAGGCCAGGTCCTCATCAGAGATACATCGGTTTAAATCTGAAGTAACTCCATTAACTTCAAGAGGGAATTTAGCCTGTTGCATCTGGCTCACATCTTTCCCTTTCATTCAATTAGTATTTGGCTCAAACATACAGCTACTTAAAAGCTTTCGATCTGGTTGGGAAAAATCCTTATGGCAAAAGACAACAGAAAGAGCAATCCAGTGACCTGCAAGCTTAGGTGGCTGAAGCCAGATGTGTTCAGCTGCTTAACAGTCTTAAAGCCACTTGTTAGGCAAGGCAGAGGCAGAACAGCATCTAACATTGCAGAAACCTTTTATGTTGCTTTGATGGCAACACCTCAGTATAGATCTTAAATCTAAACTTTTTCTAATGTCCCCGGGAGGAATGACCTGGGACAGTCAGTCAATTATGGCACAGCATTTTATATATGTGTTAGAAAAATGATGTGGAAGAAAAAGGTTTTATAAATGTTACTATTACAACCTGCAGGATTTTAGTCAAGAGCTGATTTGGCTTGAGGATAAAAAGTTAAATGAGGAATACAAGTTTTCATGGGGACAAATCTGGGGAAAGTTCATCATTCTGGTTACTCCCAGGGAGTTGATGGGAATTACAGTGGGAATTGGATTAGGACCAGAATGGAAAAAAACTAAAATTGTGGTAACTTCTACAATTCCAGATGGACGTTCTCAGATACTGAACAGAACAGGGCAGGTACTGACGAGCACATCCAACACATATGTGTGCCAATGTGTCATAGCCCTGACCCAGAAAAACCATTTTTATGACTTGTTTTTTCTGCTGAGATTACCAGAAAATGGGCATTTTTAGAAGCAGTTTCTCACTGTGTGCATGCCTTCAAATTAGAGACATTATTTTGCCTAAGCTTACTGTAATAGATACTGGATTCAGATCAGTCACCAAGTGTTAAAGAGCTTTATAATTTGTATACAGCTGTGCTAGTCATCCATCCCTGATTAGAACCTGCTGCAGTACAAGGAGAATCGGTGACTTTATCATTAATGCTGGTTGGAATGAAGAAGAGTGATGCAATCTGTAACAGTCCCTCTTTTCACAACACACGTGCCAAACAAAAACAAAAATACAAAACTCAGCACATTATAAATGACATAGGAAATGAAAACTCCCAACCACTGTTCAAGGGAAATCGAGAAAAGAGAGAGATAAGCAGTCATTATAGTGCAGTCTTTTTCTGCTCAATAATATTAAGTTCAGGCAAAACTAGAAGGGTTCACATCCTCAGACAAGGAAAAATGTTTTTCATTCCCTTTAAATTCAATCTTTCATCCCTTTCTTCTTATTTATTTGACTTCTGAAACATTATGTCCATTCAGGTGCTAAGCTCTCATGGGACTTGAAGTGGAATTAGCGTGGGATGTAGGAAGCTGGAAACTGAGCAACGCAAACCTTTGCATCAACCCCTATGAAACTAAATTAGGTAGTTAGCTCATCTCTTCTCACACTGTCTTACTCTGCAATAGAACAAAGGGCCAAATTTAACCCAAGTGTAAGAGGTCAAAACGGTTAAGAATTAAACCAATAGGAAAATTTCTCTTTATTTGACTAACAAGAGAAAGCCTTCTGTATAAACAGGCATCCTCCTCCTCTTCCTAATCTCTTAAACATCCAGCCAGGATTAGGGTCCTGTTGCACTAACTGCTATATAAACTCTGAAGACAGAGCAGTTCTGCAAGGGCTCTTTATTTTAAATGGACACAAGGAAAAGTGTGGAGAGAAAGGGATACCATACACGAAAAAGAATTAAGTTTGTGAGACATCTGCTCAGATTCCAACATCAGAGAGGCAAATCTAATAAGAGCATTTCCAGGCAAAGCATAGCACACAATACCCACTAACCTTAACTGCTGTTTATGTTATAGAGAGAAATAAGTGAACTGAAGAATCACCTTTGCTTCACAGCTCTACCTTTTCTTGCAGGTCAAACTTTACCAATACAAATGGCTACTAATCCTTGCCTGGCAAGATGTGCATGCAATAGTTTTATTAGGAGATTGTTTCACAACACTAATCTGATCGCCAAATTTGAGAATGGGAAAGAGTTGTGGAGGTTTATCATTCTCTTGCCTTTTGACGTATGGATAGTATATTAAGGTCTCCTGTTATCAATTTCTTGTGGCTTCAGGATACCAGCCAACACAGATCTCAGAGCTTCCTATCTTTTATCTTTTGTCTGCGGTGACTTTTCTCCTGCAGCAAGGCATTAGATCAACTCTGTCGTCAGCGTAGGGGAAATCCATCAGTTTGCATCAGCAGAGGAATGAAGAAGTATGACCTGGCAAGAAGCAAAGTAACCTCGCACTTGAGCCAAGAGCTTGTCAGGGAGCATAACTGCATCACCCAGTTGTCTTTGGGTGATGAGAGAAAAAACATGGAGAGTGACTGCCACAGTGAGCAGGATCCACACCCTCTCTGCAAACAAACACCAGCTTCAATAAGTGCCTTTTTAATGTGCATTGAGTCTTTGTGTAGGAAAAGGATGTGCAGTTGGCAAGTACAGAGCTGTAAGGGGATAGTTTGAACATGCTGATAAAACGTCTAGCTTTACTCCAGAGTTGACTTTATCATTTACCCAGGGATATTGTTAGTAGAAGATGATAGCCACGCTCCGACAAGAGACAGACAGTGAAATGTATATGAACAAAACAGCCATTGTGGTGAATTCTATCCTGTTTGTGTGGTGACTTCTCTATCCATAATCACACAACTTTACAGGCAGAGATAAAACACAAAGCAGGCGGGGAGAGAGGTGGGAGTAAAGAAAGGGAAAAGAGAGCACACTGAGATCAAGAGGCTGTGGTAAGAAAGACGGACACTATCCCTCTTAAAGCCTCAACACTAAGAAAAGAAAAGGAAGAGAAAAGAGAAAGAAATCTCCTGTGCCTGTGTCCTTAGGCAGAGTGACAGCGGCTGGAGCAATGGGGTGAGGTGTGCACTTTGGAAAATGAG